>NC_056538.1:27053181-27654545 GCF_910596095.1 Thunnus maccoyii | reverse complement strand
TGTATGAACCATAGCAACTGTATGGGCCAGTACATGCTCAAGGCAGACCATCTTTAATGGTAGAATAAAAGTGTGGTTGGAGATACAGAGTACATATATAGTCTACTACAGTATTGTACCAGCATTTTTTAAAATAGTTTGTTTTGGAGTAGTTTGAGCCTGACAGGAATTCTTTCCCTAGTTTTAAAGGTAACATGGCATGAACTGAAGTGTTAGGAAAGAGGGAATTTTGACCTGATGATGGATCACCAACATCATTAGGATTAATCCTCTGGGGACCATGACTAGTGCATAAAAGTAGGAGTATTGTTTATGCCTTAACCATGCCGATGAAGGTGCCCTAACCTCAATGAAGTAATAATTTTAACACAAACCACAATATTTCCCTGACCTTTACAAAGTACTTATTTCAACCCAAACCATGATATTTTCCTAAAACCTAACATTTGTTTTTTGTTTCTAAACATAACAAGACCTTAACCATAGTATTGTCACATCATAAAAAGTATTTATTTTTCAATAGTGATTTATGATGGTTTTGTAAGGCACAGACAAATAATGTCATCCAGCTGAAAGGGGTGTCAGATCAGAAGATACGTCAATGTGTTGTTCTGGAGTGTATGGACCAATTTTTTTTCATTATTGCACGACTTATTGCAAACACAGGTGCACCTAATATCATCAATGACTACATTTCATTTTGTGCCAGTATCAGGGCCCTGCTATGACTAGTCAAAATGTCTGCAATTCAGTAGTTTCCCCTTTAAATCTTCCTTTTAAACACACCTTTTTCAGGTGTATTTTTCTCAATATGTGACATTATAAGATATGACACAGATACAATAAGCAGATATAATACAATGTATATAATATCTGCACTCCACTGGTACAGTATGTTGCTTATACTAAGTGAAACATTCAAATTTATGTTTGCACAATATGTTTTAGTAATGATGGATCTCTGGTTTGTCTGGTAGCATTAAAGGAACTAAAATAGGTTAAAACTGTTCCATGTTAATGTCAGTCAATTTCTTGTATATCTTCATGTCAGATCAGCATTAGACCCAGCAAGTGAAGGATGAAAGATGCAGCTGGTAATTCCTGTTCTAACTACACACAAATCTAAAAGAAAACAGCACAACCACCATAAGATGGATGTGATAGCTTGTGTTATTGAATTTGATGCTGTATGTTGGCAATTGTTGGTTAATACACATCCATTTGTTTCCTTAATGGCAATTTTGAGATAGTGGGAGTCCGGCATGATTAATTATTTTCTAAAAACAGACCTACAACACTAGAGAGTCTGCATAGTTTAAATACACTTTGAACTAGAGAGCCACTTTGATGCAGAGCCACTGAACAAGTTCAGAATATTAAGAAATCCATTAAACTACATATTAGAAATTATAACTGTGTTTTTTAACAGTTTGTATAATTTCACAGCACATTATTGAATTCAGCATAAGTGGAAAACATTTTCATTTCAGAATTTTTTATCAGCTTTGTCCCAACAACACTGCTCTATACTTGTAATATTTCTGAATTGCTCGAGATGTTTCATAACCGGATAAGAAGAGTTTTTGTTCTTATTAAATCTACAGCAGGCATGATTCATCTGTTTGTTCACAGTGTAATAGCACTCTTCTCTGTTTTCCAAATATGCCACTGCTGCATTCAAGTTCATGCAAAGCAATGATCCTGACATGAAGTATATCTATGATTCGATTTTGAAGGGCTTACAAGCAAGTTGATGTTACGAGCTAGTAAGATCAAAAAACTGTGTTGCTACAGACCAGTTGATATTTGATAATATCAAGAAATGCGGCATCTCAACAACAGATTTGATCTTGACTATTACAAACAATGATTACAGTGGAAATATTTAAAGCTGCTAATAGCACAGTAACACATCATACATAATAGTAACACATCATATGTCTGAATATATCTCTCATTTTTACTCACTATGGCTTTTAGCATGTCTAAAATAAAAATAAACATATAGTAAAACACAACTTGAGCATTCATACAGCCATACTATACTTTAATACTGTAACAAATCAAAAAAGACTCAGAATTCTAATTGTATTCAGTATTTTTTATGCAATTCAGTTAGTAAGAGTCGCCCTAATTTTCATCCATTGATCAAATACATACAGAAAATCAATTAAGAGGAGGTTCTTCATAACAAAACACTCAAAGTGGCTTTCCAGTTTATTCAGGTAACAACAGTTGGTAATTCAGCTGGTAATATTTATGGCGTCACATTTTATGTAATGTATTGTCCCACTTGACCAAATGCTGAACAACATTTCATTGTACGCACACTGTCAGAACACAAATTTCATGCCT
Organism: Thunnus maccoyii; assembly: GCF_910596095.1. Taxonomy (NCBI): domain Eukaryota; kingdom Metazoa; phylum Chordata; class Actinopteri; order Scombriformes; family Scombridae; genus Thunnus; species Thunnus maccoyii. Next base: position 27,652,190 of record NC_056538.1, on the reverse strand, counting down.
CCTTTGAAGAAATGCCTCAGCTTCTTCTGTCTGCAAATTTTCTTTTAGTTTGGTAAGAGGTGCAGATGTTCACAAAGCCCTGCTTAGGTTAAAAACACTGGTGCAGATTATCTTAACCCATATCTTCTTCATCTAAGTGCCCCCTTAATCTGTCCACATTTAGTACATTTTTAAGAGGCATTACTCCAGCTTTGTGGAAAAGCGTCTTAGTAGTACCTTTACACAAAAGTGGTGATATAACAACTAACGTCCAATATCTAAACTTCCTTTCTTAGCAAAAATCCTTAGTCATCATTAGTCAATTTACAACTATGCACCTTAACTGATTCACTAAACTTACTTACAGTCAAGCCATCTTACCATCAGAAATGGGTTGCCACAGGGGTCTATCCTCGGTCCACTGGTGTTTACATTATACATAAATAACATCATTCTTCCTAATCAATGCTTCAATGTCCATTTTTCTGCAGATTATACAATTTTTATGCCCCAGGCTCTACACCAGCCCAGGCCCTGACTCGTCTTCAGTCTGCCTTTGATGCTTTCCAATTATCCCTCCTTTATCACAGACTAGTTTTAAATACAGAGAGGACCAAGTACATGGTATTCTCCACCTCCACCAGTCACTCAGACTATCCTGCCATTAAAACATTGAATAGCACCCGTATTACTCTTGCAGAGTCATACAAATACTTAGGAAATTGGCTTGACAGCAGACTATCCTTTAAGATTCATATTCAACATTTGACCCAAAAATTAAAAATCAAACTAGGCTTCTTGTATAGAATCAAAGGATGTCTGTCTTCTTCCATCCGTAAAACTATTGTGCAGTCAACCTTCATGCCTGTCCTTGATTATGGAGATATTCTGTACTGTCATGCTGCCCCATCAACACTTCAGCAGTTAAATCCTGTGTATCATAGTGCATTACGCTTTATTAAAAATGACAAATTTTGTACTCATCATTTTTCTCTGTATCACACAGCTGGATGGACAGTCAAGAAGAAATAGCAGTCCCATTTTATTAATCTATGAAGCTCTACTGTTGAAGCTTCCAAACTACCTCACATCTCTTCTCTCATTTAAATCTAGTAATTACATTACACAGTCCAGTAACTACTTAACCTTAAATACCTCAGATATGTCTGATTGGTAAATATCTTTTGCATGCACCATGTTTTTGTTTTGGATAAAGGTTGACAGAAGTCAGTAGGCAAAAAGTTTCCACTTGTGCTGAATTTAGGAACAATTCTCTGTCATGGCTTTGTTTGGTTATGTAAAATTTCTCTCCACTGTGTTTTTCTTTTGTGTTTGGGAGCTTTGGGTCTAATAGCACACTCTGTGATTGGCTGAGGCACCTTCTTATTCTTGTTTTCTTTTTGGCTTCCTTGTCCCCTCAGGTAGAGTCTTTTTCATTTTATTAAAAATGATTACTTCCAAACCCAGTGTCGACTTCTATATGTTGCTGACCTCCTGTTTGAGCCATGCTTTATTAAGGTCGTAACATATGCCATATAGCCTAGATGCTTTGTACGGGGCTTGAAATATTATTCTTGTTTTGACAACTCAATTTTGGCAGGCGGTCCAGAGTCTGTATGTCTATGAATATAAGGTGAATATAAGGATAGTTGTGGTTTCAGCCACGGCTGTAACAGCTCTTTCAAAGTAGTTATTTATCATGAAATGCTCCTTTGATATCTGCACATGTGGTAACATTTGCAGTCCAATAGAGGTATGATGGTTCCCAAGGAGTGGCAGATTTATCCTCCCCTGCCAACATAACTGAGGCCCTATTTTCTTGTTCAGTGAAGTGGAAGTGGGTGGTTCAGCACTGTTTGCCAGTGTAATACCAAACAGATCTTATACAAACGCAATTAGAGCACTGCTTGGTTCTGTTGTGCATAAAATTGATTGACAATTGGAAAGTAGCATTAGTGAGGTGCATTTTGTAATTCTCTGAGTGATTGCTTTCTTTAGAGGAGAAAGGAGAGGTATGCCTACTGCGAAGGTGAGGACTTATCCTCGGAGCTGCGGGTTATTATGCTGAAAAATAATCTGCAAGCCCCCAGGGGTATTAGATTTACAGAGCTGGTTGGGCCAAACCAAATATCCAACTTTTGCTCAACTCCTACTGAATCAACTCACCCAAAAGAAGAACAAAAAAGGAAGAAGACAGTGGAAAATTGTGAATTCTTGGAATTACATGTGCACTGTATACAAAATATAAACATTCTCGGACACACATACAAACACATGGGCATAAAGTGAAGCATTTTAGAACAATGCTCTCTGTTACTCACCTATCTCTGCTTCATTTCCAGCACTCCTCACTGCACAATTTGCATTGCGTGAGTCAAGAAGCCCCCTGCAGCCAGTCTCTTTGATGTCGGTCAGCAGTTGGAAGAAGCCCACTGATACGAATATTGATTGCTGTGAACCACAAGTATACCTCCTGCTGTTCTGTTTCTTTTCCTTTCTTTCTTTTCCGAGCTTAATCTCGATATTGATATATTAGATAAAACAGTTTGGGCCACAAATGGCAAAGACATTCTTTTAGCAGTTGAATGAAATGCCATTTCTGTTGGTGAATTCCCAAATATAAATGGATAGGCAATTGAATGCGGCTTTCTGTGCATTTGTAATGTAATATCATCAATTTGCAGTCGACACTTTGATGTTTTAGGGGCCCTGCTTATTCCACTGAGAAGAGTTTTTTTTTTCTAGTTATTTTTCATGTCAAATTCATATTAATAAGTTATTAAGCCTTGTCAGAACTTAAACTTGTCTTCCCTCAACAACCTTGGGCTTCATTAACATTTTGAACCTTGGGTATGTTTTCTTCTCGCTTCATTGACTCTCTCCTTCGGTGCCTGCTCAAACTCTTATTTTTGTCCTTTTGAGCTTCAGTGAGATGACTATCCACTGAGAGTTAGATAGAAGTTTATAATGTACTTTTTTCCCCAACAGGTGTAGTAAAGATAGTTCTGCTTGGATGATTATTTATGCAGCATAATAATCTACTGCTGCAAGGTAAGAACACTACGGATGTGTCACTTGTTATTGACACATCAGTTACACAGCCTGCACATGGTGTTAGAAATATGGTTCTGTAATTTTCTATAAACTATCATGAGAGTCACACGGGAGTGAAGTGTTTTAATCGTTGCTAATAAGATGATAATGATTTCTTTATATTATGTCTTTATTCGTGAGTTCTTTATTCTTGAAGTACATTCAAAACTACCAAACTGAACACTGCATGTGGTGACTACTGGGGCAGTGGTGCCTGGAGGTTTCAGCTCAATTTCAGCACCCAAATGAAGAAGGTGGCCGTGCCATATCCGCCGACAAATTTAGATCTCCTGGTAATGTGAAACTTATCTCAAGTCAAATATTTGCCCGTAGATGCTGTCAAGGAGAGTAAAGAGCCAGGGGATGATGAGAGACAGCTCTCTGCAGGCCACTCTGTTTGTTCGATACTCATGGGAAGTCCTGATACACACAAGTCAATAATGGAGGACCCAACCTGATGTCTGCTCTGTGGACAAGGCAGGCATGGCTAAAGCAGTACATACAAAAAAATAATAATTTCAACTATAGTCTTAATGGCGTCGTATTATGCATATTTCCAGGTCTTAAATTTATATTCTGGGGCTTTACTGGTATATCTTTTACAGACATACAGTTTAAAAAGAAAAAAATTATCTTATTCTAGCTCTTTATGCAGCCCCTCAGTTCAGCCTCTGTAAACAGGTTGTTTTAGTTCCTGTCTATTTAAGGCCCCCTTAACGATATGCCCACTCTGTTCTGATTGGCCAGCTTCTGGAAGCTGCGTATCAGCTGACTTCCAGTGGCTCAGGAGGCTACGTAAACAAACAGTAGTATTAGGATTTCACTTTCTTTTCTCAGTCTTTGCTCGAAATGGAAATTTCTCAAGTACATCTGTACAGCCCAAATCTGATCCGAAATATGCGAGTGGACAACACGATCTACCCATGGGACAACATTAGCAACAAAGGCTAAAGAACGGACGGACGTTTGTGGGCATGTACCAACAATCTGATGTCATCACAAGGAGGAAGTAGAGGCAAACAAAGCTTTCAGAGCAGGCTGGCTTTTGACTTTCAGGGAGCATTTTTACTTACATTCACCTCAAGCTTTGGACCATTTACCATGTTTAACATAAAAAAACAGAAAATCACAAAAAGCAATATATATGTCCTCTTTAAAGGGTTTAAAAAACATACATTTCTCTTACCCCTGTCTAGCCATTTAAATGGTTTGGGATTTATTTATACAGGTTTTCAAATAATTCATATCTGAGATTTCTGCCTCCACCCTGTGCAGAATACTGCAGGACTTCTGTGTGACTTGTGCTGATTTCTAGGATGAGTGTAAACACTATTGGTGAGTGGGTCATGCATAATGAGCACTTGAGCCAAAGATGGGAATCTTTTCATTTGAAAGGGTTGAATCATGATGATGTTAACTGATTTTGCATTTCCATACAGTTTAACACCTCTCATCTAAATCTCAGTGTACTGCTGCTGGTCAGAAAAACAGGATGCACACCTGAGTTTAACCTCCCTTTATGAGCTGACAGTCAATCAGGCTCACATCCCTGCAGCACATGTAGGTTAACCCTTTCTGTGCCGCTCCTCACAACAGCCCGATACAGTGGAGATCAATGGAATTTCATCTCTGGTGCCACCAGGTTTGAAAATCACATGTAGAAAATGACAACAGCAACCCAAAAAGTGTTCTTGGCACTGTGAACAGTTGATGTTGAGGTTTGTCAATTAACCAGGATGACATTGTTTCCGAGAAGTCAGGTTGCTGTTTTGTTTTTGTTTTTTTAAAGGAATAGTTCACCATTTTGGAAGATTTGATTATCCGCTTTCTTGCTGAGTGTTAGATACAAAGATTGATACCATTCTCATGTCTGTACGGTAACTATGCAGCTACAGTTAGCTTAGCTTAGCATAAAGACAGGAAATCATGCAGACATGAGAGTGGTATCAATCTTCTTCTCTTGCTGAGAAAGTGAATAAGCATATTTGTTTGTGGAAATATTCCTTTAATGTAGTGTTTGCTGTGAATACCTCAAACTAAATTCTATATTCTATTGTATTGGAGCAGAGGATAGGAGTGAAGGGTATAAAGGTAAAATACCCTTTGTAATTAGGGTGAACCAATCCTTTAACTGTCCAGCTAAATAGCTCAGCAATTACAGCTACCTAGTATGACATACACTGACAGTAATTTTCATTCTGAGGTAGTCCCTCCAAATAAATATGTATATTCTGTTGTATGAAAAACGGCAGCTACAAAAGCTGTTGCAGACAGAGTATTTATGCAGAAATATGGGATTAATGCTTTCAAGTCATTGGCTCAGGAGACACAACAGCTCTAAAATGAGCTACAAACCATTTGATAAATCATTCATGGAGTCAGACCAATGCATTTAGTGGTAGAGCACTCAGTCCTATAAGACCCCCCTGAGGGTGACTTCATTAGTTTAGTTTGCTTTTGCTGAAAATCTATGATATTCCACAGGAAGAGCTATTTAGGGAACAAAATGGTTGACAGCTTTCCAGAGGTTAGGTTGGACTTTCAGGGATATCACTGTTAGTTCAGTGTGTTTCTCCATCATCTTTAAAATAAGACAGGACAAGAAGATGTGTATGGGTGTATCCACCTTAAAAGAGAAGAGGAAAGAGGAGGTATTGATTTATGGCCTCCTGCAGCTTTCCTCCCTCATTCATCATGCTGTCTCTGTGCAAGCTGCCGTCACTCCCCGGTAGGGAGCTTCTCTTCCTCTCCGTGCAGCCGGCCACTCATCCTCATGTCTGGGTAAAAAGCTCAGAAAGCTGTGCTCCGCTCAGACCCCCAGCAACCCCCTCCAATGCCCTTCTTCCCCGTTTTACTGTCACACTCCTACACCCAGAGACGCACCATGACAGGATTACTCACAGCACGCAAGGTTATGAAATATGGCAGAGCTAGATATGTGCGGACGAATACCTCCTGTCATAGCTCATCAAACAGCTTATTAATTCCCAATTCATTAACAGAATGCTCTATTTGTCAGCTAATTTGTTTTAGTTAATGTTTGATGGGTATAATTAAGTGATTGGCTTTTCAAAAAAAAATCTTGTCATTCCATATGAAAATGTAGTTCAGAGAAGATTACACATAGGACTGATATTTGTACTTGTGGAAAAGGTCTGACTTTCCTGCACAGATATCAGAACAAGAAGTAACAAGCCCTTGAAACAAGTGTCAGCTCCTTCATTATTCAACAAAACAAAGTGACAATTGCACCTGTGTGATACTGGCTGGCATCATGCTGAAGTAGTCTGATGCTAATTAGCACCGTTTCTCGCTGTGGGAGGTCTAAATAATTTAATTGCTCAACTTCATCGCTACATTCAGAGCGCTATTTCCTTTTATTATTCCCTCAAAATTTAATGACCTCCTTCAGATAGTCATACACTTTTATTGCATTTTTACTGCTGCATTCATTTAAAAAAACATTTTGTGTTTTATTAATGCATTCAAACACCGAGGTCTACAGAACGAGCTGTTTATGAATATTCAAATCAGGCTTTGCCCTTTAATAAGAAAAAAAAAAGGATGGTGCAGCCTTTAGTGATATGCTGTCAAGGAAAGAAAAAAAAAAAAGAAATGTCTTCAGGAATGCTATAACACTGGGCTACATCCTATTTTTGACTTCTTTTCATTGTCAAGCTTCTGTTTTGCATCTACTGGAAAAGACAACATGATGACATGAAGCAAGGTCTCACAATGTTATTGTTTTTTTCTCTCGGGTCACTGATGAAAATGGGAGTGTCATCTTACTTTGACGTTGTCGTTTGAATAAGATTTCCATGGCGATGCCACTGGCCGGGGTCATCTGCCCTTCACCCTTACAAAGGTTTCATGAAGCTTCGCCGCTTCCCTCACGTAACATTACCACTGCCTCTCATCTTCCATGAATATTATCCTGCAGCATAGCAACTGCACATTCTCATTCCATTCCCTTTCCCTTCCTTCAAGGCCCTCACAAAGTCAACCTCAATTTATTCGCGAGGAATGGACTCATCATCGCTCTAGCCTGCCTCTCGCCAAGCCACACTCTGCATAGGGATAACAGAGCCCTGCTGCTCATTCACATGCAGCTGTTCGTACTGTATTTCATATATCTTGACTCTGAGTCACACTGATCCCTGGTCAGTCAGAGTAAATTAAAAACAGCAGCTGCATTCAGATGAATGGGAAATTAATCATTTAAATGAAACTAAATTCTCAAATGCCCGCGATTCAGTGGAATATCAATTCTGTTTCATTCTGTATATGCAGTCCCTTGTAATCTTTGTCTGAGGACATTCAAATAGTTTGTTCCCACATTCAAAAAAAAAAAAAAACCCATATTTCCTCACTGACCTCTATCTACTCAAGCACATAGTTCTGGTTTTATTTTCCCAGATTTCTTTGTAATGATTTTTCATTTCTGTGAGCACCACAAATGAAACTCCTTCATTGGGTGGAGGTAGAAATCTCTCCGACAGGTCTTTTCAAACTTTAGCAAATAGACCAGAAATATCTGCATTGCTTTATACTTCATGCTGTAAGTGAGAAAATGTGTTGCTTTTGTAATTTGTGAGATCTGACCCTTTAAATTGTTTGTTTTGTTGGAAATTCAAAATGTGCCTGAATCAATCAATCTTCTGTCTGCTTTCAATTTGCAGTATGCAGCTGCAGTGTATTTGCCACACAGCGTCTAGCAACATGTTTGAAAACCCAGTTGTGAATAAAGTCAGGCCGTCTATGTCTAACAACAGAAAACACCGTGGCTTTACTCCTCTTGACTATTCAGAGAGACAACAGAGGAATGTCAAGCAACCAGTGGGCTGAGACCCCTCTCATCCTTTATTTACCTTTACAACAAGCTGGAGTTGTTTTCATCCGCTATGTGAATAGACAAGCCACAGGGAGGAAATGTAATTTCTCCCCAGGATCAACCCCCACGGTTAGCATAAAAATGTTTGGGGTTTTGTTATTGTCGTTGTCGTTGTTCCTGTTCATTTTATTTTTGCCATCATGTCATGTCGAAACATATCTTACTATCTGTATAAATCTCCTTGCCAACTCCAAAATCTTCTCATAAACATCATCAGAGCACAAAAATAAACATGTCAAACAAATCTCCTCAAAGGGGAAGAATTTAGTTTGTATTTGAAGACTGAATTCTCCCATTTTGTGCCTGTGTGGCTCTCCCGCTGTGAGCATTGTCTTTTTTTCTCAGTCAAGAAAGAATCAACCTGGGCCAACAGCTGCTGCTTTTGGATTTGCTGTGTTGGTTGACTGATTCCAATGCGGGAAAAACATTCAGATCTTCCCCTAGATTTTACTGTACCCACATCATGTCTGCCTCCCGATTCAGTGAGTTACATGTCCTTCAAAAACAATTCTAGGCTGACTAATGAAGCCAAGCTGATTCAGAGGCACCAGGGCTGCACAAATTGAGCACAGCATCCTTTTATTCCATCTCCTTCCAGGAACCATGTTCTTGTTAGAATTTACTTTGAGATTTTCTTTGTGCACTAATGTATGACCAGATGCTCTTCTTTGACAGGCTCTTTGTGCCAAAATGAATGTGTTTGCATTTTAAAAATGAAAATCTTTATTACAGAAGGATAAAATAGTCTCAGTTTGCCATGATCCAGTGGTTTTGAGCATGTAGTGTCATCTTGCAGCTAAATAGATCTTATTGTGAGCAGATCTATTTCAAAGGTGCGGCTCATGCTGTCCATGCCATAGTTGTCTCCGGGTGATGGAGAGCATGTGTCTGTGGCCATGCGTGCTGTTGAGCGCTCCAGATCACCCGCTGCAGGCGTGACCTTCCCTCTCTTGCTGCTTAACCTAATCAATTATGGTTCAGAACAGAAGCCAAGAGAGAGGGGAGACAGAAAGCCCATGACCTTGTCAGAGCCCTGAGGAGACTGTGAATAATTCCCTTTGAGCCCCATAAAGAAGGTTTCCATGGCAGGAGGAGAACAGTAAAGGTAGCTTGTCGAGCAGAAGAGAAGGAAGTTGAACAATAACATGGTACGAAGGTAAGATCAGCACCCGCTCGATAAGCTCAGGGAACCACAAACCTGATTCAGGTCAGCTGTCTGGTTCTTGTAGTGTCAGACAGTTGCAAACATTTAAATTACCTGAAATATTCTGCTTTCACCGCAACCGACCTTGACCTGCATCAAGAAGGTGACAAAGAAAAGTCAGAAAACTAATCATTTCAGCAACATTCTGACCTCTTCCACAGTTACTGTAATAATATATATTAACTGTATATATTATAATGTTTCTCCATACATAAACAGGCTGCTGCACTGAAATTAAGATGTAAAAAAGTCAAAATTATAGTTAGTATGGATGATCTATGATCTCTATATTTTTTGCGTATTTCTATTTCTTATTAATTTGCTTATTTTGTGCTCTTTATACAGTATGTTAGATTGTGAAGTGACGTGACATGTTTTAGCTGGGACCAGGCAAGTTCAAATCTTTTGGACCTGAATCTGAAGATCTGTTGGCATTTTGCTCTAATTATCTAATTACACTATTCAGAAACTGTGACTTCTGTATTTGTAACAATTAAATGCCACCATTAACTGTGTCTAAGATCTGTAGATGTTCACTGCAGGGTGACTACCAGTCGTTGACTCTTTCATGTAATGTATGTGTAAAATAAATACAGATAAATTAATATATATTTACACTCGCTGAGAGAAACTGATTAACACTCTTATAAACACGTTTTTCAGCAATGAAAGAATCTCCGACAGAAATAGTTTTATTCATCAATACAGTGAAGCATTGATGTTGATGCAGATTAAAGCCCAGCAGCTGAGTCAAGTCAAGTCAATTTTATTTATACAGCCAAATATCACCAATCACAAATTTGCCTCAAGGGGAATTTTGTACAACATATGACACCCTGAATCCTTAGACCTTCAGTTTGGATAAAGAACCAAAAATAGACTTTTAACAGGGAAAAAAGGAAGAAACCTCTATAGAAGAAGAGGGATCCCTCTTCCGGGATGGACAGACATGCAATAGAGCAGACCAAAATAGCAAAATTGACAATATGGAAAGTCAGGTTGACTAAATTATAGACAGGTTGTAAACATGTATGAAGTATGTGATCAGGAGGACGTTGAGCAACTTCCAGGTGCCACCAATCAGACAGCACCTGAGCCACACAACCTCCTTCTCACAACAGCTGAGGTCTCCCCTCATCTCTCTGCAGAAGCCTGAAAGTCACCCTGGATCTCCACTGGGCTGCAGAGCCATGACTCTGTGCCTCAGACAAGTACAGTAATTAAACAGTCCGTGTTGAGATGGGTGTGTAGTAATGTGGAAGCTGGCATGGTGATACTTTCCTGATCAGCAGAGAAAGCTTGGCAATGCTTTGCGTTTAAAATCTTCAAATTAGTAATCTTCACTGAGGCATTCAAATGAAGAGAGGGGGGTATATATTCTATACATTATAAGCGCTCGCTACAATTTTTTAATTATTTTACACAGTACGGTTCATGGTATTCATCTTAGACCCCGTAGGTCATATGAATAGGTATTGTTGCCATTATTGTCAAACTTGTTCATTCCCACTGTAGTTTATGTCGACTTTTACTGTTATAATCTTAAACTCTGTCTATTAGCTGTTCTATTAACTTTCAAGAGTAGGCCTGTGTTAACTGTGGTAATTCCAGTATTTGATCCAGAAGTTCAGCATCTTCAAGATCAAATACTGAAATGTGGTACGTATGGTGTGAGATACCTATTTCTTTTTAATGTTTTTTGTTGTTGTTCATGATATTCACCATGATATTCTGTTCAATATTTAAAATTGAGATATTCTACAATTCTAAAAATGAACTTTAGAGAGAGTACTATGAACATACGCTGTATGTATGTTTACTTGCCTATCTGAACATTGAAAATCAGCCAGCTGCTTTATCATTATCATTATTATTATTATTATTATTATTGTTGTTGTTGTTGTTGTTGTTGCTGTTGTTGTTGTTGTTGTTGATGATGATGATGATGATGACGTTATTATTATTATTATTATTATTATTTCATTGTTATTTTACTTGTTAAACCTTTAACCAGAAAAGGTTTTCTGAGTCTGCAAATGCTTTTTTTTACCTGCAGACACTTTTTCAGCATTGATTATTTCACACTGAACCGGCTCTACACGTAGTTTCATCTCAAGGCTGCCCAGTACAACTACAGTCTGTGCTGAGATTAGCATTCAGGGCTTAGGGGAACCTTTGAAAGGACACGTCAGTAGTTAGTGTTAAAGGAATTGGCATGAGGATTTGAACCAAAAGCCTTTAGAGTCTTTAAATTCTAGCCTATAATCACCTAGGTTTACAACATAACATAATCATCTGTAATGACTGCAATGCACTCCTTCACACAATTTCTGCATCGTTTTTATATGGCACTTAAAAAGCATGGGTAGAATTATATGAGTTTATGTTTTACACAGCAGTTATTCATTGGAAATTGTTTCGCTGAAGGGTCGGGTGGTAATGCAACTTAGAGCTATTTCAACAGCTTGTCTCTGCATGAATTCTTGTCTTTAGAGCAGCTTATTACCTTTCACTGCTGTATTATAGCCTGGGGAGGGCAGAATGTTGAGTTTGCACTACTATAAGATACGTTTTCTATACGGTTTTTAAATCCCCCACAGTCTAGTGGGTATTTTAAATCACCAAAGTGTCTTCGGAATAGACAAATGCAACAGCAAATCATGCAGAGTGACACGGAATATAAAACATGTTTTTCATACAAATACAATCACTGTCACAAGATTGGTATCCTATTACTGTTTGTATTTGCTTGCATTTTTTTTTTTTTTTACATTGTTTGATCGTTTTCAGCTCACTGTGCCAGAGTTAAATGGGACTTGATCACAAGTCAGATCTAAACTTAGGAGGTTAGGGTGATAAAGTATACATGTTCCCCTTACCACCCTGATCTGAAGAGCTGAAAATCCAGCTGAAAAAAAAAAATTTGTAAAGGTTTCAGTGGAAGGTTGAAGTCTCCCATCATCTAAATGCTTTTTCGAAGCCTTTTCCATGCTGCTGAAAATGAAGATACAGAAGGAAACACTGCTTGTATGCCCTTTAGCCAACTGAGCCAGCAGGACAACCTGCTGTCTTTTATATGTTAATTGCTGATAGCGGTTATGCCTTGTATTACTGAAACACTCTTTCCGTGGATTTTTGTAAAGAAGTCTGCCATCACAGCGCTAATTATAACATTCAGTGAAATCCAAGTATTCTGGAAAGCAAAACATCAACTCTCTGTGAAGGAACACTGAGCTTCACTGCCTCTTCTGATGAGAGATCCCAAAAGGTGCAAGCAATAAAAGTGTGTTTAAAGAGCAAACCACATATGAAAAGTCTGTCATGAGGAAGACGATGCACATATGGTGGAATGAATGTGCCGTCTGCTTGATTCTGCCGTTGGTTCACCTGCAGTTTATCTGGCTTCCTCGCTGATTCGGGCAGCAGCCGATGGTAGCTTGTTTGTTTCTAACACATCAATCATAGTCACCTCCTAATGACTTATTCATTAACTTCTCCAAAACACACATCTTGATGATGAGACTGGAAGGAGCATGTTTCAAGACACACAGTTGCCGACTCTGCAGTCAGCATTCTGTGGAATTAAAGCCACTATTAATCAATTTTAGCTGAGCTGGAACCGATCCCAGATGCATGATCCTAAGAGCAAAAGACTGAGAAATGTGCTGTAAGTGTGTGTGTGTATGTGTGTGTGGTGTTCATGTGGTGTCGAAACAGAGGGGATGGAGGCAAGGCGAATTCAAATACTAATGATGCTTTGCAGACCACATATAAACCATGATAACAGCAGATAGATCGATATATACTGGGAGACAATCAGATAGAAAGAAATTTGACTCAATTTTTGCCTGAAAGATTCCCTGATGCTTGCACTCCTTCAAATCTAAAATGATTAATTTTCATATTGGTGATCATGAGCTTATTCCACTGTTCCATTCACAGGAAATCATTCTGGATAAAAGCATCAGTTACACGCCTAAAATGTTAGCTAAATATGAAGTGATTGGCACCATAGGAAGCATCATGCCTTGCAATTTATGTTTCTCCATCACGGGAACAGGGATATTACTGTGATCAAGGATGGATTCAAAGTGTAGCTGTAGGATACGGAAAGCCTTTCCTGAGCTTCCTGCAGGGAAAGGACGACAACATGTGTCCAGCTGTCAGGCACAGCCGCTGGCCTCTGAAGTGATACCCTGGGTGGGTGCAGCCTGCAGTGGGAGGTTGCAACACAACTCCTGAGGTGGCCCCATCAATTAGGTTATGACAGTGCTGCAACCCTGTTAAATATCAATGTGTCCTTGGGTTTGTACTGCTGTGCTGCTATTATTGATCTTACATAATAGAAACATTATGGTTTCAGTATTTTCCTCTTTTGAAGGAATCCATGTCATTTGGTATAAAATTGCATGCAGCTCCAGCAGAACTGAATGAATACATTTGGAGGAGGCACAAACAGCTCCTTTTGGATAAGGACAAGTGATTTCAAAGCAGCAATTATTGTACTTGTTTGTTTGTGTGTTTTTCTTCACCCCAGGGAAGAATTGGCCAGTTTTCTCATTGGTGACCAAGTGGAATATGTTTGGGTTTTTTGTCTGTAGGGAACATTTTCATTGCTCAGGCACTCGGCACAGAACCAATTTTGCATTGCCTTCAACTCTGAAAAACAGAACTGAGACAACTTGACTGATATACTCGGCACTGTGAAACACTGCCTATCACACAACTTCGACAATGGCTGTCACACATCCTTTGGTATATGCTTGGTTTATCATCTGTGATTTGGAATGGAGTCACAGGTGGAGTGAGCGATGCTTCTCTCATTAAAGAGGCTCTTGGCTGTGCTGTGACACATGGATAATCCAACAAGGAATCAATCATTACATAGTTATTGAGGTAATAGGTGAGCAAATATGTTTCCTGGTGGCTGTCCTTATTATTCTTGGGCTAGCAGGCCCCCAGGAGACAGTAGAGCCAGATGGAATTGAGGTGTTGTCACCACTGAGTGAACAGGTAATGAATTACTCCAGGACAAATAGGCCGCCACAAGGGAGATGAAGAATCCTCCCACAAAGAGTAAAAACAGAAGGTGAATGGCAGCATCCACGAATATGGCTCTGCCTCAACTTTATTCGTGTATATGTTATTTTTTTCTAAATGGACTAAAAGTCAATGAATGGCAGAGGGGTTTAAATCAAAGGAAGAATGAATGAGGTGAGAACCCTCTGACATAGAGACAAAACAAATATTTTCCAACCTACTTTGGAATTATAAACCCAATTTTAAGGATTCTGATGAGGTTTTTTCAGAATTGCATGAAATTACATGATACATGATATTGAACCTTTCCAATTATAGAGTCCAACCTCTCCCTCCCTCTTCCTGGCTCCTGTTCTTGAAACCAACTGATTTGTTATGACATTAGAGTAATGGTATTTCTCTGGTGACAGTCATTGCTGAGGGATATGATTACGCTGTGGTAATTATGATTGTTACTTCCAATCACAGCTGAATGAAGTCAGAGTGTATTATTTCAGCATTGTAGACAGCACCAGAGTGACTATGTGCACTCGATGATTCTGATGGGGGCGATTTGAGATGCAAGCGTTCTGCTGGCACAAGCACTGACAAATGCATTCTGTAGTTCTGCGGGGATACAGCAGACAATCTCACATTCTCTGCAGGTGGATCTACCGGTCGCTGAGGCAGCTGAATACTTTACAACACTCCAGTAAAGAGAGAGAGGCATGGAGAAAAGAGTGTAGTGTGACCTTGTATACAAAATGACACTTGGATTCAGATTATTTGATTCTGTAGCTAAAATGCACTTACTGCAAGAGATCTTAAATGTATTAAAAATATTTTTAATGCATTTAACCAGAGGTAAGTGGGATACATTTTTGGCTAAGAGGAATTAGAAATTACGCAATTTCAAACATGAATGAACAATAATATATGACAAGGTTTACTAAGCTATTAAGCTGTTAAATTATTGGGATATTAACGTCTGGATAAGGAACCGATAATGGACAGTATCATCCTTTGCTGGTATGATGGAGGTATTTTATTTATTCTTCTTCTTATTTTTATTGTAATTGTTTATTCTATGTTTTCAAGCTGTTTGCACTCCTAAAGAGTATAAAAAGCTTGAAAAACACAGCATTGTTTAGTTTTCAAATTACTGTAAATATTGAACTCCCTAACAGGTTTGATATCTTTAATTAACCCAAACCGTGTTTTCTGTTGTTCTGTTTTTTTTCCCACTTGCTTTAGATAGACTTTCAATCTTTTACTCCTCAGAGTGACTTTATGCAGCTACTTGCATGCATAAATACTCTACCCAGCAGATGTTGGTGCTACCGGTAATGAAAAGAATCAGTCTACCAACCAAATTATAATTTACCACCTCTATCTAGTCAGCATCTGCCGAGTAATAAATATAAATTGCTCAAATTTGCTAAGCATGTTAATGTAACTCACCATCTGTACTAGTATACCTTTATGCTTTCCTGACGTTTATATTGCAGGAGATTGTGAGAGCCGGACAGATGCAATGCTTACACTCAACAAATAAAACACACACACATTTGCAGATGTACATTCGTAAACAGAAATACAGTAGAACCTCTCCTCACACAAGCATTTTTCTTCATTACAGAAAAACATCATCATCGTATATATTCAACAGTAATAACCTATATAAACATACCTTTCATTAAATTGTTCTAAAAATAGGGTTCTGCTATTTTCCAACTTTGAATCAGAAGTTGCTGCAGCAGTCAGAGCAGTAGAGAAGTGGAGAGCAGTGTAGCACAACACAGCTCTCAGAGTGTGTAATGAAGATAAATTAAGACGTTTTGTACGTGGATAGTGCTGTGTTTGCTCAAATGCTGAGGATTGCCATCTCCTTAGCCTTTTCTTGGGAAATTAGGATTCAGTCAGCTGCAACATCACACACCACCTTGCAAAGCGCAGATGTCAGATACTTGCGTTGTTAGAAGTGTGAAAGCGTTACTGGCAGAAAAAGAGACAGTCTTGAGTGAAAGAAGATTATGTAAGGAACAGGTTCTGCCAAGTAATATGAATGATCTGAGACGTGTTCCAGCCATGCTACTGATTCCTTTAAGGCACAGCTACAGTAACCTGTGGGATTGGCTGGTGTCACCACAGTTTATTTGAATTTACTTCAATGTCAAGTATGAAGGAGAACAATTTACAGTCTAACTCCATTCAGGAATCTACTCAAAAGTGCATTAATATCATATAAAGTTTGGCTCAACGGTTTCAGAAAGTCTTGGACCTTACCATACAACTCATATTGCTACTTGCCATTAGTTGTCAGGCCCTAATTAATAATTCTTTTCCTGCTGCAAAGCACCACCTCTCTAATTATTTGTGAGTGCTGTCTTCCTACCACTAACAACATGTCATCATTTTCTGCATCTGGTATGACAGTTTTATCTTGTGGGAAGAGTAGACTTCCCTAAACTACTGTGTAACAATTGAAAGTTGAGGCTTCCAAAGTCCCTGCGCTCCTCAGCTGTAATTATTTCATATGAAAATTATGTGTTTGCAGGTGGTTTCAAGTTGTCCACAACAGTCAAGAGTAGAAAGACAAGTCATATTAGACAGAGGATAACAAGGGATAATTGTATGAGTCACTGTAATCATTGTATAAATCACAATAGAAGCTTTGTACAAGTTGGCTAAATGTGTCCCCAGTTTAGACTGCCATTGTTTATTTGCCAACAACAACTAAGTTCAATGAAATCTGCTTTTCAGATTTAGTTCCTTATAATGTGCACATAACTTCTGTGGTATGTGCACATCATATGTACATTATATACATTATAAATGTCATGCTCTCAGGTGTTACTGTCATAATGACTCTCTAAAGCCGATGGGTATACTACAAACTAATTAGAAAGCAACATGTTCTAATATTGGTACATCTGTCCCTGAAGACCCCATTTGGGCTTGAAACTATTTCTATATGTAATAACGTAAAACATTTTAAAGGGAGCACTTCACAGTGTTGCAAGGCCTTGGGATGCAGAAATCACTTCAGAATTTCTGGACTCAGCAGCAAGACAAGAAAAGATGTGTGCGTGCATGTGTGTGTGTGTATGTGTTTTGCACAGTGATTGCTTCGGTTTGCAACCAAAAAAAAAAAAAAAATGCTGCTGTGGACTTTGAATACTGCAGTGTGCGCAGGGCTGCTATCTTGTTCTTGTTGCCCAGTTAACTTTATGTGATTAGTTGTGTTTTTACATGTGGCCTTGGGGCAAGTTTCCAATTTATCTTTAGTTTAATTATACCTATAATATGTGCACTTTGAGTAGTGTTATAACCCGGCTCTTTGGCCACAAAAAAAGGATGTCCATGTAAAATTTTTAACAGAAGATAAGTTTATTAACCAACAGTTGATGAAGTATTTACAGTATGGAGTGTGGACATCAGTGGTGTCAGTAGTGTATGTGATGCATGAGTGGAAAATGTGTGTGTGTGTGTGAATCTTGTAAAGGTGCATGGAAGCAAAGTAAAGAACTAGGGAAGAGGAGAGCTGGAGCAGCAGCCGCAGCAGCCGAGTGTCCGAGAGAGAGCTGTGCTTCATCCAGGCTTAAGTAAGCTGGGAACACCCTTAGGTGTTCCCAGTTTCTCTAACGATCACCTGCAGAGAGAGCAAACAGACAGGCGAACCAGACAGCAAACACAAGAGGTCATCACAGTAGCTACATGGACCGACTATGACACAAAGATGAATCAGCTACAAGAGACCTGGAAAGAAATCCATCCATGAATTTTTCCACACTGTGCAGCTTCAAATCCACCAACATCACCCAAAAAACATGACTGTAGCTTCAGAACATACAGTATTGAGACAGAGAATGCTGTATCTTGGTTAAAGTTGTATTTTGACTGATTGATGACTTTTGCTTTATTTACACATGTGAGAACAGGGCTTCTCTGCTGACTGGATGGCACTGCATTAAACATGATAATTCAGTAGTTCACTGTGCTGACACAATAACACTGAACACTTTACTGCCATACATAATTAAGTACTTGAAGCCACAGTCCTGTACTACTATGCTTAAGTTAACAGACATGAGACATAATAAGGCTGTCTACTGCAATATGTTTCTACAGTGCATACCATGAGGAAAACTCTCCAAACGATATCAGTGCTGACAACCAAAGCTGTGAAAAGGACCCTTAAAATAACGCTTTTCAAAAGATGGCATCTAAGACCTGATAAGAGCTACAAGCATTGGAATGGATCAATTGTGCAATAGGAAGAGCACTCAGTCAT
Organism: Thunnus maccoyii; assembly: GCF_910596095.1. Classification (NCBI taxonomy): domain Eukaryota; kingdom Metazoa; phylum Chordata; class Actinopteri; order Scombriformes; family Scombridae; genus Thunnus; species Thunnus maccoyii. The sequence continues at coordinate 27,633,710 of NC_056538.1, read as the reverse complement.
GGGCACTGTTTAATTAATGATGGGGGATAGAGATAGGCTGTTAGCTCCATATTGTCAGTCAAACACTCACAGCAGCGTGTGGCAATATGAGCTATGTAACTGATACATGAAACAGAAGGAACTAATCTATACTCGCCAGTCTAGTACCATTAATGTTCTGTTAAGAGGACAGGGGTGCTGCTGCATGACATACATACACTTTTTAGTTCCTTGTGAATGCAGAGGAGCAAGGTAGTGGATAAATACATAATGATTAAATGTGGAGAGACAGTATGGTATTCTCTTAAGAATTTGGAGTTTGAGTGCCCCTTTGGGTTGGGGAAGAATATGCAAGGAGCAGTCACACTGGACTGAACAAGTACTTTTTCACTTTCATTATCCAAAAAACCTCTCTTTTTACATAACTCTATAATGTGAATTTACATTACAAACAAGTAATCCAACAGATGGAAATAATAAAAACACATGCCTTTTCTTTTATGTTATTTATAAGATTCTTTTTGTACATGTTCATATTTATCACCATCTGGTGCCTCGGTCACCTTTACATTTAGATTTTTATTCTGTAACTTTCTTCAACGTTCTTTAGTTTATAAATGAAGGCAGGATACATTGAACAGGAGTGTAGGTCCCTCTGGGAGAACTGCTTTAAAACAAACATACAAAAAAAAATTCAATACAAAGGCAACAAATGAAAAAACAAAGAAAACCAAGCAAGTCGTCTCAAGCTTCACACAAATTCCTCTCCATCAAAGGACCCTCTCAATCTGATTTTGAGTCTCAATGAGGTAGCAAAGTGGCCTATTGATTAGTGAGGCCTTGATGGATCTACAGCCAATTGTCAATAGACACTTGACCTGTCAATAACTACTGGGGCAAGACATTAAACCCCTTACTGTCACTCTAACACTAATGAAAGTCAGTTTGAGGTAAATGCCTCTATTGTAAAAGATAATTTGACAGGAAACATGACATGATTGGAGAGAAACACATTGTCACACAGCGTTCTAGAAGTGACAAGTTTGGTAAATGTATCTCCAATAAATACCTTAATTTCCAATACTTTCCAATAAAGTATCATTTCCAATAATGATATTAGGGTAAATTAGCCAGCAAAACAATTTAGGTCAGTTGAGCAAAAAAGTGTATAATCATGAGTTCAGAGCCCTCCTGTGGTCACAGTGTGTAACTACACCTGTTTATATTAATGTGTCTATGCTGCTTTCCAGTCAATGGTAGATGTTTTATTTTTAAGGTTTTCTTTACTAGAATTATTCAGGAATGTACTAAGTATTACAATGCTAGTGTGTTTGCCTTGATCAGAGTGGAGTCAACATGTGCGAAACGTTATTCTTAATAAGAGACTCTACTGTAGACGGAATGCTATATGGCCGATGAGGTTAGCCGAGCTAGCACTAGTGCTAATAAGCGTCTCCACTGACACAGATTTTAATATCGGCCTAGTCAGCAAGATTACCAAATAGTTTTCTGCTGAGTCTACCGTCTGCATCTTGGCTAGGCGACAGTTTACTTGAGTGTAATTAGTGTAATAAGTCTTTACTCCCCTCTAGGGGCCACTATGAGGAACTGCAACATTCAATACATCAAATCAGCGTCAATGCAGATGACATGTGCTGCCTTCAAATGGAACTCGTGAGTTTGTGGTTATGACCAAGGAAACTTTAAAAGAAGGACGGGCCGTTACATCACTGTGTAGCGTGTGAACTCACAATGTTATGTTATATTTATAACGGACTGGGGAGTCTTATGAATATGTGATTGAGGTTAGTAACAGACTAACATTAGTAAGTCAGCTGAACTGTGACAGCACCCTAACTAAATTAAGTCTGAGCCCGTTAGCTAATATTATGTAACATAATCTACAGTTTTTGATATGGTGACCAGGTGAACAGCAGGGCACCAGACAAATGGGATTACAGGTATTGATTTTATCATGGCAGAGATTACTTCATTCATAATTACAATGCATTATTTTCTAATGATCAAGTTCATCTTTTAAAGTTTTTCTAAAAGTCCCTGATAGCCATGAAATGTATACCTATGGTGTTTTATAGCTAAGTGTTAGTTTATAGCCCACCAATGTACAGTTAATAATCAGAGGAGGTTTAATTTGAATACATGATATTCCCATAATATTAGCTATTATTGTCCCTGTCAATCATTGTAAAGCAGCCCCCTGATCAAATTAAAAGGCAGAGGGAGGAATGAAGAATACAGATTTTGTTAACAATATTTATTCATCCTAAACTCAATATTTTCAAGGGACACTACTTGCAACTTTTTTTTTTTATTTGCCATGGTGAGCATTTTAATTGGACTCGCCATGAGCACTGTAAAGTATGCCTATAATCATCTTTGGATATTATTTGGAGACCAACAGCAAATAAAAAAATGCGCACATTTGGAAAAAATCAGTCAGTATTCCCTGAAGCGTTCTTTCATTTGGTAGAAGCACTTCTTCATCAGAGGTTATACAACACCGATATGTTGGGTTTTAGTGTGCTTCTCCATGCATCTCCCATAGGCTTCAGTAGAACCGGCACCAAAGTCTTACACCAAGCAGAGCATTGGAACATTGGTGTTACATAATGACCCTTCCTTTGTTTACAGTTTCCTTGGTTAAGACATATGAAGTTGTGTGTAAGATACGCTTGGCACTCAAGTGGTTAAGTTGTGAGAACACCGCTGCTAGGACACCAAAACACTCCTTGTCATGTCATTCTAGCTACAGACGGGTGACAAACTAAAGGAAAAACAAGTACAGGCCTGAATGCTTGACCCCTACAGTGAGGGGATCAGGTGGCTTTGTTATGCTTTGGGGGGCATTTTGCTGGCATGGTTTGGGTCCACTTGTCCCTTTAGAGGGAAGGGTCACTGCAAATCAATACAAAATTGTTCTGAGTGATCACCTTTATCCTGTGATGAAACATTTCTATCCTGATGGGAGTGGTCTCTTCCAGGATGTCAATGACCCAATTCATAGGTCATGAGGGGTCACTGAATGGTTCGATGAGTATGAAAATGATGTGAGTCATATGCTATGGCCTTCACAGTCACCAGATCTCAACCCAATTGAACACCTATGGGAGATTGTGGACCAATGTGATAGACAGCGCTTTTCGCTACCATTTCATATCATTTTCACATGATTTTGGGGCATTGTCATCTTGGAAGAGACCACTCCCATCAGGCCAAGCTGTTTAATTACGTCACGTGATGCTACTGGGCCCAAAAAGACTTTCCCATAGACTTACATTGTGAAAGAGACGTCTGCAAATCAGCAGATAAATTTTTTGAGCATCGAAATGGTGGTCTAATCACATTGTGAAAGTCTAGATGAGCTGCACGATTGAATTGTTTTATCCCCATTCAAGTTAGCTGGAGGGCTAAACCGGAAGTTGGCAGAAATTTCTACTTAGCATAATCTATGGATACATTGGGCCCATAGAGCGTGCACAGTATGTTTTCATCTGGGTATTTCTTTACAGCCAGTGTCTTTTTTGGCTTCATGCGCCACTGAGCAACTTTCAGAGGAATGAAGCAGGCCCCGTCTGTAACGCTGTATCTATTTCTCTTTATACATCCATGCTCTATGGGCCCCATGGACCCATAGTGCGTGCTCACTAGAAATGCTAGCTGAAACAACTTACTCTGGCTAATTAGAATGGGGATAAAACAATTCAATCTTGCAGCTCTTCTGGACATCAAAATGTGATTGGACCAAATGGATAAAATTCTGATAGTGAAATGAGTCCTTTTGCGGGGGTTGTTATGCTCAAAAAGATTAATCCACCATTTTACATCCGCTCCTTTTCCCATGACTGTGTGCAGGAAAAATATTTTTTGGGCCCCTGTTGGACCTGGAAGTCGTAATTCCACGATTTGGCCACTATGTCAAATTGACTTCAAAGCCAAGCGCTGTTCTCGGGGGCTTGGAAAATAACGTTTCAATCATAGACAGATGTGCAAGTCATTTTTCCCTCTAGTGGTCACTACGAGTAACAACATCTGCACATGCGTCAAGTCAGACACAATAGCATAGTAATACTTCCGGTAAGTACTTTCAAAAGAAAACGTTCATAATCGACATAAAGTTACGCACTGTGACCACTGGAGGGCACTGAAAACTCATGGTTACACAGTGAGTAGGCGTAGTAATGCTGCTAATTGATTTTGTCAGCAAGGCATCAGACTAGTTTGCATCAGTGAAGACGGGAGAAATATTTTTCCATACGGAGTAGGCTATTTTTTGTCTTTAAGACACTTACTTTTTATTGTATACCCTCTATTGGACCCAACACTGAAGAACTTTTTCTCAGTATGAATGAAGGATTGTTAATTTGACGTTAGCTACGTTAGCTAATCAGTGTTATCTAAACAGGGAATTTTTAACAATTAGGCTAAGCTAACTAAATGACTTGGTTGAATAAATTTAAAAAGATTTGCTCAAACGAAAAAAAAAATGCAGAAGATGCTACTTTTGAGTTTGTGATTGAAAATAACATAATTAGAGTTTAAAGGTAAAATGTAAGATTCAGCAGCATCTAGTCTCCCTCTTTGCCAACCTATCTGGTAAAATTATTAAGTTAATTGTCAAACTAGCATTTCCATAAGTGGAAAAGGGGGGGACATATATAACAGCTATCTTTACATTAGTTTTCAGTCTTCTCATTAAATCAATTTTTCTGAAAGGACTCAACCTCCTCAAAAAGTAAACAAACAAATGTTCTGACCCTGATAACCCTGCAGAGTGGTGGAGACTGATGAGATGCCACTCCTTATAACTAACCGAGGGCCACCTTGTTCCCTTCAGCACCAGTGAGGCGGGATGCAGCTCTGCAGAGAGCCTCAGCCGGCTGCTGCGGTGGAGGCTGACTGAGAGGAGACCAAACCAAACGTCCGTCCACCACCACGACGCACAGCATCGCCGGAAAGCTGCCTGAAGTGGATAAAAAAGGTTTGGCGCTGGAGAGAAAGAGCTGGACACCGAAAGAACTATATATAAATATGTATTATAATTTTTGCACTTGAGGATGTTGTGTTTACGCTGGCTAACCAGATAGAGCGGCAGAGACTTCACTGGATATTCTTGATATCGCTGCCATTCCGCCGCTTGGGTCGGGAGGGAGAGACAAGCACACACCGGTATCGACTGCGAGAGAAAAAAGCAAAGAGGCGGCTGACCACTTGTATTTCCGTGAGTAAACTATTTTACTTTCCATTTGTTTTTAGTTGGGGGTTTTTCTAATGTAGCTACAGCTGTATGAGTGAACGCAGGTTGCTCAAAGAGAGACAAGTTCTCTGTGCGATGCTGCTGATACTATCTTCATAAAAACCACCGAAAAGGAGGTTTTGGATGCTGTCATCTCTCAAAGTGTGAATTGCCTGCTTTTCAGTCTGGGTTATTTCTCCTCTGCTTGTTTAAATCACTTGTGCCTTTTTCCTTAAGAGTGAATGGAGTAAAAAATAAAGGTGTTATATGTCAAGAAACCCAAACACACTACAAACTATCAAAAATGAGTCTGCTATTTGTTAAGCAAGTTGAAAAATCTTTTTTTTTAATGTCAACTTAAAGGTGTCCCACACTGAACCCTAAAAAAAGCATTGAAAAGAGAAACAGTTTGAAATGTATTTAAACTGAAGTGGGCTTGAAGTCTGAGGTCTGCTTTTGACAGCAGCTCAAAGGGATCCATGAAAATATTTTGTCCAAGAAAAAGAAAAATAGAGCTCTCCTGCCAGGGCAGAGGCAGGTTCCTTTTGTTTTTTGGCGAGTGCATCTTTAGATTAGCAGAGCAGGAGGCTTCTAACACACCACTTACCACACAAGTAGACCCACAGGAATGATCTAATCAGAGATATGCAAATTTTTTCCCCAGCTCTAATTTTGCGGCTTGGTTGCGGTTGATTGTTTAGTATAATACTATCGTCTGACAGCGCTGGTGACAGTGAGGGTTATTTTTGTGGCTTTGGGGGGTTTTACGGAGTCTTGTTTGATCTCATTGATTTGGCTTTTTCAGGGCTGTGTTCAGAGGATGTACGGAGAGAGCGAGGGGCATTATCAAGCCGTTATTCAATTAGGAATATTATTTACAGTTTTTTTTCCTGAAGTTTGTTTGAGGTTGTTTTCGGTGACAGCAATTAGCGAAGCGGTGGCAGAAAGAATAAAGTCTGCCAAAGGAGAATACTACCTTTAAAAGTATGTCTGCTGTCAGTAAATCCCCCCCCCAAGCTGCTTTGGCTTTTCTTCATTTTTAATGCAGGTCCATTCACAGACACTAAAAAGCAACGTCACACTAAGGCAAGTTTATAATTTAAAGTCACTAAGTATATGCCACTACAATATTCAAGACTCGTGAAGATTTAAATCACGAACGCTAATTTCCCTTTCTGAAAACATCACAATCTAGTTTGTGTTTTCTCCGCTCAATCTCTCCACAATTTGACACAAATTATGTTCAAATGAAGTGATTCTTTCGGAAACTGATGGAAAAAATACTGATGTAAACCAAACAAGACAACATGATGGATTTACAATTACAACGTGAGTGTCGTAGAGGCTGGGTTTTACAAGAAAAAACACAAAAAAGTCAACATAAAAACAAGTAATGAATGTGTTTATAATTTTCTGTGGAGGAAATATGTTGGGTTTTTTTTGCTATTTCCATGAATCATGGCTCTCAAAAATTTCTTGTGACACATATAGCAGGGTCCTGACCCTCAGGCGGACTTACATACTATATGATGCGTGTGTGTGTGTGTGTGTGTGTGTGTGTATGTACTGTCTGTCTACGTGAGAGAGGGATATGCACAAAAGAAAAGTGGTCCCACTCAGTCCTTTTCTGCTCCGAGCACAATTTCATTCACATACTTTGAAGGATTGTGAGTCGAGCACATCCATCTTCTAGTGTTGTGTCACGTATACTGTATGGTAGTTGTACTGTATCGTTTGCAACACGGAGGCAATCAATATTACATTTTGCTACAATGTAACAAAATTGGAGCTGATTCAGCAAAATCATTCGGCCTTTTGTTTTCCCGCACCAACACGAACCTGCTCTCAAATTACTGACACTAACTAGTAAATCATTTTAGCGTATAAACCGGAACAGTATTTACCTTTAATTAAGGAAATGGTATGTAGTCTATTCACAGTGATACATTTCAATCATGTAAGCTATGGCATAGTCTAATGCTGCCATAGTTTCCTGTTAGTGTTGTTCAACATCCATTAAGAATAAATTACGGAAGGCGTACTTGAAGGCATGCTAGTGATTTTTTTATAATTGGCCATAATGTTTAAGGATAAGTTCACATTCTTCCAATTCTTAAAACTGCAGCTAACAATCATTGATTCATCTGTGGGTTATATTCTAGATTATAATGATTCATCAATTCAGTGTACAAAATGTAAAAAAAAAAGACAAAATTACTGTTTCACAGAGTCCATGACGACATCTTGAAGTTTCTTGTTTTGGCCAACAGTCCAAAACACAAATTTACAGTGATGTAAAGCAGAAACAAGCATAAATATAAGTAAATGTTTGGCTTTTTTGTTTGAAAAATGACTGAAGCAATTAATCGAATATCAAAACAGCTGCTGATTAAATTTCTGACTGATTGTTTCAGCTCTACTTAAAACAACACTGACGTTCCTGTATGTGTATTGAAAGACTTATTGGTTGCTGTAATTGTTCCTTGTGTCTATACTGAGAGAAGCCTTAATGAAGCAATTTCAATGTAAAGCATGAGGGACTAAATCCATAGCTCTTCTGTGGGAAAAATGCAATCTAAAGTTCAGTGGACATCATACAGTGTTTTAGCACCAATTTCCGGCTTTTTGTTGTTCTCTCTGCTACAGTTCAGCCAGGAAACACAGCTGGAATCTTCATGAAGAGGAATCTTCATAGTAAAAAGACAGCAACTTTGGAAGATAACCACTTGATTTCTCTAATTCAGACTAGCGAGGCCTCACATTAGCTTCAGATAGAGTACATTTCGGCGCAGAATGAGGACTGTGGATTTTGTCAGGAGAAAGAATTACAACGACTAATAAATCTTTCAGTGCAAATAAGAGCATGTCGGTATTGCTTTAAGATAGACTTGGAAAAATGTGAACCTATCCCTTAATCTAGATATATATTTCATAAGACTTAATGTGCTTAAACAATTCTCATATTAGCCCACACCTCCACTTAGTTTAATTTCGTGAGATCATTTGAAAACGGTTCATCTCACAAAGAGATGTATAGTTTAAAGTCAGCAGACGCAGCCCTAATCAAAAGGAGATTCACCTGCATATCAGGGGAATAGATAGAGGGAATGAACAGCTGTGCCTGTTTCACGTGGTACAAATCAGAGGTTACCTCTATCCTTATCTGATGTAAATCACTTATTTGCTCGTGGTAACTGCTTTAAAATGTTTGTAAATCCACTTGGGGGGAGGGCAGGTGTGATATGAAATGCAAATTAGTAGATCAGCTGACCTTGATGGGATTGGAATATGTCTTGAAGTTACAGCTGTCCCATCCTCTTAAATTAAATGATTATCGACATAGGCCAACAGACATGTATTTAGGGTATAGTTAATTGAAAATGACAACTTTAGTGAAGGCTAGCCCTTGGTACACTTGAAAAAAAAATGCATCCCAGCAATGACAAGAGAGGGAAGGAAAAGAAAAGTGTCTCACCAAGACAATAGCACCCAAGGGAGTCCTACTTTCATTTAGAAATCTATAATTAAATATAAATATTAATATTACATATAAGAATAATCAAGTGAAAATGGACAAAAACGTCTTGCAGATCACACTTCCTACTCAAACATGTCCCTGAGGAGTGTTGTCTGTTTTCTGTATGATGTGAACAAAGATATTCCGAGACAGCGATACAGTATGACTGTGTAGGCTTCAGTACATTAGAAAGAACTGTGTAGTTATTCCTATATGGTGACAAAAAACGAAGCTAGAAAGTGTTGCATCCTGAAATCTGTAAACATGTTTTTCACTGTCCAGAGAATGCAAGGGTGTAATTTTTGTTCACAAAACACGACAGTGACTAAGAATGTAGGTCTTGGGCATCTTTCCCTGGTAAGATTTGAGATGGCATGCATTTGTTAGATTAAAGAAATTCTTTTTTTAGGAAATGTTGGTAATCTTGACAGAAGCAAACCCGTCTTTGGCTGCCTTCCTATCTAGCACTTTGTTTGTAAGGGGGGTGAGGAGGAGGGGGGATGGGGGGGGTGGGGGGCCCCTACTGGTCCTGCTGAGCCTAGAAGACAAACGTCCCTCAGGACCCATCTGACAACTTAATTTATATAATTGCTTAGAAGCATCTGCGTAAGAAAGACCGACTTTCAGCACCCTCCTCCACTTGTCACTGTTATGAATGACTCGGATTTGATGTCCAATGAGTCAAACAGACAAGTCACACTGATGTCGACATACTAAAGCATGTGTGAGCTACAAAATAAGCACTGTTAATTTGATTACGGCACTGCATCCTTCTTATGGAAAACAGTTCTAGTTTCATATCTTCATCCTGCATTGTTAGTTAGAGCTCTGATCTGGTTATACTGATGCAGCCAGCTGATTGTACAATACATCCCTCCACCATGAAAAATGTGTCCATATGTTAAACAGTAATGCAATAAACAAAAGTGACATGAGAGCATCAATGTGTGGCCTTTCTCTCTTGATTTTTTGCAGCTTACGATTCCTTTGGTAGTTAGCAGCTGGTCAAAATAACTTGTTTTGGTTGGCTTGTATGTGCCACAGCCTCATTATTGTTAATTATGTACTTCCTTTATCTGTTTGTCTTTGTGCTGTCCCCATTGTGTTAACTTTAAACAAGTCATCTGCAGATACCCGCAGGCTTCCTTTGTACCGCTTCTTAAATGGATGGTTGAGAAAATGTTAAAGGTTATTAATTGCTTGTGTGGAACCAGGGAGTAAGCTTTTGAACAATATTTAGAAATTACAATAATTTTTTGGAAAAGCCAGCCAGAACACACCCTCTTTGGAATAGTCAGATAACAAATTAATTAAAATGAATTAAAAGGACATTTATCTTCCATATTATCAAAAATATTTGCCCCTTATTGTTAGCATTTGGCTACTAAAGCAAACTTTCTGGATGTAATACATAAAGGAATGTTCCTTTAGTCATATTGATGTTTGTAATGAAGTAGGTGGTAGTAGGTTTGTCTTGGAAATAGTTTGTCAGTGAAGTGAACATCAAGTACCGCATTGGTGAAGATGGTACGGAGAGAGCAGCGATGATGATGGTGATGGTGGGGAATAGCCTGAGGATGGAGTGTTTTTCAGTAGGCAGCTCCTGATATTATGTGACAGTAAAGGGCCTTATCTACCAGGGCCATGATGAAGCACAACACTCTTTGATTTTTTATCTTCCAAACGTTTAACAATCTCATGCTCTAGACAGATTAGCGAGATGAAGGTGTAAAAACAGGCTATGCGGTTTCAGGGGAGTCAAATACAGCCAAATGCAGGGTCTAAGGCAATATCTGCATCACGCTGATAGTTCAAAATGAAAGATTAGCTGAAATTACTCACATACTTTTGGCCTTCAGGTTCAGGGAAGTCATAACATATTATACATCTTATGGCTTGATTTGATTATTTTTGCTAAAGTGTACAATACAGGCAGACAGTAAGTGGGATAAAAAGAGGTTGAAATGGGAGAAAAATGGGGGATGACATGCGAGGTTTGTGCATAAACTTTACTTGAACCTGCTGTAGCACTATGTTCCTCTTGTTGATCTATTCTATATCTTTGTTTATCTGGTTTGTTATTCGGTTCATCATGCTCAGAAGTCTCTCACTTGCAGTTGGCTTCGTATTTATTTCTGTTTCCCATTAGGGCACTGATCCCCTAAAGAATTAGTCGGTGGTGTTTTTTTTTTTTTTTTTACCCTACTTAAAATTAATCAGGGCCCGAACCTTTCTTTTCAAGTTGTTTTCTATTGGTGTGGTATCTTAATATGCCAAACTTCCAAAGACATAGAGACCAACTCTTGGCAAGCATCAACATACAGAAATCAAAGGCACCTCAAGACATCAATTCATTTTCATGTTTCCTTTTTAGCTATCATACCTAATAATGTAGAATTAGTGTTTTATATTTCAATCTTTAACCCTAATGAAAATGTCTTCAGGCCCTGTTGGTTAACGATTGTCTTTGTTAGCTCATTAATGTGAAATTACTTCTCAGCTTCTTATAAAAACATGTCCTAAAACAAATAACATGCAGCACATTGTTTTTTCAATGATCTTTGTACAGATTGTTTCATCCGCCATAACACAGAATTTTTGTGTCATGTTCTTCTACTTGTAAGTGTGGAAGCATCATGAGTAAGATTTTGTGTCCTGTGCGTCACTCGCTGTTGACTTGTTTTTCAAAGCCGTGTCTTTCATACACCGTACATGCCATTTAGTGAATAACACCAAGTCTTTCAGAACGAAAACATTTTTAGAATCCGTAACAGTAACCCAAGGTCAAAACGCTGTTAAAAACTTCTCAGATATCTTTCAGTCGAGGCCTTCTGAGTGTCTACTAACTCACGGTGAAGCTGCATAGTAATGTCTCTTGCAGCCTAGTGGGCATTTTTGAAAAGAAGGCAGCAATTCTGTACATTAAAAGAGGAGGAGGAGTGTTTTAGGGTCACCTTTCTTACAGTAAGTACGAAGTCATGCATCCCGAGAGATGAAATGCGTGTGGAGGTATCTGTCAGAATACAACAAAGAGGGCTGCTTTGCTTCAGCTCTGCTTGTGCACCACTTCGCTGTCCCTTTTTCTTGTGACAAACATTGAGTGAGTGAGGTAGATGTGGCATATTTCCTTTAATATCTTTGTTATGTAATGACATTACAGTACTTAATAATGCAGGGATAATGATTGATGAGGAGGGATTTTATGTTTCATTTCATTTTTTTCTACCGATCAATCCTGGACAATCCCGGTCTGATACATAAACTAGACACGCAGAGAATGTCCGACTTGAACTGGTGATATCAACTAGAAAATACATCAGTGTACAAAATGCATGCTTTAACAAATGTAAGACTTAATACTGAAATGTCCTCCAGATATGAGAATCATGTGAGGCTTCATTAGGCATCAGGATAAGACAGAAGCACTGATGCATTTTACAGGAAATAAAGGTAAGAAAGCCTCTGTATGAAGCTTTTATTCAAAGCTACTGCTGTGTGGTGAATACTGATATTTGGTTTTACACAGTTGCTTGATATCAGCTGTCAGCCTGCTGCGGATAGCATTATGGATGTAGTGATTTTTAGCAAGTGGTCCTGAAAAACAAAACAAAAATGCATCAAAACAAATCTCATCGTAGCGATACGTAGAGTAATTTATTAACACTGCTGACATTGTAATTCATAAGTCAATGTTCAGCCTTCTTTATAAAATCTCTCAAAATGATTAGATGTTAATAAAATGATAAAATAAGCAACCTTTGGGAAACGCCAGCAGTCCGGTTGATCAATAAGTGTAATACCAGGGTTTCCGCCAGAGAAGTTGTTCTGCACGACGGTTTAAAGCTCGGATCCTTTGAGGAATAAGTCGGCGCATAGCAAGTGTGCGGTCGAGAGAGATAGAGAGAGAGAGAGAGAGAGAGTGTGATGGTAAGGCTGTGGTGACCAGAGCAGAGTATTAAGTTAGCTGTGAACAGGGTAATGAGTGTAGAGTTTAGGCTATTTGTCAGTGAATAAACGCTACAACTCCTCAAGCCACCCGGCTGAAGTGAAGGGGGTTAGCGCTGAAGCTAGCCACAACATCACCCCACGCTCACTTAAGGTGGACTCCATTGAGGTGGACCAGCTATTTTGATTTTAGTGACAATCTCAGCAGCTCCTCCGAGTTTTTCTCAGCGTTAGGTCTAACAACTTCTCTGGTGGAAACCCTGCTCTCTCTCTCGACTGCACATTCGCTATGCACGCAACCTGTGTACTGAGCTATTCCTTAAAGGAGGATTCCACGATTCTTTTTCATGTTTTTAAGACTATTTGCAAGTTACTGAACAGTACTCAAGATTCAAAAAGCTTTATTGTCTTGTTTATTGCTGAAATTTGTCTTAGGTTATGGGCTCACAAACAACATGAAAACACTCACCCATGAAAGACTCAGATAAAATGACATTAAAACACAAACAGTTCCATAAATAAATAAGAGCAAGTGTGTAAAGCTGCATTAGAAATAGTGACAGTCTATTTGGTCTTTTTTAAAATGGATATTGCAGTTGGAAACCAAACTAATAGTGCAACCAAACTCATTTCACAGCTAAAAAGCAAACAGTTGATGTTGTGTAGAAGCGTTAGTGTGTCGTTTCGGATAACAAGCATCACCATTAAAAAAAAAAAAACACCAACACAGTACACCAGAGCTGACAGAAGTTAGTGCTTTCAGTTAGCAGGCGAGCTAACCCCTAAGCGGTGGCGTTTACCTGCAGCCTAGCTGTCAGTTTAACATGATGTGAAGAAGATGAGCTTCCTAGCAGGACATTAAAACTGCTGCTAACACACTACCAAGCGTCAAATCTGTGAGCTAACTGGGGAGCTGGCGACGTGACAATGTTCAGACAGGTGTAAGCTAACAGCAAGTGCTGCTGTTAGCTTACTTGCTTGATGTTTTTGTAGCATTTATACCGATATGACTCCGTAAATGCAGATCATGGAAACATTTTAATTGTTCATTATGTAATATCGTCATATCGCGCACCCATACCACTGGGCTTGCAATACACTGGTTTGGAAACCCTGAATACTTAACATAATGGGAGATTAATGGGAGGTGTGACAGCAGGGGATGACACAACAATATTGTTGGCAAATATAATACAGCCTAACACTATCAAAATAATAGAAACCAAATTATCAACTTAACCATACAGCTGTAAAATTATTCAGCTGACTTGCTGAATTCCCACCTCACACTTTGATAAGCAGCTTCCAATTGGTCAGCAGCTGGAGGTCTGTAATTAATCAGAGACTCAAAACATCTGCTGCACAGAAGAGTGTCTAACAGACACATACTGTTAGATACATAATGTATCTACTGTATCTAACGAGTCACTTTAATTAGTCATTTTTCAGAGGGAGGACATTAATGGAATCGTCTCATTTGTCTTGAAGGACCGTACTCTATTTTCAGCATGTTTTATTCTATTTAATATTAAGTGTACATAATTTGTTGTCAACCATTTTCCAAAGGCTGTATTTTACTGACCATCCAGGCAGCCATTAATTTCAGTTTATACTGTATGAAAATACACTGAGAGTTTGAGTGTTTCAACAATGGATTTTATTATAAATCACTTGATGTACCTCACTTTAAGATAACAGTTTATGATGTAAATGTCTAGCAGATAGTAATGTGATAACTAGTTATGGTTATATGTATCACTGTATGTACACAGATAATGTAAGAATCCCTAAATCCCTTGAAGAGGCTAAATGAAAATAAAAGCAGTGTGTAAATACTGCAGTTTACATTGTTATGGGCCCAATTTAAGATTTCCCTCATAATGTCAGTCCATCTGACCAGCGTTTCTCTAATTGTGTGTTATGTTGAGGCTAGTAATGCTCCACAAACTCGATGCCTTCTATCCCTGTTGGTGAGTTGAAGTTCAAATGAAGTTTTTAACTGTGGTAAAAGTCTTTCATTTATTAATTCACACACTGAAACTATGTCCTACCCTTTAGGCTATGTTTTAATAGGCGATTTGAAGTTGCACTAAGTCAAATATTTATGAGCTGTTGTGTTGTCTTTTCTTTCAGCAATGCTGTCTTTTCATCTAATGTTATCATCCTAATGTTTTGGTCTAATGCATTCTGAAGCGAGTGAAAACCCATTTTTTGAATCTTAGAGTTTAGGTATAGGGTTTAAGTATTCCCATTTATACTCACTCACATTTTTACTGGGGCAACAGCATAATCAAATTTACCTTAACAATTATCTATTCATTACAATTAATGATCACAGATCAAAGCAATCATGAACGATTCTAATCCCCCGTTCAGTCGCTAATGTCAACCAGCTAGTAGCATCATTGTATACTCCATAGAGGAGATGAAGGCACTTGAGCATCTAGGGAGCCAGACAGTGGAAATCGCATTCAAATAAATTGAGAATTAATTAGATCTATATATCATTGCCACAAATGTGCCATGGGACTGTACAGCATTACGCTGGGAATGAGCATGTGACACAGAAACCCATAGTTTCATTTCAGTGGCTGTTGCGCTCCAATTTTCAACTGTGCTTCTTTAACACTGACCACACATAAAAAATACTTATCTCTGTCACAACTCGATTGCATTTCTATGAAGGCAATTTTTAGAAGATGAAACGAGTTTGCAAGGGTTTTCCAAAAGCACCTTCCCTACCCAACTTTAATTCTAAAGGCCATAATATAGTTACCATAGCAACTTGTGCCCCTTGATTTGAGCAGGGGAAATCAGGTCACATTACTGCTATGTTAGAAGCGACCTTTACCTCACCACACGTCTAATACTTGGTTTCCAACCTGCCACTCACTGTGCGTCTCAGCTCTCTGTCTTCATTTTTCTGCTTTCACTCAGATATCAACATAATTCAAAACAGGAATTTTAATCAGGATTAAAAGCATCATGGCTAATTCACAGAGATTGTACCATCAAAGCAAAACTTTAGAAAAGGCTTTTAAAAGACCATCTGTGCAATTCCTTTTTTTTTCTCTCTCTCTCTCTCTCTTCGCCTTCAGTATGTCATCAGGGGATAACTCAGTTTGTACCACTGCTATTTCATTGTTTAATGGATTTTTGGAAAGCACTGATTAGTGGGAGTCGGTATAACATGAATGTATAATAATAGGAAAGTACACATGTCCAATTCTGACATATTGTAAGATTCTGTAACATAGAGGGGATAAAAGCTATTCTTAGAGGCAACCCGTAATTTCCATCAGAGTCTGAAATATAAGTGAAGTGCCCACACGGTTGCCATGTGATAAGTTCTGATTTAATTTGATATTCTAACTTGCTGTTTGCCAGAAAAACAACTACAGGTACAAAGGCACTGATGGCTGTTTTTTGTAATTTATAGCCTGAAACTTTACCACAGAGTTTTGAATCTCAGTTAGCTGATCTTCCACTTTCATAACACAGTTCTGTCCCCTTTGTTTTGTTCAGTGTATCCGTGCTGATACATCCAGTAAGAGCTGCACCCTCAGTGTCATTACGTATACGACTTTAACTTAATAAAACACCATCGTCGCTGGCCCGGATTCAGATTAATTCATTTTAAGTAGCCTGACATTTTATGTTGTTAACAATGTAACATTCATGCAATGCACAAGTGGATGTGTTAACTGTGCTGACCTGAGCTGTAGAGATCTAACAATGAGCCTTGAGACAGGCCCCTGATGTGCCAGATCACATACTCATTAAATCTCAATTTTCAGCAAAGCTCATTTAAAGCATAATGTGTGACACACAGAACCTGTGTTCAGCCGTTGCCTTTGAATAAGGACAAAATGAAACACTGAGCTTCAGGTGCTCAAATCTGGTGTGGGTGAATGTGTGTATGTGTGTGCAGCAGCCTAGGATGGCCAAGCTCAGGATTCTGCAAAACTATGCAGATGTAATATTCTGTATGTGTGTGTTATCTGTATGCAGCTGTGCATGCCATATATTCATGTTTGTCAGGATTCAAACACCATCTTTTTTAATGCAACAGTTAAAACATAACTACAAAACTGGGCTTAGTCTATGTACAGAGGGATATTTCTGGCTTGATGGGTTATTTAGTGTATCCCAGTCACTGCCTGTAGCAAAGCAATGTTTTGTCATTGTTTTAAGGTCAGAATGAATCGATTAATTCATGTTTATTCTCCAAGGAAAGAACATTTCTAAGACTTTGAAATAACCAGATGCTTTTAGGGATTGTGCCCTTTGTCATACTGTAAATGGGCTTAATTTGTGGTGTGAGAAAGGATTTTAATTACAACAATTAAGCGAATGCGAAATGTAATTTATTCCAGGCTACACTGCATAATCTACAAATTAGGCTTACCATTTTATTAAGCACGGGCAGATGTAGCACCACAGGCCATTTTAGATCCAGTAAATTCACCACATGGCATGACCTGTCTGCCCCTCTCATCTGTTAGTACAAAACAAAACCTTTACAGAAGGTTGAGTCGGCTTTTTTTTAAGAGATTAGGACCCCAACCTACTGAGGTAATAGTCAACCATTGGGTGTCCCTGGGTGATCATTGATCATCTGTAGCTGACTATTGCTTTATAATTTTTTTTTTTGAGCTGTCTCTTTGAGCCCACACACTATTATGTGAATGAATAAATAGTTGAACTTGAAATTTATTGTGACGTGGTTTTGTTCAAGACAAGTTTATTCTTTTGGGGCCTTCTGCTATGTGAGCTATTCCAAAGCACATAACTGTGCTGCCCTTTGAATGTCTCTGCATAACAGCTTTAAACAGCTGAATTGGCTCATTTAAGTATCCGGGGCTTCATGTAGTCTGTGACGTTTTTTTTTTTCACATGAGAAGTGTCAACTGCCCCCATTATCCTATTGTCATCTAGATGGATACGGAACAGGTGGAAGTTCTTGGGTGAGACGGTGTGTGTGTTAAACATTAACAAGGCCTAGCGCAGTGTTAGCGCATTACTTCTTTTACAGCAGAGAGTTTTCTCAAAAAAAAAATACCTGCCTAGAATGAGATGTAGCACCTGATATTCATGCGGAGCTTGGAGAGAGCGTGGCTTTTACTGTGAAGCAGGTGCAAGAAATGTTGATGTTGTAGTTTCTATTAAGCATTAACTGCAACAGCCTTCACTTGTTAGTCTCTGCACACACCTGCTTTCTTACAGCTGTTTTCTGCTACTGTTATTCAGTAGAAGTTTGCCCACATGATGTGTCGTGTCTGGGTTTTTTAAAATTTTTTTCAAAGGGTTCAAAACAACTAGTGGCTGTCAAACTTAGATTTAAGTGGAATGTGCCATGTATTAAATTGGTGAAATGCTTCATCAAGTGTAAGGTCACTAAGATCTCCCGAGTTTTAAAGCGCTATAGTTGGTATTAGAGATGCAGCGATGAACTGATTTCACTGTTATCTCAGTGAAGGTAATACACATTACTTCAGTGGCAAGATACTTAATAAAACATTGAGTTGGTAGGGAATTAAATATAAAAGTGTCACTTACAATCAACTGAACAGCGGTGAGTTAAGAGTTGGGCTTTAACAACATAAACCAAGAGCAGCAAAGCAGGAAAAGGAGCATTGCACCGTTTTTTAAATTAATGCTCAACAAAACGACATGTAATCCATTAAGCTTCAGTGCGACCGTTTACATCCTGTTGCTTCCCGCCATCTGTGTTGAGTAAATGCTAGGTATGGAAGGTACATATGCCAGGTGTAACTTAACATCAGGATATTGTAGACTTTTAGCACTATACCATGGGATCTAATGAATGACATTTCAGGGATTAATGCGACCTGCAGAAGAGATATTGTCAATTTATTTCTTGCATTTTTACTGAAACTGCAACAAAAAAACAATAATAGACAGGATTTTCAGTTTATTACCTACATTAGGTTCCTCTAGGGGATCAATAAAGTTCATCTTATATTATTAATAATGATTTAAAATACTGTATTTAAAATATTAGAAATCAAAGTTCATGTTGGCACGGACTATTTATTTTCATTTTTCTTATTCAACTCTAGCCTAAGACTACCTCTGGTACTGCAGCAGTTCAACCTACTGATGCTGAATCCTTGGTGAAGTGTGCATCTTGTGCTCCCTCTTCAAAGCAAAACAATGTGATTTTATCCATCTGTAGTATTGTGAAATAAATTAATGCATATCCTCAGACTATAACCGTACCATCAAAATCTATAATCATTGCATCCCTAGTTAGTATACAATGAGTAACCAGCTGTGTACCTCTGGGGGAGCTTCAGTCAGGGCCTATACTGCTTTTCTTTTGCTATGTGTTGAATCTGTGATGTTGTATAGATGTTTATGTCTCTGTGGGAGTAGCTACTGTTTACAACACCGAGGTATAGAATGAATTTTAGAGTCTTTTGCTCATATTTATTCCATTTCCAGATAGACACAACTTGCATGAATGGCTGTGAGTACACGGCAGCTGTTTTTCTTCTGAATGTAATCAGATTACTGAAACTTTTTGTGAGTGCTAGACAAAATGATTTTTTGTTCACATGCTCTGTAGTAAGGCAAAGAAAGACTGGCGCTAGGCTACGTCCAAACTTAAATCTGTTTTAGAGGTTTTCAGCTCACTGCTTTGTTTCCGTACTGAAGCAAGAGTTTTATCAGAATATACCGCTTTTGGAGTTAAAACACAAAAATAAGCAGAAGACAAGACTTCTGTTTATTTTCCCGAAACTTGTAAATATCACATGTTTAAAGATCCCTTGGGAAAGATACCCCACTTAGAAAAATGGGAGACTGCTTTCGTAAATGACAAACGACAGAGGAGCGAGCGGTGCGTCGTCCCAAGGGAACAGTTTTGACTTTACTCAAGTGCTTATGCACAGAGAGAGTATAGCTTTTGTGGAAAAACTGAAAGTAAATGGAAAACATTTACATGACATCTTCAAATCTTTCAAATAGATGAAAGATTTAACCTGCTTCGGTTAAAAGGAATGAATGTTCTCTCAGAAGCAGCTAGTTTATTCTGATCTAAATTGTTTGCACATTTCTGACTGAGTTCCTGTTCTGATGAATAGTGGAATAAAAGAGTAAGAACGGTTATTGATAAGATTGATATGATATTGGTAAGGAAGATCAAATTCAGGTTCGATCTCGGGAAGGGATGCCAAACAATCAGACTGATTTAACAAATGGATGTTGTTGATCAATTAAGATAAAAAGACTGATAAAAAAGAATTGTGAATTACTCAAATGACTCAAATTGGAAAATAAAAATCAACATGCAAAGTAAAACTCATTCCAACAAATCACCAGCTGCACATTTGATCCAGTGAAGCGCACCGTAGTCGGCTCCTTGATTAAGCTCAGGTGTGGGTAATCAGGCTGTCGCTGGAGGTAAATATGTCTTTCATGGCACTGAAGGTATTCCAGTGCAGTGCCTCTCTATAATCTGCTTTTGCAGTGTCAGAGATGGGAATCTAATAAAATAAACCGCCGTCCACAAAAAATGACATCTCAAAAGAAATAGGGCCTCAGATGGACTCATGCTTATCACCATCTCACTCTTAAGACTGTATCTAATCCTTTTACCAGTTTAAAATCTGTGACACCTTTTTACTGTCGGCTGCATTTGTGCGCCTGGCTCAGAGGTGTCAGCTCTTCTTCATCTTCCTTTACAGCCTTGTTGAATGCTTGATGGTAGAAAGATGTGTTAGTTATTAGAATAAATAACTTTGTGTGAGTTGGTCAGTGGATAAAATGTTAAAAAAAAACATTTTCTGGTGTGTGCTCTGTAATCTGGTGTCTATATTATTTAGGTTTGGCTAATTAGCAAAATGCTTTGTTTTCCGCAATTGAACATCATGCACAAAAGTAGTAGTTTTCACATATGGTTTCAGGTGTTTCTGTGAGTGAGCAACTGTTTGAATTTGAAACTATACTGGCAAAGATTTCAACTTCTTTTACTGACAAATCTCAAGAGTAACAAAGCAAGTCCTCATTTTTGTTGTAACACCATGCTGTTATCTAGTGCTTGCTTTTAGAGAGCAGATTACTGAAGAAAAACGTGAATATTTCCCTGCCACAACAAAATGGAGTGGGTTGGGGTGTGTTAGCGTGACTCAGCCAGCATCAGTTCCAAAGAAACTTTTCATCTAAGGCTTATTGATCAGCCTCAGATTGTTTGTACATGCACTCTCTGAGCAGAGATAATGAGTACTTGCTTATTTAAATACCACATTTAGAATGAAATGTAAAAATTTGCTGGACGGTGTTATCATTGACTAATGTTAAACTCACTGTTTAAATCATAACTGTTGCATTAAACTATATTTTGAAATTAGGTGTAAACTCGTTACGGTGGCATGACATGGTATTACAGGGCTCTATAGTGCGAGCTCACGAGTGAAAATTAGAGTGTGTGAATGTGGCATATTACTTGCAAGTGACTCTGATTTCTGACACCAATAATTTATAGTGCGAAAAGCCCAGTATGTCAGTTTGAGGTAATTAATTTTCTGAATTCATGGATTTGTAGTTTGCAGTGTTTGTACTATGTGCATGTATGTATGCATTCCCCATATTTAAAAGATGAGAAACAAAAGAAAAAAAAAACATTTTCACCTTCCTTCAGCCATGGTGAAATAAAAATACATCATTTTTATGCCTTTAACAGGCTTCATGAGGGTGTGTGTTCCCTTGGCAACCATCTCATCCTCAGGTCAGTGTAATTCCCTAGGTGGCCTCTGTAGTGGATATAATATACAAATAACTTCTCATTACAAATATTTCAAGAAAATAACATTGTTTAGAAGCGAGAGGCAAAATGCTGATAGGGTGCAATGTTTCCCACAGAGTTAGAATCTATATGGTGTTATCTGACTGGGAAGGGTGGGGGGGGGTATACTGCATATAAGGTGCTCCACTGCAAATATTTTAATTGCCAAGTACTTTGTGACAAACAAAAACTGAATGAATGAATTATGTTGCAACTGTATTGTCATTTTATGTACAGCACATTGTTTCTTTCCAACTCTCGTCCCAAAATTAATGTAATGTTACATCCTCCCCCTGACGACAGGAGGTCCACTCAGGCCCTGAAGGGTTGGGTCTCTGAGATTGTGTTAAGAACATAGACTAACTTATCAGATTTAACTTGAATGCATCAGTTTTGGACAAATTTGTGCAGAGATATTCATGATACTAACCATGCGTGATCTCTGGATGGATCCGGCCAGCCATCTTCTCTGCGGGGAAAAGCCGGGAAAAGCCATTAACCATGGGTGCTATTCATTAAGCTAATTTATGCTTCCTTGCATCTTTTCTCCTCTGTCCTCCGGACATGACCTGGAAACCGATCTCCCGCCACCATTGTTGTGGATCTTCAAAATCCCTTAATTGCACCTCGAGGACACAAGGAAAGAGGAGGCTCCTGGAGGAGCTTAGAACGAGGAACCACAGGTGTATCCTCTGTGGAAGTTTTTTACAGGACGGCAACACCCCTTTGATCCAGTGTCTTTATTGAATGGTCAGCTGATCTGATGAGATAGTAAACAGTCAGGCTGTTGTAGAAACTGCTTTAATGTAGTAACATTAATATATGTGATTATAATATAGCAGATCAGGAAAACTACCTGTGGAATGACGACACCAACAGCAGATTTCCATATTTATTCATAAAATAAAAATTGGTGAACCATGAATCAATCACAAGAAAAACTCTTGTAACTTCATTATTTTTCTTCATAAGCCAAATGCTTTGCGTCTCAAGTCCATAAAATATGATGCCGCACAGCTGCGTGTCTCCTATAATATCATCCTGAACCTGAAAAGGACGTCACACTTTCACAAAGTAAATAAGCAATACTTTAGACATATTCTGCAGGCTACAGCTGCTTTTATTGCTCCTTGGTCTGTTCTTTCAGTAATTAACAGATTTTAATTGTCTATTCGTGTCTTATTCTGTGACAGCCAGACACTGCTATGGATCTGTAATCAAATACTAAAACATTGGTGCTGTTATCAGGTGTTTAAGGTGTAGCTGCAGCATCTCAGGTAACAGACTGTTAGCCAGCATGTTAATCCTACTAAATACATGGATGAGACCATATGTTTACATATGTAGTAACAAAGTAGTATTGCTTTGTTATTATGTATTACTTTATTATTACAGAGAGAGTAAAGTACTGAATAAAGGTACCGTTGGGTACTGGTACCAGTATTGGTTTAAATGTGAGTGGTACTCAACCCTACTTAAAAGACTAGATGGTGGCGATGACTGTGAATGTACTGGTATTTTGACAAAACAGGTGACATTTTAAAGTGGCATTTCAAAATTTGACAAACTCAGCAGGGATGCAGTTTGTGCTTGTTTTTTTTTTTTTTGGTTGTATAATTTATGTTGATTTGGCTGTTTGATTTAACATCGCATGACTACATTATGCATCATTATATTATATCAATATATGACATTGCATTAAGATAAAGTTGAACTCACACAGAGTCAAATATATTAACCAGCATTCAAAAGTGTTTGCATTTTTTAAAGCTTTTATGTCACATGGATTTATTCATGCCTTTGTAAATACACAAAATAACAGGCTGCCTCTCCTATGATACCCAAAAGCTGCAGAGATGATAAGCACTTCTGAGGCTTACTCCTTCCTCGATCCAGGAAATGTCATTTCATCAGCCTCAGTGAGCATCTCTGCATCGATTCTTGAAACAATGATGAATTTAAACGTCCTAATCCACACAATCAATAATCGGCTGATTGTAAGCCCGAATGCAGAGAGTTTAAAAATTCTGAGTACATTTGTTTCATTTATAGGGGAGTAACATTAAAGTAAAAAAATGTCTATATGCTCACAGTCCCTCTTAACCTATTTTCCAACTCATCTCAGCTTGCCCTGAATTCCTCTGCATAACTTCATGTATGTGTGCCACTTCAAACCATAGCACCTTGCTCATTGGGCTTTGAAGTGTCAGTGTCTTTTCATATTCAGTCTTCTCTCAGGACACCAAAGATTTCAGGCACATACTTCATGCTCACTTCTTCATCACGACAGCCATCACTGGCTGCACATGTAATTTTACCACTGTGAAAGACGCTAGCTCCATTCAGGTGTGCGCTGTCTCATGGTGAAGACAATAATTGCCTGTACTGCTCTTCCCTTTGGTAATTGTCTTTTGATTGAGGTCATCAGGACAATTAAAACCATTGAGGGGTGAAAAGTGGTAGCGAGAGACCTGAGACAGCTATGCTTTGGTGGTAGGATGGATGAGGAAAATGTACAGAAGAGAACTGTGTGTGTGGGAACATCCACTGATGTCGGGATAGGATGGTGTACAGACTGGCTTTGTCTACACTGCGTTATCGCAGTTGATTAATCATGTGGCTTTTTCAAAAATCTGTTGAAGGTAGCAGGATGGTGCAGGGTTTTCCCTGGATTTTTTTGAGACAAAGGTGGTAAAGGCTGGAGAACATGTGTGGTGCGTTGTAGGGCTGTGACGATAACCGCATTACCGTGGTCATGTGATGCCTACCACGTGGTTGAGCTCATTATCGTCTTTCGTTTTTTTTAAATGTCAACCACAACTGTCATATACGGTAGTCTAATGTGCTTGCGCATATACTGTGTGATGTACGGTAATACAGTGGCAACGTAGGCTACGTGATATGTTAGAGAATCAGTTTGCTACGGGTACTAGGCTGCAAGACCTTGCCTTCGCCCCATGAGAACAATAGCCCAGTGGGACGCCGAAAGTGGTGTGCGAGGAAGTGAAAGTGGAAGGTCAACAAAAGGCTTTGAGTTTGATAGGCAGGGGAAACTCTTGTGATATCATAGGTGATCATGGGAGCTTAATTCTTAGTTTTTAAGAAATTAGCCTACATGCTGTTACATAATGACATGGCATTGCAGTTTTTATGAACTTGAACAATCCTGTGCCAAAGGCAGAGACTAAATAAACATGACCTGAATCTGT
Organism: Thunnus maccoyii; assembly: GCF_910596095.1. Classification (NCBI taxonomy): domain Eukaryota; kingdom Metazoa; phylum Chordata; class Actinopteri; order Scombriformes; family Scombridae; genus Thunnus; species Thunnus maccoyii. The sequence continues at coordinate 27,608,997 of NC_056538.1, read as the reverse complement.
CCCTCTAACAAAACATGGAGCCTCTTTGATGACAAAAAAAGACATGCTTAAAAATGATGTCACCCACCAATAATGGCAACATCTAACATCTGGAAAGACGAATTGATTGTGTCAGTATAGGGAAATTACTTATGATGAATTGCATCTCAACAAAAATTTGTGATGGTACATCAAAAGACTGGACAGATTATTTCACTTATTTGCTGTGGGGCCCCTTAGGCAAATCATTGTAATTTTTTGAAATGCTGGTTCTAAGAATAAGACACATCACTCAGCCAAGTTTAGTCAAAATCGGGTCAGTAGTTTCTGGGATGTCGCTTGTGACTAGGGAGATAGAGGTGGATAAACTGTTCAGATAATGAATAGGAAACCATTCCTGAGTATTCACACATCGTTTGCCTCAACCATAACAGACAATTGAATGTCAGGTATGAGGCCGGAGTCTGAAAATATGCACTCATCCCCAGGAATTTCTCCTGTATTGTGTGACAATCACTTTTTTTTTTTATCTACACTAGCCATTGTCTGTGAATGTATACCAGTGAAGCGTGGGCAGAACAAAGTTGTCTCTACTGTCTCTGTGTGGGAGATGGTGGGGGATCTGTTCTGATACACACTTAATAGTCTGATGGTGTATGAGCAGCATTTTTTAGGGCTGAAGTTTCATGGTTTTCTTGTTGTGATGACTCATTGCAAGGCTACCAAACATAATCTTAATTGTCTCTGTTACAGACAGTAGCAGCAATCATCCAGCTTACACTTTAACTCCAATTTTAAGAGGTTTTGGGGCATGATTTGACACAAACTTCTAGGCGTCCTTTTCCAGATGAATGGAAGGTTAAGCATCAAAAGAAGCAGTGAACAGATACATTAATACAGCAATTAGGTCTGTCACAATAACTACTTTTGTTGGATGATTTTGCGATAAATGATATTATTGTCATTTTAAGACCATTTTATGCCACAGTTGCGGTTAACATGGTACAAAATAAATATGGTTCAAATAAAGTACTAAATGTGAGGATTTATTCACTGTGAGCGGGAAACCGGCTACTTCTGGCCGTTGTTTGAAGAAACGAACAGCTCTCCTGTTCACATGTCGCTGCAAAAAAAACCCAGATTATTTGCCTCAAATAGATAGACCATACACAGTGAGTTATGCTATTTATTCTGGCATCATGTTGGCTAAAATGTTGGTGACATTCCTATGTAAACAAACACATATGTAAATACAATGGGCAATATCAAAATTAGCGAAAATGATCAAGGTCATGTCCATATATCATATGATAAGTCAATAACATAATTATCGTGACAGGCCTAACAGCGATTGAAAGCAGCTCACTGAGGATTTAGGACACTTCATCGATGCTTATTACATCACATAATACATAAAAAAAATTAACAAATTGTTAACACCAATAACATTGTCATCACCCATTTGGATAACCCTATTTTAATAGACATCATCCCCGGAGTTGGATGGAAGTTAGTCATGAAGGGTACACTCTGTAAATGGAAAACTGTTATAAATAACTAAAAGTCTTCAAAGGGGGAGATGTCGTCTCATGGGAATCCTGATACCCACTGTTGTTCCAGACATGGCTTCTATGCCTGTAAACCTCATTGTAGACAATAATGAGCTGATTAGGAACATTCATGTTCAGCGTTTCCCCGAGGTTGACTGCTTTGGGGTGGTGGAGAAGGGGAGGGGGACACGGGAGAGACTCAGTAGCCCAACATTTTTCTGTTCTGTTTAGGAGCGGCTTAGATTGACACTAAAATGAGAATAGCTGGTCCACCTTAAATGTCAGTCCACCTTAAGTGAGCCTGGTCAGGTTAGGCAAACCCATTGTCGCTAACTTCGGAGCTAACCCCTTCACTTTTCCAGCAGTTGGAGTAACAACATATGAGACTTTTCTTGGTCTTGTGAAGCTGCAGCATTTATGAACCGACACACTGTAGTCTGTGCTGTACATTTACTGCCAGATTGACAACTTACTGATAACCTTTTCCTCTGCTCCGCTCGCATTCACTGTCACTTTTCCGCCGCTCGCTCTCTCCACTCACTCAACCACACACTTGCTACGCCAGTGCGCCGCTGCAGAATGAATAAAGGGAAATACTGATGTTGCTCTTGTTAGACTAGTAGGATGTCATTATTTTTATCCGTCAATGTCAGTATGCTACTGAGACATCGAGAAAGGGTGTGAATGATTGTTAAAAAAAAAGTGTATACCATAGTTACAAAAAGTACAAAAAATATTCCTGTAAGGACTTTCCACTCTAAACAGAACCTGCATAATGCTATTTAGCTAATTTTAAACAACATATTCAGTATCTGCACATACAGACGGTGAGCTGAAAATCTTAGCATCTTAGCAATCACAATAGCATTAGGTGACCTTTTTGGAGCTGATCCAGACTGCATTAATGATGCTGTGGGCTCAGAGGATTTTTGTTTTAAATATTGCATCCAAATGAGTTTTATTTGAATGTAGAGCTTTCAGCTGTGATTTATAAAATGTCCCTGTGTCCCATTATAATCACTGTGGGTGCTGTCATAGTGTCCCAGGAGTTGTGTCATTATTCACTGTCTATGAAGCAGCTCCAGGATTTGACTGTGGATGACATAATCACTGCAGTCTGACTTACAGCTCCTCAGTTAAGGAAAAACTGTTTAGGCTATATGGTGCAATTAAGATTTTTTAAAAAAGCATAAAAAAGCATTGTTGTGATTGCCAGTTAATAATCAAGAATGATCAGTTACAATTAAGGCCTGACTGATATATCGGTATCGGCCTAAATGTTATCTGATATGCACTGATTTTTAATTTTTTTAATTTTTTATAATTATATTGGCATCACTGATCATTTTTGTTATTTCAAGTTTAATATATACGTACATATGTTTTTTTTTGTTCTGTTTTTTCTTCCAATTTAGTTACTTAGGGGGATGATTATTAGATTCACAGTGAAGTTTACTGTTTCAGTGCACTGATGTCATTTTATACAATAAAGTTTACTGTTAAACTGTAAAATATCATGCCTCCATTACAAATCTTTGTCACAAATGTTTGATAACCATATCGAAGGGGTCATTGCAAAAACTGTGCATTTATGTACATATTGTGCATATATAAGATTATCGGCCGATATATCGATATTTTTTTACTCCCTAATATCGGTATTGGCATCGGCCCCAAAAATCCAGTATTGGTCAGGCTCTAGTTATAATCACTAAATAAACAGTTTTTTTGTGGTACTCATTTAGACGTTCATGTTTAGACGATTCACAAGTAGGTAATTTATACGATGGTTGGTGAATATCATACACTTCTGTAGATCCATAAAAAGTCAAATTCTTCTTCGGTCTTGCAGTAACCAGTTATTTTTCTGAGCAGAGAGGGGACTGTTGTCTGACATTTAGGTTTTTAGGTAGAAGCTAAAAACCTCAATTTCCTGAATTGCCAACAATACCAACAATTGCTCAATTGCAACAGTTGCTCTCTGCCATTGTTGGTCAGTTGGATTACCATGCAATTTGGTGCACTTGTGAACTTTCCGCATTTCCTCTAGCACCAAACTTTCAATTTGTACAGTACTTTGGTTTATGTATATTACAGTTTGGTTTTCTCTACATTGAGCATTACAGCATCACAGCGTTGGTGGTATGGCTGCAGTCTTAAGGCCCGTCCAAACAAGAGGCGTTTCAGCGGTGTCTTTCAGTCACATTTACTGTGCTAGGAATGCAAACACATGTATGTACCTGGATGAGTTTTGTGCTCGAAACCTTTTAGTGGTACTACATAGAGGTGGGAATCTTTGGGGGGAGTCTTACGATTCAATTTGATTCCAATTCTCGGTGTCACAGTTTAATAAAGAATCGATTCTCAATTCTAAAACTATTCTCGATTGAATAAAAGAAATTGAGGCACTATATTTAGGCTATTACTCCAGTGCACTGTATGCCATACTGTTAACTCCTGTCCTTAGTCCACTGAACTGCAATATGAAACATAATGTAACTGACAGTTAAGCTAAGAGGTCGTGATGAAGGTCACTGTCTGATTAACAGGAAGAGGCTGAGAAAAGTGTTTTAGTATGCAGCCTTTTGATTTGATTTGAGCTTAAGTGCATTCATTTGGAAGCATCTTACAAGCTTTTTTGTGTATATAAATAATGAAATTAAAGTGTAATTTACTGACCAGCATCAATGGTTATATGTTTTTTGTAGAAACAGAAGTTGGTGTGTGTGTGCTGTGAGTAAGAGGGAGAAAAGAAAAGAACAAAGTGGAGTACTCAGCTGTATTGTTATTAACATGATGTTTCAAGCAGTGGAGAATAGCCTCTCTACTGCACTGTCAGTACCAGGGAAAGCCATTTTTATTTAAAACTCTGTACGAGTGCAGGGCTTTTGAAATAAAACTGACTATGGACTAGAGTTTCTTTCCAATATATAAGTTTTATATAGTGGTGTAATGTGTGTTGATAACTGTTTAGGTGATGGCTTGTGAAGTATTCATTAAAAAGATTATTATTCAGCTTTTAAATCCAAAATGCTTGCCTTTTTTGAAGATGAAATACAACATCACTCTAGCACATGTATGCTGCACACATGAGTTTGAGTTCTGTCTTTTTTGTCCATGAACATAATGTTATTTAATAACGTTATTACAAAAATCAATTTGGGCATTTGTGAAAAAATGTGAAAAAAAAAAAATTATGCTTTATGGTGTGACAACGCTGTGGTTAAGGTCTGGTTAGGTTTAGGCACAAAACCCACTTGGTTAGGATTAGGGAAAGATCATAGTTTGGGTTAAAATGATCACTTGAAACATGGTTTATACTTCCTTAAAGTTACGCAACCTTCATCGTCATGGCCACAGTAAACACAATGACATCATGGTTTAAAAAAAAAAATTCCGATTCACGGTTGGAAACATGACACTTACGGTTGGAAACAGGTGGTCCCCTGCACTATCTATCTAGCCATCCACCCAACACACCCTTTCCTAGTCTGACTCACTAGATGTATGGGTGGGTATAATCCTGCCATTGGTCATCTATTTCAGGTGGCATTCTCTTCCCCTTCTGATATCTGGGTGTTAACGTTATCAAAATCCCCGTCGCTGCAGGAAACAACAACAACCTCAGAGCTCAAACAATTCCCCACCCTCTCCTCTTCCCCCGACACTATTTTAGCAAGGGCACCATCGCTGCATCCTTAGCTTAGCACTGCCCAAGCCGATTGTGATTGGTTTAAAGAAATACATACAACCCAAAGTGTTTTTTCCCCTATAGCACAATTGATAGTGGGTGTAGCCAGACCTTTCTCCAGTGCTGGCACAGCGCTGTGGAGATAGGTCTGGTAATGCGAGACTAACCCTCTCTTAACAACTGACGTCACTTCCCAGCGTCATAATTACTACGGCCACCAGATGGCGCAAATGTAACTATAGGTCGTTTTTTCCAGCCTGAATTTTTTAGACCTATGCTGTCATTTTTCTAGTGAGGACGGGCTGCAAAAACAAAGTGAGCATTGACATTGCCCGCAGGTTGGATGTATTGGCTGCATTCACCACCTGTTTCTGCAACACCTTTGATGGTTATATAGATGCTGTTTACCTCACCCTCAGGCTACATGGCGTTTGTAAGCAGACAGCTCATCAAGATGAGTGACAAGTGAAGGAGTGGGAACTTGACCAACTGAGGGTTTAGATAATGGGACAAATGGTAGACCACTGTAGCTGCCTTCTACTTTAACCCTTTTAAAAATGTAGTATGGATGTTCTTTTTTTAGCAATTCCCTTCTTTATACAGCTATTTTACAGGTGCATTTTTCCACTATAAGTAGCATTTTATTGCTGGCCACTGTGTCATTCCATTGGCATAAATGGGGGTACAGTAAAGTACCTTGCTCAAGGGTATCCTCAATGATGTAAATTTAGAGAGGGCTGACCTTGGTGGAAGTTACTCGTTTACAGAGTTCACTTCACCCAGATTTTTCCTGCCAGTCCAACAACTCAAAATGGTGAAATTCTTATCAGTAGCCACTTACACGTCCCCACTTACACCTGTTACACTGTTATTTGAGTTTCTGAGAGTTTGCCATGGTTTTTAACATGACTTGGTTAAAAGGCTAATCTGGAAAAGATGTCCTATTAACCAAGGTCTTGTTTTGGCCAAAGGAGCAAAACTGTGGTGAGAGTAATCCCCGTATTATCATGTTTTAACTTCATCCCTTTGCACTGGGATTAAAACCTCCAGCATGTGTGTAACGAGAGTCATTCTAAAGAGCTTAGTTGCTTGTGTCTCTTAAAACACAAAAATGTCTATAAAAAAAAAAGTTTCCTGCCTTTTTTTTAATTACACATCCTACGACGTAAATGATTTCAATTTGTAATAATGCAAATTATATTTTTATGAGAAATACTTTAATAGTTAGGACATAACATAACACAAAGATACAAACATAATTTATTCATACAGTTTTTTTTCTTGCAAAGAAACAATATCACTTGCAGTAATATGGCATTCCATATTTATATACTGTGACTAATCACAATCTAAATATTTTAGTATGTATTTACAGTCCCATCACATTAAGCTTTAATAGTATGAAGCAGTTGAACAGTGACTGCTGTAACCTTGTATGCTTTATGCTGCTTTCGTTCACACTACAGGCATGGAGGAAGAGTTTCACAAATCTTACCAGCTCCAGAATTGCCAGAGCAACTTTCATGGAAAATCCACTCCTGCTCTTCTGATGACACGATGACATGTACAATTGCCTTAAGATTTATACAGATGAAAGTGTGTGTGTGGGAAAGGGGATAGAGAGACCGAGTATTGTCCAGGTTCAGGTACTGTAAAATGAAGCTTTTGAAGTAGGTCATATTGAAGGTATGCTCACAGGTGGCTTTTCAAGGGAACTCTGGCAACGTGTCTGCACAACTGCAACAAACTATACTGGCATGTGGTGCATCTGTGTCTGGTTTAGTATGTGGACTGTCTTATTGTATTGTAAGCATAATCAATTACACAATTCAACAATTTACTTTATTACAATATTTGAGATCTACACAAAAAGTCACTGATATTTATATTAGCAGAGCAGGTGCTAATAGGGATTTATTTTGTGCAGAATATCAGTAATACACACCCATGTCTTCAAGTGTTCATTCCACAAAATCCACGAATCAATGAGCAATTGCAGCAAAGATGAGTATCACAGAGAACAGTGGAGTGTCTTTCACTCACTGCCTCTCAGACACATTTTTCGGATGATTATATTCAAATGATTACTGAGGAGAAAGCAGATGTTTTTGTTCTTACTGCTGCTGTTGTCGCTACTGCTGCCGGCATCAGTACCTTTACTGATTCTACTAGAACTACTGCTACTACTGCTTGCTATGACTGTTTTTTATTTGATATATTTTATTTGATACTACTTTAACTGTGTCACACTGCGATGGCAATGATTACATTCCTGATCTCATCCTTAGATAAACTGAACTTCCTTGATGCACACAGATACATGTTAATTGGAAGTGGCGATAAGGTGAGACGAGGGAGTGTGAAAACCATAATTACAATCAGGATTTGGGTATATGCTGGTATTACATTGTTGCATTATCTTCTCTATTATCGTCAAAAAGTCTCATCCATGGCGTCTTTGTGTTAAAGCATGAATAAAGAAACAGGCTAGTTGTTGAGTAATCCATAACAAGTTGGTGAATTTCCCCCAATAAAACACAAAATGTCAACGCTGACAAACATGGTACGTCAATTACAACAGTTCCAGTCAGAATACATAATAGATTCTCACACTACAGCAAGTGAGCAGATCATTAATAGAATTTTACAACACTTCCTGAAGCGTATTACTCTGTTCCTGTCTTGTATTGTCTTGAAATTACACAATAATCCTGCAACAAGTGGTTGATCAAAATGTAGCTGCTGCAGGAATGTTATCAGGTAATGTTCGGAACTTGGCAAACCATGTGCAAATTAGTATAATGTGTAACAGGCCCTGTGGAAGCACAACCATGAGATCACGTAGACGCATCACATTCAGAACTGTCAGCGTACCTTGTTGCACTCCATGCACTACCTCATTAATAACCGTCTGACTGGTTTGTGATAGCCTGGACAGAACCGAAGCAGTATCCAGCTCCACACTATTAATGTACGGTATATAGCACACACATGGAAAAGTTCCAGGGTGCAAAGTGCTGTTTTTGAAGGCTATTCCAAGAAAGACAAAACAGATGAGATCCCTCTTTCAGGAAGAAACACACATGAAAGCATCTGTCAGTTATATGATGTCCCGGCTGGACCAGTTTCAGTGGTTAAAGCCTGCAGAACACTTTGTGTGCTTTAGTGAAAATGGCAGGAGAGTGCCAGCATCGTATATTATATAAGAATATTTTAATTACATTCAGATTATATCTATTTAATTGGTGGATTGTGTATTTTTATGTTTATGTTTTGCTTGTCATTTTTCGTTGAAAGTTGTTCCTTCCTAATTCAGCATATTTTTTCTCATCATTATGCTCTGAAGCCTATATGTTGTGCGCGGGGTTGTCTCTAGTCAATAAAAAAAATATTCTACCAATTTCCCCTCCTGTATAAAATATATGGTTGACTGGAAAGTGAAAGATGAGTCCACAAATGACATGTCTGGCAGAGTTCTGTGAGACATTGAGCAGTCAAGTGGGATGAACTTTGGGTTGTTTGAGTGCAGACCTACTTTATTTGATATACACAAGGGACCCTTGCTCTCTCAGAATGATAAATACTTGACAGTAGACAAGAGAGATTCCCTTTCCGAAACCCAGTTACTGTAAGTCACAGCTAACTAAAAGAAGTAGTATTTTCACAGTAACATTTTATTTTATCTACATTTACCACAGTTTCTAACAGAGTTAATACAGTTGAAATACACTGTTTTTGTACCTTTGTGATGTTAAATGTTGGAGATTGTTTCATATTTAATACTGATACCACAACGATGATTATCTGCTGCTACTGATACTAATCTGATGCTCAGTCTTTGCTCTTCTCTTTCTTCCTTAACTGTTTATATGCATCTTGATTGTGTGTAAGCCATGAAATGTTTTAGCTTTATGTGCCACTTTTTGCAAGGCAAAACATCAAATTATCTACCGGTCTTTCAGTCTGACGACTTCACAGTTTGAGGGATGTGTGACAGACATTGTTGATATTGTCAGAATTGCTTGTTCGCTCCACTTGATCTAACACGTTTTCCGAGAATTATCAGATGTTAAAATACAGTCTGTGTGTTCTTTGGCAGTAGGTTGAATAGTTTTGCTCTCACTTCTCAAAATAACCCAAACCAAAAGTGTAGAATTTACAGGTTTTAATATGACACTCTAAACATATTTGGAATCAAGTCAAGTCTAGTCAGTTTTATTTATAGAGCGCCAAATCACAACAGAAGTTATCTCGGGGCACTTTTCACATAGAGCAGGTCTAGAGTGAACAAGGTCTTGGAGGGACTTTGTTTTCTATTCTGCAAAAAAATACCCTTCAAGCCAGAGATGATAAGACAAAGAAAATGCTGTTGAATTTCCGGAGGAAAAGATGTGCCTCTGACTCCAGTTATCAACTTTTGGGTTGATTAGGATGTTGGTCAGTCCAACACGTACCCCAGGGTTTGCATGACAACAAGCTGACCGATACAGCCAATAATAAAATGAAGTGCTGAAAAGAAAGGGACTGCCTGAGAGAAGGCCTCCTTTCCTAAGCAGATTTGTGTTATTTAATGTATGCGATGGGCTTCTGCTCCTCTATTTCACACTGTTATGGTATGTTTTATGTTTATGCTGCTGTATGCAAGTGAGATTCAGTCAAGGTCATAGTGAGATAAAGGAGGGTTAAAACCTTTTTCCGAAAAGAACAGTTGTATCCAGCCTGTGCCGACAGCTGTCTAGACAGCAGACCTTCAACTATTTAATTCCCTACATCAGTGAGCAAAGACACTGAGAACTCAGAGAGAGCAATATAAAATGTCACTCCCCATTTTTAGTTAATTTATTTCCAAAAACTGTAGAGAAAAGGCCCCCCTTATAGAATAGCAGATTACATATGGAGAACAAGATGCAAAAACAGCTTATACTAGAAGGAATGAAAGGGATAATCGTGTCTCTATCTGTATTTCTTTCTGTTTTTCTTTCTCGCTGTCTCTAAATAACAGATAGTCTAATTGCTAATTGTTAAACCCACTAGTCCTTCTGCTGGTGCATTCTGGGAGGACGGGGAGCAAATGAGGTGAGGCAAAGACGAGGAGGATGATGAATGTGAGACAGCTCCTGCTGGATCTGGACATGCTTCCCTCAACCCTCAGAGCTGTCTGTGCCACTGCATTAATGGTCTAAACGACACAGACAACTTAAATGAAGATGAGGGAGACTGTTAGCGAGACAAGAGAGAGAGAGAAACAAGGAAAGGGAGTGTGCATTCAAACATGCAGACAGAGAGACTCAAAATATCAGATAAATGGAGACTGCTTTTTGCGCAGAGGTGAATAGCAAGGAGGTTGAATAACAAGGTCGGCGCACTTTACTCTCCATATTTTTTAAGCCTACACATCAGCAATATATTCTCCATAATCATAGGTGCAGTTTTTTTGTGTTTAATATTATTCCCCCTCAAAATGAGCATTTGTTATTGCAGTCATGTTCTGATGCTGGACTTTGTAATGATGCTATTCAAGATTATAGCTGTCAAATATGGAAGCCTTTAATTGCAGTGCAACATTTATAGTATTTTTACATTTTTTCAGTATTGTTGGAACATTGATTGTTGATGCTCAACCATTTCATGAATGTAGAAAGTCCAAAATAACAACAAACTAATTTGACTGTAACTGAAAGAGCACATAGATTATTACATATGGGTCATCTAAAGTTATCCAATCCTTCCGTGTTAATTCTGCCTCTGTAATCAGTTAATTGACATGTATTTTAGTGTGGTCTCATTTGTTACATGTGCTGTTTGATTTTTTATTTTTTTTTTGTCATTCAAAATATTTGTTAAAGAAATTGCAATGAGCCATGTTAACTTGTTATTTTATGTGTACACTTTAAAAGTAGTTGTTTTGTCTGCCTGCTCCCACAGAAGTTCACTGAGGTCAGGCTGTGGAGGGTGAGCCAGGCAAGCCAGCACCTCTTGCTCCTTCTTGAACTATAAATAAGTCTGGCAGAGCTTTAGTGCATGTTCAGAGTCTTTGTTGTACTGGGAAAAAAATCCCTTTCCACATGTTAGTAAGCCAGAATGGATGGAATGCCATCATAGAGAATAGTGGGGTTTCTCTACGGTCCATGTGCAGGTAACCATCTGCAGTGAGATAGTCACTCACCTGATGTTATTGCATCACCATGTTTTGATAGTGGAATTTAAGTGGTGATGCATTGACCTCTTAAGCGGCTTTGTCCTCAAAGAAACATTTATACATGTTTCATATCCACTGGCCACTGAAGATACTTGCTGATTGGGTAGAAGGTGCCCAGTTAAAGGTACACTCAAGAATACACACAATGTGCATTGCTTAATGGAAAAATAACTGTTGTTTAGCAACTTTGAGTCGTACATACTGCATATTGCATCATAGGTGTGGCTCTGTTTTATGAGTGTGCATGGAAGGGGTTGAGAGCTGATGTTAGATGCACCAGAATTTTAATTTAGTGTGCAGGGTTTATTAAAAATGCAGGTAAACATAGCAACAATAACACATCTCTAACTTGGATGAAATGAATCCAAACACAGATTGAACAAACCTTTATAAATGGATGGTAATGTTCAGACAGTCTGTCTGTATGGTATGAATATGAGAATGTACTCAGACATATCTTGATACAGGAAATAACAAACTCAGTCAAGGAAAGGCCATTCCACTTTGCATCCAGATTCTCCATGTTGTTCAATCTTTTAGAGACACCCTTGTGTTTGAATGCTTATGCAATGTTTGTTAAGAGTCATTTATTCACAGCAGCAGCGGCATATTGCTCAAGCTGAAAGCCTAAGGACCATGCTGTTATTCACAAACTATTCACATTCTGTATTTGGAGCATAAATGTGTCAATTTGATTTTGGGAAGTTGACATGAGAAAACCCAAATTGTGTGTTTTATATATAACACACAGTATCTGGGTAACACCTTTTTACTTTTCATTTGCTTTTAAGGTGAAAATTACTTTATGCTTGGTACATGTTTGTGTGTAAAATATATGAAAAAAATGGGAATTTTGTGACACGTGACAAATGAGTGACAACCAATTTCAGAGCCCAGTTAGTGCTGTGGGTGCCAATCACAGTCTGATTGATACCATGAAATGTGTTTGATTTTCTCACTTTGTTTTTTTCTGTTGTGATTTGATTTAGATGCAGCATGGAAAATTCATGTCACAATGAAAAACTATTCTATTATAATTATTTAAGAGACAAGCTATGTAATGTCATTTTTTAACAGATGTTGTTCCTTTACTTATCCACACAGTTAATATATCAACGAGTTTTGTACTTCACTTTATTTCTTTGATTTGTTTTTACATAAATAGAAACTGCTGTTCCATGTCAAGCTATGGTTTGCACACTGAGGTCAGAATAAAAAATGTAATATATTAGATTAGTTTACATGAAATAGTGGAGTGGGGATAACTTGCCTCTGGGCCACACTGCATGGTGTGAACATCGCTATGATTGAGAGACATGAAACTAAATGCAAAGATGTCACCCAAAGAGATCAGCAGAGGGATTTGAATTGACATTTGTAGAGTTCTACAGTGTGCTTCAAGATGTAGATGATAACCAGAAGTGTATCCTCCCAATAATTCATGTTTTTTTCTCTCTGTTTGTAGGCAAAGCTTTAATGAAGAAGCAGAACTGCTAACATTCTTACAGAAGGGACCCTCTTCAACAAGTATGGGGTCACCATGGAAACCATTTCTCCTCCTGTCTGTCATCAGTGGCCTTTCAGGTAGGAAATTCACAAGGTGGTGTTCAGAGATAATAGTAAGACATAGTTGTACAGAATAATCTTCTTAAGTACAGATATTAGAAGAAATAGTACAGTACGCACTGAAATTTACTGTAATGACATGGCAGTTGTAAATGGGACACAGCTGGGAGAATCATCATTTATAGATGAGAGAGGGGATTTGTGTCTTTTCACATTTCGAGAGGAAAGAATCCACATCTTTGAAATGAGGAATTTTTCATTTAAATCGGAGAATAAGGGAAGATGCCATGGCTTGTGAAACGTTTCCTATTCTCGTAGGATTTTCAGTCTGAGATCTCTTGACAGGGTTTTTCTATACCTCATCAGTAAAGGTGTATGGTGGCTGTGAACAGCAGAAACTCTCAGGAAAAAAACATCCAACACATCACCACTGTAGTTCCTCAGTCCCAACATTTGCATGACATAATTTGAACAGCAAGGTTAATTAGCCAGACAAACACTGCTTTATGTATACCCTCCTAATTAAAAAAGTAAATAAAACCCCATTTAATGGATATGCATATTTATAGAAGCATCTTTAAAGCAGCTCTCTTGCTTTTGTGGCCCAATAGGAATCAAAACCTCAACGAGGGAGTCTTCTGCTCTATCAGTTGAGCTGAGTTTTCTGGTAGCATATCTTTGCTAGCGCAATTAGCAGTGAGTGCATAATTTTAAATTCCAGATCAAGTGTCTACTTCGGTCAGTCTAGACTGTGTTTGCCAGTCTAATGGATTCCGCCCTTTCGCTGGTTCTTTCAACTCATCAGGGGAAGGTTCATGTACTCTGTGGTTCTCTCCGAGCTTCAATTCTTGGAATCAAACACACAGTGCTGACTTTATTCGTCTACTTCTTAAATCACACTATTAAATGAAGGCAACTGTTTCTTAACATTTGACAGTCCCTCTGGGAAATTGCAAATTTGCGATTGCAACAATTAACGCAAGTTCAAGAAATCTCTGCAATATTTGCGTGAGCTTGCAATTGTGCTAAATTATCACATCTTTTCCACATGAAATGGCCAAATCAACAGACCATTTGTGATTTGGACAAATTGTCGCATTTTATGTCGTGGTAACTTACGTCATCACAGCACATTCAGAAAGGATTCAGATGAACATTCAGGTGGAAGATGGACAAATCTCACCTGCTAACAAAAATGACTTCCATAGACCGAGCAAAACAGTCCCCAGATGTTCCCAAATGAGGTTTGCATTTAGTTAGTCTGAAGAACACAAGTTGATGCGTTCAGACAGCAAAGATATAGCCATAATCTACCCCCAAAATAAAAATGGGCACTTTGGAATTATATATTATATTTATTTAAAGCCTATAAATGGAACTCAAGTACAGTATTTTCTTTTTTATAACTTAACTTGGAGCTCAAAGTTCTCATGTTCAGAAAATAAATTAAAAAATAGCGCTGAAATATGGTTGTTTCTGTGATATGCAGTATGCTTTTTATCAAAGGAAGTGATTACATATGACTCTTTATTGGTAGTAGTTTAAAAAAAATTGCATTATTTTCCTTTCTCAATTCCTGCAATAAGAGAACATAAAACATTGCAGATGGTATTGCCATTTTTGAGCAAAGCTGCTGCAAAATAAGGCATCTTTGGCCACAATGGTCACAAAAAAACCTCCCCAAAATCCTGGAGGGACTGGTTTGAGCCCTGTCTCCGGGGACTGTTGGATTCTGAATTTTAGAGGAGAAAGGCAGGATCCCTGGTGTGGAGGGACAGGAAGATAGGAGCATTTTTGCACGCCACAGGCTGATGGCCTGCTGTGTTATGTTGATGTCATGTGAAGTATCCACCTTCCCTTGCTTTTAGTTTTTAGAGTCTATTGGTCAGTTGTTGAGTCTATGGACTCTCATAGCTGGTCATACTTCCCCTCTTTGAGTCACAGACTTCGAAGATGCTAGCCCTGGGTAAGACAACAATTTGTGTTCATAGGACTATTTCTGTAGATCATATTACATATTGCAGTGATTCATTTCCATCAAAGTCACCCGAATTTCATTACCATTTCAACAGCAAACAATTCAATCGTGTGAAGATGATTTACAACTTTCTTAATGGTCCATATGGTATTTTACTTTCATGAAATATGTGTATTTTGTTCATATAGTACCTAATTTGTTGCATACTGGCAGTTTGCACAATTGGTTAGCAATCTTAAATGTTTGCATAGACGAGATAATGATGCACTGTACAGAGAGCAACAATGCAGAATGAACATGACAGCAAAGCTTTTTCAGGTTGACACATCTTTGTTTCCAGGTAAGGCACAGTGTAGTACACTCAGATAGAGTTAGCCACTTGTATGAAGGCTGTCAGGGTGAAAGCCAGTTCAACATTAAGGGAAGACGACTGTGGTTTTCTTTACAAAAGCACTCGGAGGTTTGTTGTATTCTAATCAAAAAACATTTTAAACAGTTATCTTTAAAGTGTGACACTTGCCTCCCCAGAGAGTGTGTGAAAGTAATTCGAGGGAAGCATGGGGATGTGTAGGAGAAATGGTGAGGCTATAAAAGCTCACTACTTATTTGATTATATGTGTAGCTATTCACACCACAAAAACTATTGAATGGAGTTAAGGAACTTTCCATGCTCTCAAAAGCAGTCACATTAAAACCCTCAGAGATAACACCATAGTGATAACCACTGGCTGTAAAACAAAAACCCCCAAACAAAAGATTTACAGGTAACTTCACCTTCACTATAAAACCAACTTTCAGAAACTCAAACAACAAAATAAATCAACCCTTTTCACACTCTTGTACTCCATCTCCACTTTGTTTACTATTCAGTGGTGTCATGTCTTGCTAATGTCACCCCTACTCGTGAGATCTGGCTTAATCATTGGATAAACAGTAAACCTCAAATTAACACCCATTTATCAAGTCTTGTCGCCTCAGGTAAACCTTAAAAATGCAGAGATACATCAGGTGACAATACGATGTGGTGGATGTTGCCATACTTCAACCGTGCACTTCTTGAAGCAGATCAAGGCATTATATAGTAAAATTTAATTCCTCAAAGGAAACCAATACCTTCATTTTCTGGTTGTCACATACTGTACTGCTTTGCATCCTTTCAGGTTTCCAAGGATAAAGAAATATAAGATTATTTTTATTTTTTCATCAGCATTTTAGATTTTTTAAAAAATGATTAAGTGGATTAGACTGCATAATGTGTAAAATATTCATCAGTCAATCATAGAAAGTCAAGGCAATAAAAAGAAACGTCTCAATAACTGCAGTGTGGAGTAACTGCGAAGTGCACTGATTATTGAAGGCTTTCAGACCAACACTAGCACTTAAGCCGCATCTCTCAGAAATGTCTCATCTGTCGTGGGTGTCTATCTGCTTTATGAGAAATAAAAGCAAAGGCTGCGGCTGCTGCAGTAGGTGCTTTTGTTGTTGCAAACATAATGAACAGAGAAATGTCAAAACTGGGTGGAAAAATCAATAGATTCTGGTATTCCAAGGTCCACTGTGGGACTGGACAATGAATAGACCCACAGTAGTGTAAAGAATGAATTTCATTCAGTATTTCATAACTATATATATTATTGATGTTTGTACAAAATTATTAAAGATATTATTATAAATTATATGAGTAGCTCAGAGTTGATTCTAAACGATCATTTATGCTACAGTATTCATATTATTATGAATATCTTCAAAAACTAAGTGTACGTTTTAGAGAAGTAACTTTAACCTTAGCTTTCTTAAGCAACTATAAGATATAGATATAGAAACATACAGAATACACAAGAACATGTCGCTTCAGCTACAGTTTATTTATTTTTCTTTTAATGAACAAAGTATTACATTAGAAAAGAATAAATTATAAAAAAAAGTTTTTCTGTTTATCAAGATTTCAACTAGTTTATCTAGTGTATAAACAGGGACTTGTGCAGTTTATTTGTTTCAGTTTCAGAGTCAATTCTGTCCATTAATTTTTCATCTAAGGATTTTGTTTCTTGGTACCAAATGGTTGGTTGGGTGCATATAGAACAGAACTGACAGAATTTGCTCTGCTTGTTCATTATAGGTATCTACATTGACCCTTGTTGTTTTACTGCATTGCCTCTCAGAAAAATTGTTAGTCTCTTAATGGCCTTATAGGGCTTTACTAGATGATTGTTTTTCCATCTTTACATTCCATACTAATATGGAGAGAAATCTGTGACCGTGTCTACTTTTCTCTCGACCAAATTTGCCATTTTATCCATCAGAGGTAAACATATCTCGATTTTCTGGAACACAACCAATTAAAAGTTTCAAACAAACTTTGTGAAATGAGCTTCCTGTTTAACACACTACGCATCTGAATGACATTATAGGAAAGGAGAGACTCTGTTGTTGACTCTGTTCATGTTTTTACATTCAGTCAAATATAATAATATGCAAATACTTAAACTGCAAGTCATTAACCTTTCAGCAGTGACGGCATCACAAAATGATTTCCCTTGAATGAACAATAAATTATGGTCACTCTAATTTTACATTAGCATACAGTGCTGTATATGCATGAATAAGATACCTCAGTTTGTCTCCTGCTTCCAAGTGCAGTGCTGTATACAGCTTTAGTTTTTAAGCACACAGTCTATATACCTAACGTATTTTGAGACAGTCTCAAGCTAGCTGTTGGGGAAAAAAAAACCCAAAAAAACACTTTTGCAGTCTGCAAGAAGAATCAGACCAACAGTGATGATGTTTTTCTGATTGAGATTGCATTGCCACTATATGCATAACACTGTGTCTATACAGAAAGCGTAGCGTGAGCAGCAGAAGCAGCGTGTGCGTGTGCATCTACACGGTAGGCACAGTACAGTGTTTTTAAGTCACCTATGTTTTTAAAGCACTTAGAGCCCAATACACAGTGACTGTAGTACACCTATAGAGCATGTGACACGCAATCTATGTAGACAGTTGTATTGATTAACGTAGAAACTGATACGGACGACTGAAAAATTCGACTGAGACGCTTTCAGTGTAGACACGTTGTAAGGGTCGTGAGATTGATTGATTAATGCTATGTGTGCCCCGAAAAAGGAGGTACCTCTTTGACACGGTCAGCACAATAAGATCTATTGAACTAATAAATATGCAGAACTTTTGGCACTTTCATTTCATATTATGGTGCAATACTTTTGTTTTTATGGTGAATTGAACATAACCTCATGCAGAGAAATGCACGTGGTCCACATTAATGATCACAATTTGTCCAAAAGTTCCATTTTGTCCATTTATTCAATTCTGGTGTCCAAGAGATATAATAGAAACAGTGTAGACAAATGAAATTTTATGAGCATCACATAAAGACCCTGAAAAGAAGATACACACAATACATCAGTATTGTCCTCAGGCATGTTGTTGTCTCATTAGAAGCAATGACATGAAGCAATGTCTTTACTTTTGTTTGCTTCCTTCATTCTTCGGCCTTGAGAGAAATTTTCTGAGCTCATTCCTGTTCGGGTTATTTTGGAGGGATGACTCTCAGGAGGACTTTAATCAGACCTCTGGAAGGAACTTGTTTTTCCTGTCATCAGCCACACGTTAAATGCTGAGTGTTGCCTTATCAATAACTGACATCATATTCACCAGATTAGTGTTGCACATTTTGTCTGCAGTGGAGATACCATCATGGTATTGATTTTTAAATTGTGATACAAAAAGAAAGAAAAAACAGTGTGCTGTTTAAGAGACAACAGTGTTAAATGTTAAATCTGTAGATTGTGGTTTTTTGGGATAGTCGTCCATCCTACCAAACAGTTACTTGACTAATGTGACCATAGGTAACAAAGAAAATCCATGAAAGTAGCGGTTTTCCACTTTAGTCAAAACAGCACTGAGAGCTGAGTATGCTTTTAGCACTCACAACTATAAGAAATATGTCACATTTTAGTAAGAGTGCTGCACTTCAAACTGGTTTTCAATATTATCAGCAGTTGAAGCCACAGGCAGCCATTCCCAGGGGTGTGATGTAGTCTTTATCTATTATGATCCTTTTGACATGATGGCTTTTGTAATGGATTATTGACCTACTGTTCTCACTGAATATTCTAAAAATGCTCACTTTGAAGACAATAGTTCCTCTGCTCTATTTTATTTTCCTTTGTACCTGTCTCCACTGTCCAGTCATTTTCATTCCATACATATTTAAATCATGCAGAAGCAGAGAGGGCAGCACAATTAGATTTCTCTCATGTTTAAAAGTAGGCCGGACAGGCATGATGTCAGGGCCATTTTTTTTCTCCCCCAGCCCGCCCCTGATTGAACTACAGTGTTGCTTGGAGTGTAAAAGTGTGGAACGGTAATTCAGCTGTTCCTCAGCTAACTCTTAGGTGTCTCAATATTAAAAGTGGGTTGCAGAGAATATAGATGTGTGGGGCTGCATAAGTGATGCATGAAGTCATTTTCACCAAGGGCAAAAGAGTCATACATCAGAAATATGGTTTGGTATGGGGAAACGGATAGATATTTGCATGCACTACACATAGCTGGATCATGCAGTGAATATATCGCTGTGATTGTATACCAAGAAAAACAAACATTAAATACTGTGTGTGTGGAGTTTTCTTAAAAGTCACTTACACACCATAGAGGTTAACTGCTCTTCTTATTGTCCTTCCCACTAACATCCCACTAAACCAAACGACATAGTCCATGGTGGTCAATGCTCGCATAAAGCAATAATGGATAGTCACGGTCCTGCAGGTTAATAATTTTGTGTAGCTAAACTTTACTGAATACAAGAACTGTGGGATCTATTTTCGGTCCGACCATCAGGGACTCGTGGAGTTTCTCCAACTGGCAGGAGAACCTGAGTTACGACAGCCTCTCTTATACTCACAACTTGAGCCCAGAAAACAAAAGTAATTGTTGATTTTTGTAAGCATGAGATATTGTCCACAACATTCATGTCTTGGCAGTTATGCTTATTGAGTGTGAGCGGTGATCAACACTTTCATCAGTAGGTGGGGATTTTGAATTTGGCATTTTAGAATACATGAGCAAATACAGTGAGTCTGTGTGCCGATGCCAATGTTTGTGAAGAAGAGTTTTGCTATCATGTGCCACATAGTGCCAATTAGAAAAGTCTGTTGTCATTTGCTTAATATTTTAGATGTATAAAACTTGTATAACGTCAGATTTTTTTGTCATAACTGTCTGTTGTGTCTCCAATATTGGTATTAAATAAATAAATGAATATCAGGAAAAACAGAGCATGTTGAATAGAGACTTCCACACTTCCCGTTAAGAGGCATGACAACATTAATACCATACACCACTGTGGTTTCATTGTTACTTTGGCAAGGTTGAAGTAACTGTTACAATCCCCATAGTACACCATGGATCAGAAAAAAAATACTGGGTTTTAGTGAATAGTCCGCTGTGATAGGAGGTGCGGTGAGGTTGCATATGATATATGGATTGTTCTATCTGTAAAGATATTCCACTGAATAAATGGTCTCAAGCATAATCAGCTTCAGTCAATATAATCTCCCTGTGAAGGTCTTCATTAATCTTACAGGCTATGGCTAATCATGTCCGTATACTTGAGCCCCCTTGAACGTCTCACCTACTTACTGTATGTTATTCTAATTAATTTTTCACACCACTGTCCAGTGGATGCAGACAAGTCCAAGACTCACACATTGTGCTGTGCCAACACAATGGCTTAATACAAGTAGATCTAGTACAAGCAGAGCATTTCTAGTTTTTCTAGTATGTTTCCCCAGTCTTAAGTTTCCCCAGGTCTCCCCTCTCTTCCACTAAAACATGTCATCTTCTCTTAGCTTCACCTTAACCTATGTTGTCGGTGCGTTTACATGTTAAGTCCCTTGCCTCGTGACTCTTACTCTTGTTTATCTAAAGTTGAATTTATATAATATACTGAAATGTAAGATCCATTAAAGTAAATCCACAGACTCAAAGTCTAACATACATATGATAATAAGGACAAGGTAACAGGAACGTTTGGCTTTTTGTTCTTTGTCCAAGCATAAAATGGCCTTTGTCTCCTTTGGTGATGTTATCATGAAGATGGTGTTAAGACCTGAAACGATCACCGATGGCGTTGCTTTAGAGTTCCCTAAAATGCAGCAGGTGCAGCCCTTTCAACAACAATGAGTGTTTTTGATTTTGCACCCTCTGAAAGATAGGGATCAGTGGGATCTGCAAGGGTCATTGCTTTTATCAGATGAAGGTGACAGCTGACAAGAGCATGTGCCTGTCGGCTTCAGTAGTCAAACAAACAAAAGAGACTCTTTTTTTTTAGCATGCTGTATTTGTCAGGATTTAGCCCTAGCCTGTAATGTTGTTTTCCACACAGAACATGAAACACACAGATCATGATGCAAACATGTAAAGACAGAATACCCTTGGAACTATGTATAAACCATAAAAGATATAAGGATGTGTATTGATATATATGCAAATAAACATACAATAACAAGTAATAATTTTGCAATAATTTTGCTAATTCTCATATTGCACAAAGCAAAATAACAGGCCATTGTTACTTAGAGATCTATGTGTGTTTTCAAGATTTCTCCATGAATTGGGTTCGCATTTAAATGTTTTTACCTTTGAGTGCTTTCATTGACAAAACAATGTGTAAGACACATATGCATGCACACATTGTCATTTCTTTTCCCCATTATTTTATGAGTAAACAACTGAATGAGAAATGTCAGAAAATCTATCCAACTATCCCCAGTTACCAGTTTCTGTAGTTGGAGTCAACCTTGCAGCCAAGATTTGTTACTGAGTTGGCAGTTTATAAGTGTAGAGAGACCTACTTACATCAGGTACAATCCAATACAACACATTTTACCTTCACTGACATTGATAGGGGATGGAGAGAGTATAAGAAATACCGTTGAGTATTATGCAGTACAGTTAAGCAATGCCTCAAACTACAACTGGGGTGGTGCAGTGGTTAGCACTGTGGCCTCACAGAAAGAAGGTTCTGGGTTTGAACCCACTGGCCAGCTGACATCAGAGACAACCTTTATCACGAAAGGAGATAACAGCCATTTTATGCTTGGACAAAGAACAAAAAACCAAACGTTCCTGTTACTTTGTCCTTATTATCATACGTACATTAGATTTTAAGTATGTGGATTTACTTTAATGGATCTCACATTTCAGTGACCCTCTAGGTACAGAAATTGGATGGATGGATGGACAAACTACAACCTCCAAAAATACAACCTCCAAAATGGCTATTGAGTTAAACCAACACGTAAAGAGTACGGTCTTGACCTGCTCTATGTGAAAAATGCCCTGAGATGACTTTTGTTGTGATTTGGTGCTATATAAATAAAAACTGATTGATTGATTGATTGATTGATGTTTGACACTATGGCAAGCTAAACTGAATATATCAGAATTGTGACAACTTAACTACACAGACATGCCAATATTAAAGAGCGTTATAGCATGGTTTAAGCAGTTTGATCACTATGCCTAAATGTTTTGTTGTCTATAACAGTATGTCACATATGCATAGTGATAAACATATTGTTTATTTTTATGGCTTTGGGTTGGTCTAAATCTGCAGGGAGAGGCTACTTTAGGTTTGAGAAGCTCATTATTATCCCACAATTTGATTTTGATTCAGGGTACAATGACAACATGTTTCTGATATGTCTTGATACATCTCAATCTTTGGTTTGCATATGTCACTGTATGACATCTACAATAAGATAATTATTACTATCAATTACAAATTAAGTCTGATGACAGAGGCGTGACAGAAGCATGTCATCTTGCACTGACATAAACATTACAACATTACATCTCCCATGTAGCGAGAGAAATGAGCCTTTTGTCCTGGTGGTATTCTGAACCTTGGCTAAATGAAGTCAATGCAGCTGTCTTTTTTTAACAGGATCAAGTTATTTTTCAACAAGCCGTCTTATTGTCATGACTCACTGCTCTTCTCAACCTCACTGCAACTGTCACATTACTACAGCTTTCAGTCAGAGACGCTGGGCTGTGTTAAGTCATGTATATACTGTACATGTATGAACTGACAGTCCAGTCTGTTGCTGACATCTTGGTCCCAGTCAAATAAAACAGCTGTAGAGTCTTTTCTGGACACTGCTTTCATTTAAAAGTATTTTATGAATGTGAGAAACAGGAAGATTAGTTGGATTTAATGTGCTAATCTCATAATCCAGATGTGCAAGGCAGCTCTGGAAAGGTTTGGTCTAAGAAAAACAGCAACAGTTAAGCATTAATTTGCCATGATTAACCATTTCATATTTCATAAGCAGAATCTGAGTATATCAACAACATCAACGTCCCTTCCAGACATGTTCAAGACATAAAAATACTCAACAATTTGTGTCTGATATTGTTTTCCCTCAAAACAATTACTTCCTTAGAAATCCTTAAAATGACATTTACTCCCCTCATTGGAAAAATCCAAAATCTATGAATATGCAAATATTTTTAATTTAAAAAGTTCATAGCTAAAAGATTAGAACCAAGCAAAAAAAAAGTTACAAAACAGCCTATGCAATGTAAAAAGTACATGCTGACAAATCATTAAAACAGAGCCAAACTGAGAACAATAGTTAGCACGAAGAGGCTTTAAACTCAGTAATTGCTGGTACAGTAAGTAAAAACACTCTTTCAAAAAACATGGCTTTATAGAAATGTCAGTACAGGGGCATTTTTCTGAGACTAATTAGATGTTAGGAAACCAAATGTTCAGCAAAACCATTGTTCTAGAGATAATTTGTATGGTATGTTAAATGCATGTTAAACATCA
Organism: Thunnus maccoyii; assembly: GCF_910596095.1. Taxonomy (NCBI): domain Eukaryota; kingdom Metazoa; phylum Chordata; class Actinopteri; order Scombriformes; family Scombridae; genus Thunnus; species Thunnus maccoyii. Next base: position 27,585,177 of record NC_056538.1, on the reverse strand, counting down.
AAATATGCGCTACTGTATCCACATTTTATGAAAATATCATCAAAGTAGCTTTCAACAAATCGGGTTAAAGAAATAAATGCCTTATTTTTAGACACTGTATCGTGTTTTGTCTTAGTAGTTGAAATTAATGTGGTTTTTAACTCTCCCTGTAGTAAAAGGCATTTTTTCTGAAACAGTGGAAGGTTCTGCATTTGTTTAGTGAACTGTGGACAACAGCAGTGGGAATGTGGTGTATACCTCAATTGAGCTGATTCTCGGCAAGATAAATGATTTAACTGACTACCAACCAAGTACTAATTGCTTTGCTTATCAATTTTCAAACTCACAATACCTTTAATTTCAAATGGAGTTCCATATCCTGCTTCTCCTCAGAATATGTAATACAGTAATTTCCCGCTCTCCATTTATAGATAACAGTTTTTTTGCAGTTGACAAGTCCCCAAGGGCACATAATTATTTCTCATTTTTGTTCATTTCTTTCATAGCACTTTATCATGTAGTGCAAAACACTCCCCAACCCCCTCTCCAGAACTATGATTAGACTCTTGATGAGCTTCAAGCTTCTTTTTTTTTGCATTTTTCTTTAAGCATTATATACATACAGCAACACTTCCATATCATCCGTAATTTCATCTACTTGTTTTAGAAGTATTATACTGTTGCTTTGGAATAAAATGTAGTGATGATTAGCTGTCATGGGAGACTTAATTGTTTGTGTAATCTTGAGTTGTTATATTTATAGTATCATAAAAGACAAGATATTGGCACATTGCCCTACTTAATGTGGAGTAGAAGACTAGTAGAAGTTGTAGAAGACTGCAGTGACAGCAATGACTAGTGACAGCCTCAACTGTGGTTGATGTTTCAGAGAGGATATTCTGAACCTCTGTGGACTTTAAAGGATGCTATTTCTCTCCTGCTCTGTCACACTTACCATTTTATTCCATTTCAGACCTCGATGATAGTTATTTCCTGATTATACAGCGTATCTGTGGTACCTTGAAAGAAATTCATGTTTTCACCTATGACATCAGAAGTGCCCTTACACATTACTCTAATGGCCACTAGATGCTAGATGCTCCAGGAAAAAGACTGAGTATATGGAAGCCAAAGGGGACATACCCTTTCTAGGAATATAGGGTGTTTTTTTTACAAAAGAAATGATGGTCTTTATTGGTAACTTCATATGTGTTTAACAGGTGTCTTGGTGGTGATTTGGGGTATTAATGTTCCATTAAGTAGATGTCAGGTCTTACAGAGGAATACATTTAGGGACACACAGGCTTCAAATCTCCAAACCAACACCTTGTTGCCTAAACATGGATTTTTCTCAAACTATTAAAAAAAAAAAACAATTCAGAAATGTATTACATCACAAATACTATGCCCATATTTTTCAACAGTGCATGTATTTTCTGCAGACTTTGGAAAATACATTATTTTTCCACCTATTTCACTCAGAACTGTCTCTGAACTGTAATACCTCCTTATCCTGCTGTCGCTTGCCTTTGCTGTAGAACACCATTTTTTGTTGTAAATTATTCCTCACAGCATGAGAAACTGACTCGATCTCATCAGGTTTACAGAGGATAGTACAGAGAGTAGTGCTATATATATTACAGAGATCTGAATGCAGCCTATAGTCAAACAAGTAGCAAGCAAGCTACACTCTTAAACCATCAAGTTAGCATTTTTATAATTCTGTCTCCCCATTTGGTCACTGACCTAAGTGCTCGGATAACACATTGATTTTGCATGCACCACTTTATAGTGTAATACACATTTCCAAAGATTAACTGAAACACCATTCTTTGGGCCAAATTTGTCATTTGAGTACTTATGACCAATTTTACTTAAAACCATACCATGCCTATATGCGATATAACTCCTCATTGTTTCGCCTCTTTTTCCAGACTTTGCAAGAGCTGTTGCAGCACGGCCTATATCATATGCAGCAGTGTTACGAATGAAACCAGACAGCTCTTCGTCACTGCTCAACTCACGCAGCAGACCTCGACAACACCACAGTGGTGGACTGGTGACTCCTGACTGGCCTGCTTTCTCAAGTCACCCCCTGTCAGCCCTGAGTCTGCTCAGCTCTCAGGAGGACTACAGGAGTGAAGGTAAAACTAATGATGCGGTCAAAGCTACAGTTTGTTCGCTCTTGCCTGAACCAAAATTGAAAAGTGTTGCTTTTTGGTTTCTTCAAGTTCACATACAAAACAAATATAAACACATTGTACCTTTTTACATAAAAGTAACATAACCTAACAAATTGCTCAAAAATGGTACAAACATGTCTTCCTGCGTAGGCATCATCCACAACTTTAGCCAAGGATAATGAACACTTGTGTATACTTTGTATGCTGTGGTGTTCATTATTTAAGAAAACAGGAAGAGAAAGCTGAATATGATTACCTGTTAAGAGTGGTTTGCTGTTATTTTGTTAGGAGTAATTGCTGTCAAATGTCAGCATCTGCTTCCCTCTATCAAGATAAATTTGCATTTTTGGGTCATTCCCTTTTATTAGTCCTGAATTACATTTTCAGTTCTGACCAACTGCCTTGTTGTCACGTCATGCAAGACTGAGCTCTGAATTTTCAGGCATTCTTAATGTAAACGCTTGGTATTCTTCTCACTTACCAATAAAAAAACAAAAACAAAGTAAAAGGTGGACACTCCAGAGTTTGAATAAACCTCTCAAAGCATAATTGGTGTGAATGCACTCTGCTACAGTATCTCTGCACTCTGCCAACAGTCTGCCATCTCTGGTCTCACTTTATGTGTGCAGGCTTACAGCCTGTTTAGATTCGGTCTGGAATTGAAACTCAACTATCCATCATCACTGTGCATGGGCTGTAGTGACCAGGGTCATGCCCTTTGTGAAATTGAAGTGGGATCATGGCAATATCCAGCTCTCCTTGTGTTCCTGTCAGTATAGCAGGTATAGATATGATGGATATCTTTGTCAAAAGGGAAGATTTAATGCTCCAAACACAGCATGGAAACACACTGTCATATATCTACATGGGTCACTTGCTGCCCTGACTTAGAGTATGAATAATTCTAGAGGATATAATGACACATTGAGGCTTTAATATATGATTAATCACATCATGCTTATTGCATCTTGAGCGCTTAATTAATGGAAATCTAGCTGTAGCTGCTGAATTGGCAAACAGGATAGTACACATTGGGAAAAATGAAATGAGTCACATTAAAGGCAGATAGAACGTCTGGGATGGGGATGGCATTAACAATAAACTCCTTTCTTTTTATTTTTCATTATGCCTCTCAGCTTTTTCCTGCCATCTTTTCAGTCTTTTTTCTTCATTTCTTGTGCCTCTCTGCCTATCTTTCTGTCTTTTTTTACTTTCTGGCAGCATTATCACTATGTAGCCATAAAATGACTTACATCTCTATAACCAAGGTGAGAGTAATGCCTCTCCATTGTCAGCGGTGACAAGAGCATTACACCATTGCACTGGATTGATGTTCAGTGAATGAAATGGATGCCAAAAAGTAATGCACCTGTGATGGCTTAAAGGGGATATTGCTTTTTGGCTCTGTGACGAGAGATGGCCATGGCACTTGAAGTTGAGTGATTTAAACAACTTCTATGTTTGTGTTTTGTACACACACACACACAGAGCATATGTCCTTAAGCACTGAAATCTGGCTTTTTAGCAATCCGACTCTAATGTTTTCAATGCTCACAAAAAATGAAACCAGTAATTAAGCAGTGATGGACAACAAGGTGTACCCAAAAAGAAAATATGAAACAACTTTGTGGAGTCCATTTTCTTTGGCCTTTGCGATTGTCGTGCTTAAACCATTGTAACTTTACAATGTAAATAAGACGATTATGCATCAATTGTCCATTTATTAAATAGTTTGAAGTCAACCTAACCAATGTTTTGGTTTCACCCTTGAGCTGAAGCACAAAGCATATTTTTCCATGATGAGATTCAACTGTTGCAGTCAGGAAAGATGACACTCGATCTCACTTATTTTTTTTCTTTTGCTTCAGTGCACTGTAGTCGAAATGAAAAAATAACTATAGGGTTAGAGTGATTACATTCAGCTTTCATTTGAAGGTGTTTACATCCACATTCAGTGGGAGTTCTTGCCCATGTAAATCACAGGGGCCAGCTGGTCTTTTAGAGGGTCCATTTAAATGAACTCTGAAACTACAAGTGCTCATTTCAGCAGTGGAGAGGTTCGGAAGCCGATTCATACAAGTCATCTACAGAAATAAAGTAAAAGGTAGGATAGTGGAAGAAGTCTCAGTAGACTCATGATGACACAGCCTGATACCCGCTGCAGGCCCTTATGATAGGTCAAAACATCATTTAATATTAATACTGGGCTTCCATTGGGATGCTCACCCAACTTTTGGCACATTTCACAATGTGTATGGATAACAAACACAAGTGTCATTTTACCAACAACAGCACCCTCAAATCTGTAGTCATGTTCTGTTGTGGTGTAATACAACAAACCGCATAACATTTGATTAGTAAACTTAGACAAACCATTTATTTCCACATCAAAAAGAAACAATGCACATATGATAGATGTATGTATGTGTCAAATACATGATTTACACAATCATATCTATATGCTTCATACGCAAAAACAGCCAACAAGACCTACAGTAACCTTACTCCTCATTTTATCGCTTATTATACAGCACATCTTAAAAACAAAAGAAGAAAGAAGAAATTCTCACAAGGGACTTTCAGACCTTGGGCACAGGCTCATTCATAAATCACACACCATCAGCAGGTGACTGAACAACCAATAAATGATCATAAATAACACCAGAGACATTCAGAATTATTCAAAGCCCTGCAGACTCTGTCAATGCGACTCTTAGCTATAGGGCACTAGCCTCAGTGTTCAGACAAACAACCTACAGTAGGCTACATAACATAACACAAGCTACATATCCTTCTGTGTTCCTGCTGAGGATATAAATACACACAGGCATCCACTGAGAGACATTTAAAGGGACAAAGGGGGCAGACAGATACACAGTGTATTTTACCCACATTATTCGATGTCAAAGTCCCTTCTCCTTTCTTTCATGGAGATAAATTATACATGTCATATAAGGTTCCACAGCATTTGTTGCTGCGATGGTCATTTTGTTTTGTTGACAGAACTCCATCTCTAACTGATATCATTACGACACTGAAAAATAAGTCAACTGTCCTGGTTGTTTCATTTGGATTGTGTTCTATGCTTAGTTATGAGGGCACAGCATAACTTTACCGTAGAGCTCGACTTTCTTCTCCAGCAACTTGGCCACACACAGTTTCACAGTGACTTGACAGTGACCACAACTGACTGATACTTACCATTTTATAATCAAAGAATGCCAACTTCACTTTACTGGGCAAGGCTGCTATATTGTGTTTGACCACACATACTGGCCAACACTTACTAGCTATTACAATTCACTTATTTAAGGACACTCAATGAAAAATGGGGAAGATATGGCCACAACACCAAAATAAGAAGTTTTTATATGGCAAAGACTCAGCCCCAGTACAGAACTGCCACAGTCTACATAGTATGAACAGTGTAGGAACTGTAGCCCTCTTTATACACCCTCCCCTAGTATTAGGAGACAAAAAGAAAAGTAATTGGACAGTTTGGAAAACATAATGCCATCATATAAAGTTGTCACATTTTGCAGTTAATGATCTCCTGTAGGCTACAACTTACAGATGTCATCAGTCAAAGAGCCTGATGATGCTGTGCTGGTTTTATGCCTTAAGTCTGGTCTTTATTTATTTAAACATAAGTGAGAGAAGAAAGCCACAATTCTTTTTTTGTCATCAAATCATTCCTAAATAGTGAGAAATACTCAAGATTGGTGACTTGCATTGTTGTGCTCTTTACATATGTATCAGAGCAAATGCAACGCCAGCCAAACCTAAATGTTCAATGTAATGCTGTGTGTTTAAACAGACAACATGAATATCTATGTACAGTAAGAAAGTCAGCCCCTGTATCGTGCAGTCACATGTTAACACGAAGAGCAAAACACTAACTATCTGTATAGTGGGCTTACATTCTTCATAAATTCATGATCTCATAAAGAAACCTTCTGAAGAAGAAGAACATAGGGTTTCGCTGTCTGTTATAAAATCTGAAATTCTAAGACGCAGTATACTTAGGAATCCATCTAAGTGCATAACTTCTGTGTTAACAGAAGGCTAGATCAAAGAGTAGAGTACTCAGAAGGAACAGAGGAGAATTGCAACAGGGACAGTCAAGCAGAAAACACCAGACCAGTGAGCACATCAATATGTTGCTGGATTTGTGCTGAGAAGAGATCAAATTTAAATGAGAGCCGCTTTAAATTGCCAACAGTAGCACCTTAGATCAAGGAACAGTTTGGCTTAGGTGTAGTCATACTTTTTTATTAAGTATTAAATAACATTTCACAAATTTTACATTGTAAAAACATTAATAATTCAAGCTTTTAATTGACTTTTTAATTGACTACACTAACACTAAATGTCATAACATCCTAATGTTTAGTACTTTTTTTGTTGCAATGTTCTGTAACACTCTGTTGACATACTTTCAGCAGCTTTTAGACATTGTTGCTAGGCAATAAAGAAATGTCATTTATCTTTAGATTTAATTTAAAGTTATGTATTTGGTTTAATAATGCCTTCAGCCTACTTGCTTATCTAATCTCAACTGTAATGTTTTTTCATTTTATTTTTGTCCTGATGATTTTGTTTAAAGTCCAACTGAAATTAAATTGCCTTTTTGTCTTTTACAGCATACACATTTTCTCTGTAAATCAATTGTCCTTTGTTTTCTTTTGAGAAAAAATCAGAAACCTAAAGGGAGAAATTTAGATTTTAAATTCTTTCAAGTCCTTATTTTCGATACAGCAAATCAAATCTCGCAGGAGGTCAACACTGAGCCTAATAGCGGCTGGCTAGTTGACTCTGAACAACAACCCACATTAGCTTTACCGCTAAAGTCTCCTTCTTATCTAACTTACAAACAAGAACACACATGTTGTTCTGCATCTTAGCTTGTTGAGTGTGCCACCGCTAAACATTCCCTGAGGAAAAGAGCAGCAATAACCTCACTTAGCAGGCTGGATATCTTATTAGCTACTCAGCTGCAGCACATTAAAGCATGTTAACATACCTGCTGTGACCTGCTAATCATGGTGAAGCATAACAACAATAGCTCAACAAATGGAAAGATGCTTCTTCAGGAAGTCATATTGTTGTCTCGAAGGCGCAGAGTTTCACGATATGAACACGCAGCACCACAAATCTGCAGCCAGAGGCAGATAATGCGGGTTTTTGATAGTTCTTTAGTATAATGACAATAGAAATGAATAATGAAAAAATGTGGTGAACCCCTGTAATCCGATGTCTCCCACTTAAACAGGCAGAATACCAAGTTATAACCAGAAAGATATGATGTGTTCAGAAATGCATGTTGCTATTTTGTTAAAGCCTGATGTCATTTGCACATGATTTAATCATGGTAAACACAGTGGACGTCCATGTGTAATGGCACTGCGCTCTTGCACGGCACTTCTGAAATCAGAGGTTGCACATTTATCTACAAAGCCGTCCTGCTGCCTTCATATGGCTGAAAGGATTTCATGAGCTGAAACTTAACTGTTTTCATACAGTATTATGCAGCTGTAGACAACAGAGAATCACCTCTATTCATTTATAGATCAATGCTGACTTATTTAATGACATTTCTACACATAATTAATCCGTTATTGCTGCACATATACTGCAAGTTTTTACTTTTTTCTTGTTGATAAAACCACCAAAGTGGCAGCAAATTGATATTGCACCGTAAACAGATGTAGTTCTATTCTTAGCACAGTGTCTAAGACCCAATTTCCAACAAAATAACAACTCTTCTTCAGCTGCCTCATTTGAATGAACCTCCCACCTGTTGGTACCTCTCCTGTCAGCTGTGCACCCTGTGCTCAGCACCAAAATACCACACAGACGGGCAAAGTGAATTTCAAGGTCAGGAAAATACCAAACTCGGATAGTGCTGCTTGCTCTGGTCACCGTGCTGCCACGAAAATAGGGCCCCTTGTGTTGTATTTATAGTTTATTGGGGTTAGAGTGGAAAATAATGAAAGATACTAAAAAGTAAAGGCATATTATATGAGGAAAGTAAGAGCTGTGTTAAGTACAGTGATTTAATCCTTATGTAGTCAAAAGGCAGTATTCAATATAAACCTTATAGATAGAAATTAAATATTGATACATCAGCAGTATTGAATTAGACGTGAAGAGCAAGATGATGCAGTCAACCATAACATGAAGGGTAAGAAGAAAAGCACCAAAAAACTATTCTTTTGTGACATTCATTTGAACTAAGCTTGTGCTCTCATGTAAAAGCATTATTTTATCTATTTTATTACATGCATTTGTAGATTGTGATTAAGTAATACCATATTAATACCCAAAGATAAGAGCTACTTGCAGTATTTGTTGCCCAGAATTTAACAATGTCTAAATCCCAGCTGGGGCCTTTTTTTTTTTTTTTTTTTTTTTTGGATAACACTTCCACCGTGGGCTTGTTTTATTTCTTGTAATTTTGCTTGTAGAGCTTGTTATAAAAAAGTAAAGTCCCTGGCACAGGCTATTAGGAGGACAGTAAACAATGTTGGAGGACTGACAGAAAAAGGAAAGATTGTGTTGTTGCAACATCTCCACCCTGATAAATGGAACATTGTCTATTTTTTACTCAGCGGAAGGGTGGTCAAATTATTCTGTAAAAGCCTGGAAGATCAGTGAGAAGAGATAATAAATAGTATGTTGGTACAAATGTACTAACAGTGTCTTACTAATGTTATCACTCATCCACCGGATACCATTGTTTGAACATATGTTATCGCTTTAATGTGCAAGTGGGAATCATAGCAGGAAACTGGCCGCAGAGACTACAGATGTTTGAACTCCCAAAACCTGGCCAAGAAAAAATGTACTTTGATGTGTTAAGACCCATGTCGGCAGCACTGTTGGTCACCACTTGGCCCTCTTTGCAAACAACACTGGTTCCAAAAGACATGAAAGTAATTGGATGGTAGCTTAAACTATTATTATTAGTCATATTTGCCCACTGTTACCACTATTATTATCAGTCATATCTCTATTATTATTCTTGTTGTTATTGTTATTATTGTTGTTGCTGTGCTTCTCTGTGTCTCTCTCTCCTCTCTCCCCCTCCCTCTCTCTCTCTCTCTCTCTCTCTCTCTCAACCCAACCGGTCAAGGCAGATGGCCGCCCAGCTAGAGCCCGGTTCTGCTCGAGGTTTCTTCCCGTTAAAGGGGAGTTTTTCCTTGTCGCTGTTGCCAAGTCCAGGGCTCATGGGGGATTGTTGGGTCTCTGTAAATTAGAGACTACGGTCTAGACTTGCTGTGTGTGTGAATAGTGCCCCGAGATAACTTTTGTTGTGATTTGGCGCTGTATGAATAAAATTGACTTGACTTGACTTAAAGGTTGAGCTTAAGGGTGTGACATTTCTAAAACATCAGCTGTCTGCCGAATGTCCAGCTAGTTATTGTTACAGTCTTATTTTGTTGTTTATAATTCCATCGCACTATGGGTCTGTCCTTCTTCTTTTTCTCCTGTTTGCTATAATGGAGGTTGGTAGGAAATATGTACTTATACTAACCAAACTGGGGGAACAATTGGAAAAGTAATTGGATGCTAAAACCGATGTGCACTCCTGTTATGATAATTGCAATGATCCTTGTCTTTATCTCTTCCTTCCCCATAGAAAGTGAAGAGTTTGGGCCTGTTTTTATCCAGGAGCCAGATGATGTTATTTTTCCTTTGGATTCTGATGAAAAGAAAGTGGTGATGCACTGTGAAGCACGGGGGAATCCAACACCCACATACAGGTGTGACATATATTTGTCTGTCTCCTAATTGCAATCCTATTTTCACAGCTCATTAGCTTGTCTTTCATCACAAATATATTAAAATCTCCTTCTCTATTTTGTGTTTTTTCAGTTGGTACATCAATGGGACAGAAGTAGATGCAGAGGCAGATTACCGCTACAGCTTCATTGATGGAAACTTAATTATTACCAATGCAAGTGAGATCACTGACTTTGGGAAGTACCAGTGTAAAGCAGAGAACAACTTTGGGACTGTCCTAAGTCGGGATGGTTATTTGCAGTTTGCATGTAAGTAGCCTTTTTTATTTTTTCATTAAGCTGTGTTTACAGTTCTGCGCTGCTGATAGTATGACATACTCTCTACAGTAGCATGGAGCTCCTTATATCTATGTTGGAAAATGTACATTTCAGTCTGTAAGACCGGGGGGGGGGGATGAAGAATATGGCTGTCATATGAAGCATATAATTATCTCCAAGCTCTTTGTCTCTCTGAGTCAAAGGGGTCCAGGGGAAAATAAGCACTAGTCTGTCTAAAGGTTTTGTTGCTGTGTGTTGCTGGTTCCTACTGGCTCCATCTGATATTATTGAGTTGCACTGCTAACAGGGTATGTGCCCTCAAATGCCATGTCTCAATGGTAAATGAGAGGAAAAAGCACATTTCTTCCCCCAGTAATCCCCTGGCCTACCTCCAAAACATCATCACAGGCTAAGGCAGCATACACGGAGAGACCTGGGGCACTATGCTGGGAGGAAAATACATTGTTGGTTTTCTCGACAGTTTCCTCAGGAGCAATGACCATAATAGCCTTATTGGCATGTCTACAGGGAGTGTACCGTTCTCAGTCACTGAGCTGTTACTAGAAAGTATAGTACATGGTCTCATGTGTTGTTATGGGGACTTACAGTTGTTACAGGAATTACTGAGGAAACAAATGGCTAGATTAGGCTGAAACTATGTAGACAGAAAAAAGGAATGGAGTTCTGTTCTATAAAAGCACTATTTTCTTCAGGTCCAGAACCAAAAATATATTTTTAGTCTAGTTTGTTTTCATTCATATAGTTTTATATATATATCAAAGTAATAAAAAAAAGTGAACAAAAACGAGTAGTTCTGTCCTAATTTAGATATAAGCCTCACTGCATTGGCAAGCTGAAATACCCAGATGGTAAAGCAAAGACACATACATCAAAAAAGTGTTGCTAGTTTGTGAATGACAGAAGCTGCTCCTCAGCATGTAACCTCATCTGTCCTCTAAACTGTCCAGATCTCTTCCTACTCATCTCCCCACTTGGTGGTCAAATCAGTATGTAAAAAGAAAAAAGTTTTGTTTTTATTTTTCTGATAAATCAAACTTGCCTAAAAATGAGCAGTGTACCATGTAGGCACTCATTTACTAGTCTAAGCTTTAAGCTGAGACATGAGCAGCTTTTTTTTAGTTTTGCACAGGTACTGTACATTTTCTTGACACTTTATTATCTATCAGATCCATTGTGGCATTATGGAAGTTTTTCTTTCTATAATATTTTACCAGCATTTTTGTTTAAAGGGACCAATGTGTTTTTTGCAGTGCACCTTCTTCATTGTTCATTTTATTCAATCACGTTTGTGTTTCTGTGGGTAACTTTAACTTCTCTATCTGTTGAGGCTGATGACCATATTAGCAAAAACAGCACATTACCAGACAAGTAGCTTCAGTCCTCCATCTGTGTCCACACAGGATGTGTTCAGGAAAGGTTGTCCACCTATGTTTTTGCAGCACTCAGAGCCCAAAACATAATTACTGTTGTTATGACTTTTAGGTCTAAAAGGTGAGTGTAGACCATTGTATTGATTAAAATAGACTGACTTTTTGTTAAAACAAGCCACACTTCAGCTTCAGATTTTTTAGTTCCAACAACAGGTCATTTATTTGGGGGCATGACAGGAAGTACTGTGAAAGGTATCACTGCTCTTCTGTAGATTTTAGATAATGTTATATTAAAAGATAAAAGGTTTCACTCATATGAACAGATATGTTTTATCACAGAATATTTGATATATGTGATATCTGTCTATGACAGAATAAAAATAAAAAAGTGTTAACTTGTCAACATAGTTTTAATAAACTGAAATGACATTTTTTTTTGATGATCATCAGTTATCAGTCATTGCATGTTGAACTGATTCCACATTTTTTTTGTTTATATATTTTTTTTCAGTTAATGATTTGCGAGCGTTCACGTCATCAAGACGTATGATTACAGAGTTGGTCGTGTTAGGATTAAAATACTGCGCATTGACAATATAACAGCATAGCAGTTAAATTTGGGTTTGATTACATTGAATGTTGGTGTGTGGCTGATGTGAGGCGTCCATATTTGTTTGGTTTTCAGGCACTCCTGTATTATTAAATGTGAGGTTGAATACATTGGTGCTTTCAGAAAAAAATGTTTTTCCCAATTGTAATTATGAGTTGGACGTTTACGTGAATGCTATTTATAAGTTGGAAACTTATTATGATAACTCTGAAATGAATGAGACTTCTGAACTCAGATGAGAAGAGGGGCCAGTTTATTGGAATTTTTACAAACAAGAATTTATTTCCAGTCTGCATGTACACCTTTTTTTTTATACAAACAAATCTGTATATGCAGACAGGAAATAAATTATTGTGTGTAATTTGCGTGTGTGGAAACCGCCCAAACAGTACAAAAAGTATCCGAAATCATCACAGCCCGCCCAATTAAATAAAAAGGAGCCCAATGCAATCTGGCAACACTGGCAGGACATTCCACATCTCACCAACTGTTGTTGTGGTGAGATCTGAAAAGTCACTCAGAGAGAATAAATTTTTGGGCCATATAAATGGCCCTCATAAAATTATTCAGACACGTTTATCAACAACAAACCAAATATTACAGCATGTTAACCCACCAACATCTAAAAACACAACAAATTAACATCTGAATATGGACAATTTACACATAAAGTCCCAGGAGATATCCAAATTAAACAAATATATACACACAGCACCACAAGCACAAACAAATAATATACACATTTAAACAAACATCCCAAACAATACAAAATCTACATATGCAACCATTAATACTGAACATTATATATCTGATGCAGTTCATAAATAGATAGTCTTTTATCCATATAAAGTCAAGTATGATGATTTTATCTTTTATCCTATCCCACACTTTTGAAATATATTCAGAAAATGCAAAAACATTAGGTACAAAAGGTATTCTATTAAAGCTCCATCCTCAATTATAGTCAAATCTAAACCTGGAACATGAACTTTTCAAAATAATATTTGTTGCAAATCATGATGTGAGGGACAGTAGAGAGTGAAATGAATTTCGTTTTGCACCTCATTTAGTTCACAATATTCACTGATTGTTTCATCTTCAACCACAGTTCTCTATTTTCCAGTTTCAATATGTAGTGGCAATATACCACATCTTATCTGTGCACACAGTGATCTCTTACTTTTAGATAAATTATACTTAACGTATTTTTCACTTTATAATCTTTTTTGAAATAAACAACAAGCCTTCTGCCTCTGGATGCATTTAGCCCAGACTTGGTATTTGAACTCCTCCATCTCCACATTTGATTTTTGAAAATAATATTTTCAGATCCACTCTCAGGTAATAAATCTGATACGGCAGATGCCCATTCACCTCTGACAGAAAAGCCCCAATAAAATATTTCACTATCAACCCTATTTGTTGGTACACCCAGCAGTCTCTTCCACAGGCGTCACCATTTTGTCCTTCCATCTAATCTCACGGGAGTCCCACCCCATATCCCCACTAACTGCCAAAACAGGTGCATGTTAATGGAGCACCAAAGGAATCAAATTGCCTTATTATGGACATGTTCACTTTTTGAAACCTTTAATAACCCCATATTTCTGACACATGTCCATCTAAAACAGGACAGACACATGTTAGTCAGTAATATGGCTCAGTAGTTGTTGCTGTCTCCTGAGCTTTTCTAAGATGTGTACAGAAATCCTGTCTAGTCATCTCACCCCATGACCAAATTTGTCATCTGTGGCAACCCAGCATATGCAGTTGCACATTTGTGTGACTCTATGTATTCAGCTTTATGCAGTACAAATATTCAGCAACATCAATGTGTAATAGTCTCATACTCAGTCTACATTTCTTTACAATGCGACCCTTCAAAAGAGTAGGCACAGAAACAAAGAGAGGTGCCCTGCAGCACACATTTGAATGCAGAACCTTCCCTCTCCATAACAAATGGTGGGTATTTATCACTCTGCATGGAGCTCAACTTATTCTTCCCTTTTCATGTTGGCACTGCACATTTTCATGCATTGACACAGTTGTTGAAGGCTTTAAGTAGTTCAGATACACGTGAGAAGTTCTTTTCCTTCTAAACTAAATGTTTTTTTCAAAGTAATTACATGCCTTTAGATGTTAAGACTTGAAACTGAATTACCAACTTTTTTGACTTGTGTTGTACAATCAATGTACATTGAGACATTACATACAGTCAGCAGGCTCCTTGCAACTCCCTTTTTAGATAGGGTACATTATTCTCAAACTGTATCTGCTGTACTATATACAGCAAGCTAAACCCCTGCAACGTGGTCCAAACACAATTTCCAATTTTTGTATCCATGCTGCAAGTTCAGGTCAGATTTGGGCTTGAAATATTATAGTTCATAAAAATTAAATTTCTACTGACGTTAGTGAAGACACTCAATAACAGACCTGACGGTGAGTCTATACTATACACTGCAGGAAAGGCTGGATCTGCTAGCTACCTGACCTGAATGGTTAGGTACTGTAAGGGAAACATGAAAACAGAATGTTAGTTGTGATTTGTTAAGCTTTTGTTGGCTGGTTTGCCTTTATGATTGTTTAAGAGTGTCATACCAGTTTGTCACTGGAGAAGTTTTTAAGATTTTGGCTCTGTGCCTACTGTTCCCCAGTGGAAGGAGAGGCGTAGTAGTGGGTGTGTCATTGCCAATCCGGTGGTGTACTTCAATCTTAATCACTGCCTACCTGCTCAGAACAGCTAAAAAGCTCAGCGCACTTATGGTCCAAAAGATTTTGGTCATTATATTTGATGAAGGTACACAAACATTTTTGTGTCTTTTCACTTTTAATATACGTCCTTTAACCAGCTGACATGTATTCACACACAAAAATACTTCTTTCTGATAATAGCATTAATGTCCACAAGACAGAATTGATTCTTACCAGGATCTGTAATCCACAACAGCTAGCTTTCTATACTTACAGCCTTTCCTTTACTCTGGTCTTCTGGAGGCTGCGCGTATCTGTTCATCTGCAGTCTCTAATTGGAGTGATGTTGCTTATTGTCAAGGTATGATCACACACACCAGACCAGACTGTTGCAAAACAGACACAGAAACCTCTATGCTTCTATGCACATCAAACTTGTCGATTACAATTAATATTCTGTACCGTTTCTAATACAAATCAATAGGCATGTTGGATACTGACACATTGAAAACAGCTTATACAATCCCATGAAAAACTGTAGATCAATTAAAACTTCTCTCTCTGCCAATAACTCTATAAAGACCATCTGTTTAAATCAATCCTCTTCCGGTGTCTCTGTCCAAGAGAAAGCATGGGCAACAACTGCGTGTGTCATTATTTATAAGAGTCAAGAGGCAATTTTACAACTGCTTAACAAAATTTTTGCTTCAGACCGGGATGATGTTAGAAATATTTTGTCAATTGTTCAGGCCTGGCTGGGCTAAATTAACTGGGGCTGGGTTGGCCTGAATGAATTCTGCGAGGATGGGCAAAGGCTCAAATTACGTGCCTGTACAGCAATCCACTATCTATACCCTCTAATGCAGAGAGTTGTTATGTCAAGCTGGCAAACTGAACACAGTCCTGTTTCACACAGGGAATCAGAGGAGAGTTAGACTGGACCAGCTAAAGTGCATGAGGAAGGGTTCAGTCAAGGCTTTCTATATTGTATCCACTGGACGTGTACTCTGCTCCAAAGATGTTTCAGTAGGATGCCTTTTCCTCTCTTTGTTTTGAAATTCTGAGCTGCTGAACTCACACTTGGGCTGTTTTTCAGCCGTGACTTTGAAGGCAGCAGGCAGAAAGGGGGCCTCTGATCTTTCTCCCCAAAGAGTTCTTCTCTCTCTACAGACGTGAGTCTGGCTGAGGCTCAGGTATCGAGCCACTCTGAGTTGTACAATAGTAATGAAATTAACAGGATGCTTTGACTTGAGCATTTCAAGACCGACACACACAACCCCACTCTGAAATGTTCTACAAATCTAAAATGATCAGTAGTTAATGTGCACTGATTGAATTCATACTGATCTTGAAATAAGTAATTTGCATTGAGCACCTGCTCCTGTGCTTGCTACAAATTTCATCACTGCATCTCTGGATTTTAAACATTTATACAGACATATGTTGACTTATAATTTCTGAGGATGATTTAATGACCATGCTGTTTTTACATTATTAAAAAGTCATTAATATTGATTCACTTACATAACTGTAGTTTTCAAAGGGAAATGATAGGTCAGAGTTTCATTTGATTTTCATCTCCTGGTTCCATAACACATGTGTGCTTCTAACATTGATGTCTTATTCTTGAATGACTGAAACACCCAGTTGGTCTTCAATAATTTATATAATATTTACACATTAAATGATTATTGCTGTGGTGCTTACACAGTACACTGCACTTGACAGTGTTGTAGGTTCACTTAGGTGTCTCACCGATTTCTCTTTCTCAGTCATGGTGGCTATTACCACTCATGCTGTCTATTACTTATTTATTCCACACAGTCAGTGTTGCTGTTGCCTGAAATGTAAAATGTAATATTTTTCTATGTGCCTGGGGATGTTTCCCTGGAAAGACCGTCCCAGTTACTGGATGTTTTCAACAAGAATGGGTCTCTTAAACTGGATATACTTTAGGTTGAATAGTTATCATGCTATAGCAGTTGTTTATATACACTAGTAAAATGGAAATACACAATGATGAAAATTACATTCAATAATTTTTAAATTAGGCAAGTTGTCTAAGACTCATTTCCATAGTATGTAGACTTGCTGAATAATTGAAGGGAAATGGGTATCTACATAAACACCTATACTCACATCTAGTTGCTGGCAAGTTCAACAGGCTATAGTGTTTCTACCCAAGGTCTTTTTTGTTATTATACTACTCATGCATTTTAGTCCTTGCCTTCTTTATGAATGGAGGAAAATATATTTTGTGCCTATCTGGCCATTAAAACTACAGTAAAGGACACTGATCAGCAGTAACTCATGATTTATGTTTGAATGAAAAAGAAAAAAAGAGGTAAAGGGTAGCTACGCTGTCAAAAAATACAGGGTTGTGACAGCTGCTGGTGAATCAATGGTGAACATGGTGACAATCAGTAGCACCCCATCCCTATACTCTGATGACAGGTTGTTAGCACAAATAATCAACACTAGTCACATATAGCAAATGGGCCAAGATGATTGGATTCAGTAAGAAGGCAGTCCAAGACAACTATGATTTTTTTAAAAAAAGGTAAGTCAGTGTCGAACAATATGGACAAGCCAGCATTTTCCAGCTTGGATGGAGGGACCGAACATTGAATAAAATCAGTTTAAGGTGAAAAAGTTCAATCAATAACAGTTAATATAGCATTGGGGGCCAAGAGAAGAACGTATCTACAGTCATTTCAGAATTTTAAGGTTTGTGTATTGTTGTCAGGAACTGAGAATCTCTCCATTCAGTGATGGATGCACCTTCTTTGAAGCACAAGAAGTGGTCAGCATGGCTAGATTGATTTGTGTTGTGGATTGCATACTTGCAAAGCCAGGTTGTATGACAGGCTGCTCTTTTGGGCTGATTCTACTGAAAAAGTGCAGCATACCACATATAATATTCATTCTTCCTCTGTTCTTTTTGGACATGGTCAGCCTGCCCACCATTTTGTCTTACCATTGTCTCACCAATTTTGAAAGGGTTTAAATGAACCTTTTATTGTCAGTCTCTTCTCTATTTCTCTTCTATCTTCTTTCTCATGGTGGTTCAGTGTGTCAGTGTGGATCACGCAAAACATTTTACAAAATATATTATTAATTGTTAATTAGTAGTAACACAGTTTACAGTATGTAGATCAGTTCATATGTAAAATGAAAAGTAGTAGTTGTGTTATAATAAGGAGAAAAGGGACAAGAGACCACACTGATGTTTTGAGAAATACTCTGCAAATTGACTGCTACATTTTCAGATGAAGGCCATGAACCATGATCATTCTTGAATATGCCAGAAATTTAGCAGAAATGCAGGTTTCACAAGTCACTCTGAGGCATAATTATCCAACAGTTCCAGGGTAATTGTAAACATTCGCCCTCAAAGTGATGGAACAAAAGTGGCGGAGACACAGAGACCCACCATGGGTCAGCAGCCTGTCGCTTGATTTTCATTCTTTGGCGTTGCATCAACTAGAAATTAAACTGACAGTATCAGGTTCCAAAAGGCTGCAGTTCTTGGATCCTAGATTCAACCTGCTTTGTTCCACTTGCATAGAAAAATAACCAGGAAAAAACAAAAAGTTCATGATAGTTCATTGAAAATAATGAAGATGAAGGGAAAAATAAATACTAAATTAGGGGTAATTTAATCTAACAATTATTGGATTCCATATCTTCAGCAAATATTTAATGATCAGAGCTGATTCTTCCAAACAGCATAACAGCTCTACAAATGTTGTAAAAACATCTATACTTAATTCATTCAGCAATAATTAAGAGCATCTTAAACTTATACAAAGACTGTAATTTTAAAGTCCACAGCAGCTCAGTTTATCGATGTGATGATCAACAACTTCTAGGGTTGCCTTGTCTTCCTGTTCTGGTCATCTCTTCCTTTCTGCAGTACATGATATTCATCCAATGAATTTAGTACAAAATGTGTGTCATTTAAGGGTGACACAAATGCCGGAGACCTAATAATAATGTACTGTATACACACACACACACACACACATATATATATCCCCTAATGTTTTTTTTATACTAATGTTTCTTTCTTCTATACAGCCTCCCAGCGATTATAAGAAATGTTATTCATGCCTCCACCCAGTTATAATAAAGTCCAGCACACCTGCAAAGCAGCCACCCCATACACCCTTAACAGCCAACATGAATCCAATGTTTCATCTGTAAAACTCACATTTTAATGCCATTGTTCATCATCTTTGATGTGAAAATGCCACACCAGTCTGCATCTGGTTCAAAAGCAGTTTAGCCAACTTCAATGCATTCAACACTGGACCTGAGAGCCTCAGAATCAGTGCAGGAAATGGAGTTGCTTTGATCTGTATCACACTGTCCTCCGTTTCTATCATCCCACTCTATTTCCATCAATTATATGTTTAGGTAATTTTGAGACAAGACTATGTAAAAGTTTACAGTCTGTCACCCGGTGTTACTGCCTTTTGCTAGTTGTGTCAACGTATACAGTGATTCGACTGACAAAATATGAGTTGACTCTCGACTGATACATCAAATCATTGGGGTTTAGTGGCAGCCCCACTTAATCACATACTTTAATTTGCTTAACCTGAACCATGGCTTAATCATTGATGAGATTAACCACTCTGCAGACAATCATATAATGATTTGGAGAATCAAGGCTGGCTGCGGGGTTAAAATATTTTTCTAACCCTCTCAAAAGGTTTCCAAATCATTTTGTTCTATTTGACTGTGTTGCTGAAAAAAGATTTTCTTTGTATGCTATTCCAGATATCGGTGCATTCAGTGGGAAGACCAGAGGAGGGGTTTCTGTGCGTGAAGGCCAAGGTGTGGTACTTATGTGTACCCCCCCACCTCATTCTCCAGGTAAGAGCTTAGACCTTTGGGTACAACTAGAAGAAAACGTATTTTCCTCTCTCCACTACCTTTTGGATTGTCAGTAGACTCATTATTATTCATCACAATTCCTGTGACAACAAGTAATGTTGTTATTGCCGTGCCAAGGTGAATGATTGTTCATTTTATTTATTTATTTATTGCTCTTATTTTGATGGTTAGTTTTTGTACCCGTCCATTTTCCTATCCATCCATCCATGCTGTTAAAATGAGAGAAAACAGAGCCAGAACACAGATTCTCAGAGATCAAATTTGCTGGATCATTAGAAATGAAAAGAAATGTTACACAGCCAATTATTTCACATAGGCAGAGCATAGGCACCGCTTTTTAATAGCATATCTTGAATATCCCTCTCTGCAGTTGTCCTCTAATGTAAGCTCTTATGTGAGCCATGAATCATCCAGGCTTTCTGTGTGCATCAGCTCTGTCGCACCACTGCACTGCACCCGTGGGAATGTTTGCCGAGTGCTCCTCAGCACCCGTTACTGCTTCTGGATGCCATTTTGCATGACATGATAGCAACTGTAGAATCAGCGACCATAATAGCTGACAAAAAAAGACACAATTAATTGATTAATGATGCTTACTGATTGTCAGATTAAAGTGTAGTAGGGATGAATCTCATCCTCTCATCCTTAAAGCGCCTCATTAGTCACAGTACAGGTGTTACCTTTGCTCCAGGTGTATTTATTTTTGCACACTGCATTTACATATCAGTCCACATACATGTGCATGCTTTCTTTTCTTCATTCAGCCTAACCAAGGTTTTCTTTTCAATTGCTAAAAGTGTGATTGACATAACACTAGAATCAAGCACTGGAGATGATGTTATGGGGTTAGAGCAGCATAATTTCAGTAGTGACTTTCTGTCATTTAAGGTTTGTTACAGTCTTGCTGCCGGATGCAGGTTTCAGTCATGATGACATACTGTGACCCACATGTTATATTGCTTGTATTAGATTGATTAAGTGGATCAATACAGAGCATATTATATACAGTAAATAGTCAGTCACTCATTGAAACTTTAAAGAAATTGGATTTTTTATGCCCTTTCTCTGTATTTCTGTGGAACAAATGTAAATGTCACACAACAGTGAGATAAAAAGTAAATAATAGGGCAACCTTGGTTAAACCAATTATTGTTTTAACAAAAAAAATATTTTTAATCAGTCACTCTACTAAGGCTACAAAAATGTGCCTCTTAGCTACTACAACAATGTTTATTTTTGGCTTGAATTAAGTGGTGATATAATAAGCATACCACACTCAGAATATGTTGTTTGAGCCAGCTTTGTCACATACAGTATAGATTATTATATTGTCAGAAATTGGTTAGTGGCAGGCCAACCCTGAACAGGCTGTTGAGCCTTTACTTTGATGCTTATTTTTCACATATACAGATTATGCTCTAATACACAATACAGATAAAATTATAATTTCTTCAACATTGCAGACATGAAATGTAAATGATCTCCAAAATTTCCTGGCGTGATGAATGCCTTGGTGAGTCAGAGCGTATCACAATTGAAATTCATATCGCATAGGGAGTGTTAAACAATGTTTGGGTTAAATGGGTTGTGGGAGGATTCAAAGACATTAAAATGCCACTTAAATTAGATAGGTCTCATGAGTGAAAATAATTTGGAATCAGTGAGATGTGAAAAGTTTATTATTTTCCATTTTATGGCTTTTAGCGCTAGTGATCAGTTTTTACGCGTGTCTTTGGTAAATAGTGTTTTATTTTTATAAAGCTAAAAAGTATGATGACCTTTGAATGAAAGGTATGTTGCCATTCTCTATTTTATAGAGTACAGTTGGTGTACAGTAGTTTGTGTTGTACCTGCAGTTGTTGTCCAGTTTGGATAACTGTGTTCCCAATCCTTCATCCCGCTCCCCAATAATGTTTACTTTGCAAATTAATATGATATATATAATAATTGAAAATTGACTTGTATTTGATTCAGCTTTCTGCCTTTTTGCAGCCACTAACTTTAAGCTAACATTAAGTGTCGAACTGATTTGAAACAACAGGTAGTTCATTATTTACTAAGAGGAAAGTGATAATGTAAAAAAAATAATATAGCCATTGGATGCAAATGCAGAAGAGTTGTGGAAATAATGTTTTGCAACACTGAATAGATTAATTTGTCCCTGCGTTTGACAGTCATCTTTTTTAATATAATGATGGATGTGGCTGTTTAGAACTATGCACAACAGACACAAAGCAAACAGCATGCTCTTATATACTACTACTATATGTTCTACTATATGCTCTACTATATCTTCATCCATCCATTTTATTATCCACTCATTCCTATTAAGAGTCACTTTAACAACCATGTCTGGCTGTTTTTTCCTGCAGAGTCACAATTTGTTCATACCAAATCTGCAATATTTCTATTTTTTTTTTGCAATTTTATTTGTATATCAGCATGCTGCCAGGGATAGGGAGTTTATACCCTACCTGACTGCATATTGACTGGAATCTAAAAAATGAAAAATATAAAACACATGAATAAAATCTAAAAGATTCAACATACAAACAAATATTGATCATTTTTTCTGAGAATATTAGCTATAAAGACAGAAAAGTCCTTTTCAGTGCCCTGTCTTGTTGGATTTGGTTCATCCACTAGATAACAGAAGACTGCCCGTGTTATGTAATGACCCTTCACACATATGCATGCACAAAAGCATGCACATACTCAACCAAGCTCACTGGAATTAGTCCACTCTGAAATCTCAGTTATTATATGCCAGTTTTACCTTTCTGATGTTATCACCAATTAATTAAAATAACCTCGCTGCAAATAACATGCTCATTAAGGTCCTGTTAAATTGTTATTTTCATCCATAGAGGCCTCTATATTATTTTCCTAGACTTTGTCTAGCAGTCATTTTATGCTGATGAGCATGCTGAGGCTTTGTTGCTGTGCAAATCCCATGCTCATTTTTTTTTTATTATTTTTTTTAAATTATTACTGTTTCATAGTTATTCAGAAGTGGATAGCAAGTGGGGCATTATCAGTGTTGTGCCATACTATCTGTGATTAATAATTTTCTTAGTGTTTGTTCTTTTTTGACTGATGTAGTATATACAATATTATACTGATACCTATACAGGCTGTAACAAATTCTAACTCAGAGCGTAGCAGTAGTCTTTATGTGGGATCAGATGCACCATTTTTATAGTATATTCTTGCTCTTTCACGTAATGAGACCGCAAGAACCTTTTTTGTGCTTCAGTAATTATTTGTCATACTTTGCCACAAACTTACTGTAGTCAACAATCCAGCCAAAATATAATACTTCCTTTACTCTTCTGCATGAAGTGTATTTACCATTTATTACTGTTCTACAAGTATTGACTATTAAGAATAATACTTATGGAGTTGTCTGAGGTTTACCAGAGATGTAGATGTGCAGAAACATCCCACTATAATTAGCTTTTTAACACACAGGAATTTCGACAGAGTGCATAGAGGGCTGTTACAAACATGTAGAGTAAGTCAAAATAGGGAGAAGAATAGGCTCTGCATTTTTCTAATCTGTATCTTCTCCTCTTGCTTTTACAGAGATAATCTACAGCTGGGTGTTTAATGAGTTCCCCTCATTTGTTGCTGAAGACAGTCGGCGCTTCATCTCCCAAGACACTGGAAACTTGTACATCTCAAAGGTGCAACCCTCTGACGTTGGAAGTTACATCTGTCTGGTGAAAAACACGGTGACAAATGCACGGGTCCTGAGCCCTCCAACACCTCTAACACTGAAAAAAGACGGTGAGGCTCTCAGATTTATAGCACCTCTCACACATGATAGCTACTGATTTGTATGAATGCCCAGGCCCGACAAATCTAATGGATTTCATTGAATAAACCACACACAAAGTATTGAAAGTGTAAAAACGTTTGGGTTTTTTAGAGTTTTTTTTTTTTTTTTAGATCTATTACAGGGCTTCCTCCCTCTGAACCTGTTTAGCACAGATGAAAATCTTCTGCTGGTGCATTTTATTGTATCATAATGCATTTGGAGATTTTTTTTCAGATCAGATAGGTTAATAAAAGTGGGGCGGTCTGCGTTCCGCTGAGCCTCATGTTAGTGGAGGGCGTTATGAATTCCATACACACTGTAAATAGATAGTGAGCAATGCTTTAACATTAGTGTGGGGAGCCTTCTTCACTCACAATGTGCTTTGGTGAAACTAGCCATCAGGGAAATCATTTTCCAGCATAAAATTAACTGAATCAATGGCCCTTGCTGTGGATGGGATTTCGCTCTTTTATACTAGCCTCTCAGGAGCCATGCTGTGGAGCTGTTTGTTGGATTCAGGTGTGGATTTCACCTACAGGCTTTTTACATCTGACTACACAGAGAAACGTCCATCACTTCACACAAGTGCTTGTCATTGTCAAGGTTTCAAAGAACCACTGAGATTACATCCCAAGTGAAGCTGTGAAAGGGCCTTTGTGTTTAGGAACCAGGTTTGTTCCAAATGTTGCAACACAAATTTACCTCTTAAGGATTACATCCCTTCCAGCAAGATTTTTACTCTGTATTTGTATAACCTTGTCTGAAATGGTCCTCAGAGGCATACATAATACTTAGCACATAACCATGCTAAATTGGTTTGTGTCTCTTATTAATTGAGATGTGAAATACAGTCAGAAGTGCATTATGGTCAGTCTGCTATAAGCATTTTAGTATGGTTCATGGTTGGATAAAAGAAACAGAAATGGTCTTTTTTTGTTTGTTGTTATTTTTGCAACCATGAGTGGTGGAAAAGCAGTCAATTTTGCAGCATCCGTATTGTGATATGCTATGGTACATGGGCTGAAGGACAGCACTCTCACCTGCAGAACAACATGGCCGAATTAAGTCTCTACAGCTGTAGGTCCATTATGCCAAAGAATGTCTTGGCATCCCTTGCAAATCTCATGATGTTCAGCAGCCATCTATAATGTGAATTTTGGTCTAAAATGCTGAAAATTACATTGGCACATCTCACAGCAGACACCCAAATGTTCCCATGCTGTGTGCACCCCTCAGTCATTGGAGTCTGACCAATCAGACGCCGCAATCTGTGCCTCAGTAAAAGTGAGTGATTATTACACAGTTCAAGCTGGATCCGTGTGTGGCTCACCACTGTCAGCTCCAACCCTGACTCTCTCAATCAAAACAAGCATCTGGGCTCTATTATACCCTGTTGGAAGTCATCGATCGTCAGTTTGCAATCCACCTTGAGCAGAGCGGGGCTAAGCTCTGAACTCTGGACTAATGCACTGTTTTTAAACAGACAACAGTAAAGTAACAGTACATTGCAGAAAGATACTCTCTTTGATTTGCCTGTTTGGTGTAAAAAGAATGTATATGTATAGCAGTAACTTGTAAGTGAATATGTGTGATAGAGCTTCACAATTGAGCTTCAGAGAGGTTTTAAACTGTTGGAATCAAATTGTGAGTTTTTTTTTAAATTATTTGAAGTAAAAATCAAAGATGAAAACCAGAAGTTTTAACCTGAGATTTATAATAGCATTGCAAAGCTACATTCTAGTTTACCATAACCTATCATGTTTACTATATTTATCATGCACAGTTTTGTTTATAGTGATGCAGTTTTTGGCTTGTTTTAACATAAGCTATCCTGTAAATTACAGATCATTGTAAACCTGCCAGAATGTCTGATTATTTATTTGACAGTTAAGAGGAGCCATTGCTTTTGTAGTTTGTTTGTCTTTTTTCTTATAAACTTATTATAATGGAAATTGTGAGTGATAACTTAGAACTATAAAGGTACAAGCTGTTATCATTCTTAAACTGAGTGACATTTTATACATGTAGTAATACTTAATAGTAACTTAATCTAAGTTATTGATTTTTAAACTTTATTTGAATCAGTAATGTTGGTAAGTACAGGAGTGAAACTGGCAGATGTTAGTTATGATGAGTGGAAAAACAAACAACATTAGAATTTATCCATCTACAATTCAATTTTAAACTGTCAAAAAAATTACAGATACGTCCAGTTGGACTGCAGCACTGGGGGTGTTATTGTTGTCATAAGACATTTTCTCTCTCCACAATGACAGTAATATCAGTGAAACATAATGTTTGGGGGCACATCATCTCCACATGTGCGTGTCTTCTGAATTATTATTATTATTATTGAAGACCATAGGCCCATAGCCATATTGGATGTCAGCATGTTTTTTTTTTTACTAACCAACATATTTTTTGTTGTGTAGTCAAAACAAATCATTGCACTTTACCCTGAATGTGCACATTCTGCTGTTAAGAAAGTACCATTTTGTTTTATTATGTTTTTTGTGTAGATATTTCACTGCTGGTGTTGCTGGTATAGGTGAGGATCAGTAACCTCAAGGGTGGACTTTTTCTACATTATGGGTGTAACAATCCATTTATTACCAGTCCGGCTGTGCAGAAATTGGCAGGAACAATTCAAGTGTATGGCAATGGAGAAAGTAAGAGGTAGTTGTTTGTAAACCAAACAAAATTGTACTTTTACATGAGAAAATCTGAATACATCGTTCTACATTTACAATAAAAGGGAAATTTAAGTTTTGGATTTAAAATTTTCATGCAGGTCTAAGGAATTTGTTACAAAATCTGTCTGTTTTAAGTTATGTGTCACCATTTTACAATGTATTTATTATTTTTACTTAGATTCAAAATTATTCTAGTATTAATGCTTCACTAACACCTAACTATAAGTCCCCTATTAAGCATTTGTAAGCAGTATACACATTCAATAGATGGTGTATACTGCCCTCATAAGTTATACCAATCCTGCACATTAATAAACACTTGAAAATGTCCTTATATCTGCTTATAATTATATTGTATATATATATGTGTTATAGACCATTTATTAGATGTTTATATACTGCTTATAAATGATAAACAGGGGGACTGTGTTACCAGTGCTTCTGGGAGTTGTACTAAAACATCAATCGATAACAGATCTGGACAGGACAGGATAACGGAGACAAAGAAACACTTACTATGCTAAAAGCATTGAAAAAGTTTTAGGAATGGCCTCATACTGTAAAAATTGGTTCGCAAAAGAACAAAGCACAACAGAAAAATGTGATTTCGATGTGATTAATAAATGAAATTGGAACATAAGATATAGAGTGACACTACAAATGAGGGCCGGTAATGTTTTAGCACACCAAGCCTAGACATTATTTCTTTCAATTCTATCAAGTCCAGCCACTGAGGCTGAATTTATATGATATTAAATATACCATGGCATGAACCAATGAAATATTGCAAATTCATTACATGTGAAGGGCTGCTTTGGAGCCATAAATGTTGAGAATGAGATTGAAATTGAAAAGTTCTTTGGAACAAATATCATAAAACTCATTTTCCATACATAGTGGGCCACAATTCAATAACCCTACTCTGTCTTTGCAGCATTCATTTTATCACATAAAAAGTGTCAGGTACACGTAGGAGGTGTAATTATGGTTTCTCAAATGTCATGCCGGTCATTTGTCTTACTGATCATGTACGTTATAATGCACCTGGAGCAGCACTGCATACAGTCTGATATGTTTTATTGTGATTGTCATGAAGGTGCTGGGGTTAACAGTGTGTCCATTGATGGCGTTCATATGTAATGATTGTGTGTGCATTCCTCTGTAAAGAGTAAAACGCTCATATAATATTCATATCACAGACTTCCATTTAAAAAGACAGATAGTAGTAATTAGATCCCAGATGAAGGTGTTTTCGTTTGTTACTCCAAATTTGCTCAGTGCCATCTGACATATCATCCTGACAAATGGGTGAATTATAAATGACCACCTTAACATACAGATGAATAAACAAAGAAAACATGTCCTCTGGCTATGACTTAGAGTGGAGGTGTTAGTTATAGTGGCACTTAGCAAGACTGATAACACGTTATCTCTTGTGCCCTTTGCAATGTATTTGCGAACTGTAGAGTGGATTACTAATTCTTAAGGATAATACACTATTTTTCCCTGTTGTCATTGGTGTATATTTGTTAGTACATCATCTTAATGGTTTGTTTTCTGAGACCATGGCCTATTTTACCATGTCTTGCACAGTAGACATTGTTGTTGTGCATAGATGATAATATGCTACCTGCAGAAGAAAGAACGTATCAACTTGGCTAATCTTGTATGTTTTACTCAAAACCACAATGTTTTGTAGAGATCAAAAATATGATTATTCAGGTGCATGCACTGTATTTGATCTAAAACAGTATTACCAGCCCTATTAATAAACAGTGTGTAAAATGAAGGTGGATAGTTGAAAGATATGCCAGATGGTGTGCATAATGTGCAGACCCTCAACTGAACACTGCATGATTTAATGTATCGTGTTTATCATGAGAGGCCAAAGCACCAGGAATCCTCAGGAAAGTTAAATTCGCTGCCAAATTTTGTTCCACAGTTGTTGTTTGCATACTCAAAGCAGGTACCAGGGCAATAGGAAGTGGGCATCCTGATTATTTTCGAAATCACTGTGTCCAGTCTCTGCAAGTAAAAATGTAAGAGGATGAGGATGATGGGAAATGGTGGTAAGTGGCTTTTTCAATCTGCTTGGTTTTAATATCTGCAATTCTTCTTTCTTAACCTTTTCCAGGTGTCATGGGTGAATATGAGCCCAAAATTGAAGTGCATTTTCCTACATCTGTTCTGGCTGCCAAGGGAGTCACTGTCAGACTGGAGTGCTTTGCTCTGGGGAAGTAAGTAAACAAGGACATATTGCACAAATATAGATTGTTGCTTATTACAGCAGTATCATATTAATCACCAGGAACAGTAAACTACAGCCTATAACCGCTCTGTTGCTAAGAGATCCTTTAGATAATTCTCCTTGTGTTTTTCTCTCTCCTTTAAATTATATTATTCCATTACCTGAATGGGAACCAGGCATATCTTGTCTTCAGGCAGGATGTTAAGTGAGTGTAGAGAAGTATAGCATAGTAGCTCTACTGTTAGATGGCATGTTAGTGCATGGGGGAAGACTGAATAGGGAATTCTCCCCTAGGGACCCATGTGTTCTCATAATTGAGAGCCCTAATGTATCTGTGTTTCCTGGGTGCTTTCAGGGTGTGTTATGAATGTAGAAAGCCAAGGTTATGTCTATGAAAAAAAAAAAAAAAAAAATGAAATTGTAATAGTTGTCTGCCAGGAGGGAAAGCACACTTGTGTCCACAGAGACTAAAATAAAAAACACAGTTAATAAAGTTGGCTCTTCTGGTTTCATGCTTTGCAAATGTATTACCTTTTTAAATTAAAAATATTTTTTTGAAATTGAGTCTTGTATTAAAATAACTGGAATGGTTAAACTATGGGCAGGAAAGACCAAAAAGGGAG
The DNA here is from genome assembly GCF_910596095.1 of Thunnus maccoyii. NCBI lineage: Eukaryota > Metazoa > Chordata > Actinopteri > Scombriformes > Scombridae > Thunnus > Thunnus maccoyii. The sequence continues at coordinate 27,555,971 of NC_056538.1, read as the reverse complement.
TTGCATTTATTTGTAAAAAATTTAACTTTCAAATCAAAAATGATTCAGAAACATTTTCTATATGTTATTTTCCAAAGCAAAGTTGAAGCGGTATTAAACATTAGAAGATATCATTTCCATTGCAAAACATAATCTTTCATCATCCCTACTCCATTTTGTTTATAATTATTCAGCATGAATTATTCATTGCTTGACTGCCATCTTAAGTGCAAACAATCTCTAATCTAAGATGACTAAGAACCTCATAATTGTTTACCTTGATTTCAATTAATTATCCACATTATGGCAAGTCATTTTCTAAATATATAGACACTGCATTATAATATCACACCCTTACTTTTCCCTTTCAAACCGAGCAGGAGTTTTTTTGGGTGCTTGTAGAACAGCCAAGCAGCTTGAGTCCTTGCCCTGTGCTTCCCTCAATAAAGTAATTTGTGCATGATGGCTTTCAGTCAGACAGTGATTCCAGCGACTTACCCTTTTACGTAGAGATGAATGATTTATCAATGCACCCTATTAAGAAATGGCAGCCTTTATATAGCACTGAAAATGAAGTTAAAATGAGTTCTGTTTTCCTGTTGATCAATATGCATGATGGCACCATTGGCTAAGACGAGACAGAATAGCTCTTTGTGTGTGAATGCCATAGCTCCTTGATGTGATTGTCTGTCGTGATATTTACCAGTGACAGTACTTTATAGGTCCCAGTCAAGGGCAAAGAGAACAATGAGACAATGAAAATGAAAAAGAGATCAATAAAAAACATAGTCCTCTTTAACTGTAAATAGCTTAGCATTCTATTACCTTGTAATGGTGTTATATATTTAGTAATGTCTGCAAGACTGATTATTAATTATGGTTTTATAACTTATGATTAGGTGGATTCTCTGTTTCTGTGGGATAAAAACTGGTATTTGTTTTGTGGAGCATCAACTGTGTTTCTGGTTACTTCATATACATAAATAGATAAATAAAACCAAGAACAACTTTGGCTGGAAAAGGGCTTCATTAGCACTTTCCAAATGGGCTTATCATGTCTTTCATGTGAACAAAACTTCCAATTATATTCAAAGGCCAATAACAATCCAGCTCAGTTTATTGCAGTTACTGCCTTCATTAGCAGTGGTCACAAAGCCAGCTCACAAATGATGTGTGGCCCGACAAGGCTCAACAGGATTATATAGGCGTAGACCAAAATTACTTAACAGGCAATTAGTTCATTCTTTAAGCAGTGTTGTAAACCAAATACACAGTAGCGCTCGGTTCAAAACAAAATATGGCACTGCTCATTGTCATCATCTAAACCACTATAGTTTACTGGGTTGTCTGCCGTCCAGCAGCCAGGCTTAGTGGATGTTTTCTGGTTGAATATCTGTGACAAAAAAGTTAGATTCATGCTTGCTTCTGTTACATAAACATAATATACACTGACTGTTTAACAGTGTCCAGTATACTGAAAATAAATTGTATTTTAAATAGAGGTGATATGTAATATTATCATATAAATTTGGGTTGTGGAAGACAGTTATGATTCAGCATGTATTCGGTTCATTTAAGCAACAGCGGCCAGTTTAATAAATAATGTATCGGGTTAGCTACTGTGAATGATTATAACCAACTATAGATTATGATATACTACCTATAGATTTACAAAAATAAGAAAATTGATTAAAACATTGGCTTCACAGTGTGATTTACAAGAAACTGTGGAATGTGCAGTGCTGGTAGCTGTTTTTATTTAAAGGGACAGTGAAGTATAAGGTTCACTGTAGTTCAAAAAACCTTGTACATTTGATGGGTTACACATTCTCCCACTCATTTCCACTTAAAATATAATATGTGGCATGTGGTAGAAGCTTTCATCCAAATTGCCTTAGAGTAGTGTGAGATACTTTTAGTTTCAGTGACCCCAGAGGGAATCAAACTCTTGAAACCCTAGCAGTTTCTCTACTCATTGAGCTATACAGGGCCACAAGGACCACATTTTCAGTTGCAACAGAAAGTACCTCTTAATAACAATAGATTTTACACTCTTGGTTAATGTTTTTGAAAGACAGCTGTTTTTGCCTAGATCATACCTGTAAAGTGTGGCTTTGTGTTTCATCTCAATAGGTGCTCATTTAAAAAAAAACGGTGTAGAATTTCCCAAAGGTATCGAGAAATTGAAAGCTTAACAAATGAGCTAAGTGGTGGGATAATATGTAGATCTTAATAGTCTAATGCAAATCAATCCTCCACTACATTTTGGTTTTTAGATTTAATTTTGAACTTTTAGTACAGAACAAGTCCAGATGAGGGCACAGCGATTGTGTGAAATGCTAATTAAGATGTAATCTACAGAACTCGCTACGGGCACATTCTTCAATTGAAAATTGTAACACCTTACATAAACTCCAGTGTGTAATACATTCACAATGTAAGGGTATGAAATACTCAGTTTGTACACTGTGATAAAATGTACATGACCAGAGCTTCAGAGTTCAGGAGTTTATGCCAACAGTTTCATACAAAGACAGTGACAGGCAGAGTTTCTCATTTCTGAGCTGAGTAAGCCTATTCCCTTCTGCCTGCCCCCAGTCCTGTGAACACGTACATACCTAGTGCTCATAATTCAACCTCCAAAGAGAAATCCTGCCACGGACTCAGGAAGATTCACCCTCATGCTCCAGCCCCTCAAGGTCTCTATAGATTTGCTCTGTTCTCTGGCTAGTCGAGAGTTTAGTTGGAGCAAAATTCTCATTCAATATCATACAATATAAGGAAGTGCTTCATAACAACTTCATACCATATTCATGAGCACTGATTCAGTATCTATGCCTATTGTTAGAATGTGTTTATGTTCTAACACCCCACAGGTATATTAAAATGAAAATGCAAGTGAACCCACATTACACCACAGATCTTTGATTTACCCATGGCCCCACATTTTGCCCCTGGTTCTCATACTGTATGGGTAGATATTTGTAGTTGATCCTATTGAACTGTATAGATATCCGCACTGCAGATCACTAGATACTAGTGGTGACAATGACTTCTGATGGCTGGATCAATGTATAACTAAAGGGTAAAATTATACTTTTCTATTTTTTCAGCTCAACTGGAATGAATGTCAAATAAATGTCAAGTAAAGAGTGAATATTGTGACTGTCTACAGTATGAATGTGTCATATTATCATCATGTACTGTATGTTGTGTCTAAAAAAGACTGCTATGCTAATCCACATTTTTCAAAAAAACTGCATCCTCAATATTTTTTCAATCCTTGGATCTTGACAGGTGACAGGACTTTTTCCCCAAATTTGGTATGTGACATAAAACTCCTGTCCACAATGAAAAAAGAACACTTTGTTTAATACAAAACATGCTCTGAATCCTAATTCAAGTCCATTGCAGCCAAGAGCACTTCAATGTCCTTGTGAATTTAGTACAGATAAAAAAGCTCAGGATGTAACATTTCCATCTTGGCTAAATGATTGATGGGTTCACTGGAGGTATGGTGTCACATTTCCATCTTTCAGAGACCTGTCAAATCTAGTTGTCATACAAGAGTGCTACTGATAGCGCATAGTAAGACATTCGCTTTCTGCATGTGCAAGTCATCTATCATAAGGATCTATAGGGAAATCCATGAATAAACAGGGATAGATGGCAACGCTCGAACACTAATCATAAAATTCTCTCTGGCTGTTGTAATAACCTGATTTGAATATGGTCCCTGATCCTATGTGTGGATCATTCGGCACAGTAAATATATCATAAGGGGTCAAAAGGTCAATGATTCATATGTAGAGCAGAACGAACATTAAATAAGCATCGTGGTATGTCAGTACTTAACTGCAGATGAAGAACATCTGGTATTCGTAGGTTTGTTACAGCCAGATATTTTTTTCTGTAAGTATTAATGATATAGTTTATTTAGAAACTGTGAAGATTCTTCAGTTTCCCTTTTTTTTCTGAATAAACAACAAAGCGATTGAGCATTTGAGGGACAGTTCACCCTCAAAAATACATATTTTTCCTTTTACCTGTAGTGTTATTTGTCAATCTAGATCATTTTGATGTGAGTTGCTGAGATTTGGAGATGTCTGACCTCTCTTGGATACAATGGAACTGGATGGCACTCAGCTTGTGGTGATCAAAGCACCAGAAAAATACATTTGAAAAACTCAACAGCAGTGTCTCTCAAGAAACCATGACCTGGTTACTCAAGATAATCCACAGATCTTGTTATGAGCAGTTTCATGTTTCTTTTTTTCTTTTTTTCTACCACACTACACCCACCAACTATGAGTAAATGAGTAGTAACTAAGCATTAGTTTAAGCTGATACAGTTCACACATGCGATATAAGAAAGACTCAAAATTGTTAAAGGTTTTAATTGTTTCTTTTAATTTTCTCCCACACAGCCAAACTATAGAGAGAATCTATCAATGTTATCTTTTTTAAAAATATATCAATAGTACTAATCATAGTTATTATTACAAGGTCATTCTCAAATAAACACCTATTGAGTGTACAGTACAGTACTGTATATCCTCTACATATTATCCTAATAATAATGCTCTTATTTTTTAGCAAGAAGAAAGAAACAAAGAACCTGACATTTTTTATTATGAATTATGAATTACATCATTTCAGCTCACACTGTAAAATATGTGTAAATACTGCTTGTCCTCCTGTTTCACTGTACTGTTGAGTATATAATCCTACTCTGTTCTCCTCACAGCCCAGTGCCAACAATCACATGGAGGAAGATAAATGGAAACATCCCCAAAAAAGCAAGACTTCGGAAGTCCCAGGCTGTGCTGGAGATTCCCAACATTCAGCTGGAGGACTCAGGAACTTATGAGTGCAAAGCGGAGAATCCAAGAGGAGGAACTGCTTTCAAAGGACATCTACAGGTCTACAGTGAGTCAAAGAATGCTCTTTTTCTCCATTGATTTGTTTATCCTTTACCTTTGTACAGCCATCATACATCATCTAAGAGCACGAGTGTTGATGTATTTCATTGCAGGAATAGTGGGCCAAACAGCGCTATAAACAACTAGAAACCTTTGTGTAAGCTATTTTGATCATTCTGAACTGCTTCCAATGATTTTTCATGCTATAATCTTTGCAAGTGACAGTATTCTCAAATTCAAGCCAGGGGACTAATACCAGTCCATCTGAATTTGCTGAACAGTCAGAGGGCTAATTATATATCCATCTGAGATAATCCAAGAACAAGTGTTCATCACCACAACAAATGAGCTGTTTCTTATAGTTGCAAGAGGAACAGGTCCCTTAACAGGTGTGTTTTGTCCCAGGCACAATGTTCTGAACATCTCCTCTGCTTTGTTTTTTATTGTAATAGACTCTATTATCTGTATTTCTCAAAGATTTGTCATAATGTGATCTGAAGTAGTTTTTTTTTTTATATACAGGATATCCATGGAATTTGCTGAGCACAACTATTTCATTATCTTTGTCACTACAAAAACATATATATCAGCTAAGAGATCCGCATTACATATTTTAAATTAAATCAGCAGTATTTACAAAATGATCAGTTAAAGGGAATACCCATTAAGGTTGGGTTATACGTCAATACGGACACAGACAGCAGGTAGTCGGTTCTGTTTATTCTACGTCGGGTGGTTATATACACAGACGTGTTCGCACATTTGTCGGTGCATATGTTTCGTGCATTCAATCAGCATGATCATACATTTTGGGCTGCACATGAATGATCCATATGGACTGTCTCAAACATAGACAGATGATAAAATTAACGTCATGCTGAACCTTATGGCTTTACAGATACAGAAAATATTTACACTTAGCTCATCCTTACTAACAGCATAGTGTTCTCAGCATAAATCTTAAGATGTAAAACAGATGGAAACACTGGAATAATTTGTTTAACCAAATCTAGGCTTATCACAAAAAAACTTCACACATAGGGAGTAGTTAATAAGTTATCATATTTATATTTGCAGTAGGCACATTGTACTGCATTTTTGTTTTTTTATGTACAGTGGTTACATATCAGTTTTAGGATGGACTTTAATTCAGTTTTCAAACCAGTGTGATGAACTAGTAAGCTCGTTGAATTACTGCCTTTGCCCGTGACCATATTTATCTATGAGGGTGCATGTCTCCCATTCCTCTCTCTCCGTACCATGTGCACAGGGCCAAGATAATGGACTGTCTCAGCCTTGGTAGGACACATTTCCAAGGCCCTGCACTTCTTGGCAACCTCCATTCTGTTGACATCACAAGGAGAATAGGGAGCCTAATTTGTAGCAGCCTCACGCTAAATGTAATTTACACAGGTCAGCTGGAAGTTTGAACTTTCATTGTGAGGGAGACCTTCCTGACCATAATCATTCAATCAAACCACACACAAAAAAAAAGTATTATACTGAAGGTGCCATATGCAAAGAATAGAAAAGAATGTGCTTGGCATGTAACTGTAGGAGACGCAGCCCAGTGGCAGGGTTCCCCGGTGTCTGCAAACACTTAATAAGAAATAAACCATTATGCAATGTGCATCATTCGGGTCTGGCAGTTTGTATCGTACTATGCAATCATCTGGATAAATTGGTTCTGTAGTTTTTATAGAAAACAAAGATCAAGCAAAACATCTCATGAATATATGTGGAAGGTTTGACATTTAAAGCCTTACAAATCTAGTAATTTGTGACATTAACCACATAATAATAGTATGTCATCATCAGTAACTGTTTAACTTGTCCTCAAAAGTATAATCTGCATAAATGGGTCACACATTTTTTTTATTTTTTTTATATATAGGTATTATAGTTTTAAAAGTAAAAGTAGAGCAAACCATTAGAGATGAAAATTAAAGAGGAAATAAGGTTAGGGTTAATTTCTAACATTCCCTCGCCTACGCAAGGCAAACGATCCAGCCCCCAGTAAAAGGTCTTGTAGTTTTTATATTCTTATACAGTTCAAGAATTGGAAAAATGCACAACCACAGATAAGACCCAGTAGATGGAAAGAGACAACAAGATGAAAAGAAGGTACATACAGTCATACAGTACTATAACAGCGTTCAGAATTGTGACAGAAATTCTCTGCAGCATGTTGAGTTGGACAGGAATTGTGTATGTATGCAGCCTTGGAAAGACAAGCAAGCAGGCTATGAAAAAGAAAGAAAAGGGGGGAAAAAAAAGCTTCTTGGTTAAGGGGCCCTCAGGAAAGGCAGTCATCTAGTTTGCCTATGCCATAGGCGAGCCATGCGATAGAGGCAGAAAACAGAACATGGTCACGAACATGATACCAAAAACATGAACATGATCCACTCTTGGAGAGGAGAGAATATTGGCTTTTCTCTTTCTGACAACAGTGCAATTGTGGGCTCCAGCAGTGAAAATCTCTAGGGCATTTTCTGTGACTGGTGGTGCATGTTGGTCTTAGCTAGAGGTGTGCTGGTATACTGGTTTTACTGTAAAGTTTATTATGTATAGTATTTTTGACCACAATATTCTTAACAATATAATATATACAGAATTATATAGTATTTTATTTAGTTCTGGAGTAATTCTAATATTCTTTTAGGAAACCAGTTCAGAAAATTTAAGCCTAGACAAAACTCAAAACCATGTCCAGTACCCCATTCAGACTGACACAGTGAAAGTGTGTCAGCCCCGTTTCGGGAGTATGCTTGTATGGGTCAACCTGTGATGTTAAAATGAAACTTATCTAGTAATTATTATTATATAATGTAATGTAGTTTAATTCTCAGGTTTATCAGTGAAGTGTATGGAAATGGGTCCGACGCAAAAATAATGTGTAATAAATAAAAAGCTGTACACAACATAGAATGCATAAAGAAATGGTTTAAATAATGTGCCGCAATGGATGAAAAAATAAATACTTTTATATTGAAGTGTGTCCCAAACCAAATTTTTGCTTCTGTTGTGACTATAGCCTTAATGGACGTTATAAAAGAGTCTTAGTGTACTACATCCACTGATTTAAATGCTGTCTCCTACAGGGTCTGTTGACCATGTAGTCATGTATACATATTCTTTTTTTTGTATAAGAACAGGTGATCATACATGTGTGTGTGTTTCATAGATACTTACTCTTAAATCCTTTTTTTTTCTCTTCAAGCCCTCCCTCAGTGGGTCAGAATGATTAATGATACTCAGATGGATAGTGGCGAGAAGCTCCAGTGGGAGTGCAAGGCCACAGGAAGGCCCCGGCCCACCTATCGCTGGCTTCGTAATGGTTTGCCCTTGACAACCCAGGTACCTACACAGTAACCTCTCCTTTTGTTGATTGTACCTTGAAATATCTGAATTACTCCTATGAAACCATACAACCTCTACATGTAGCATTATCATGGACAGTTATATGTATATTCAGCTGTGATGTTCCTTCGTTCACTTTTGTCTCGTTACAGGGTCGAGTTGAAATTGTGAATGGAGAACTGAGCATTCAAAAAGTGCAGCAGATGGATTCGGGAATGTACCAGTGCATTGCAGAAAATAAATATGGAGCCATCTACTCTAATGCCGAACTCAAGATTTTAGGTAGTTACACCTTCGGTTTATAATTGAAATTAGACCAAGCAAGTCAGTAAAAGAAAAAAATCTTGTATGAGATAACTTTTCTTTTCTGCAAAGCATATTTCTCGATACTCTGTAAGAATAAAATGCAGACCGAGTATTGGCATCTGAATAAGGTACCGGATGATAGGTAAGGTAGATTGAAATGCAAGTGGGGAACGCTGAACTGTGAGATGTGCTGATTGCCAATCAATGGTCCCTGATTTAACCCAGGCAGTGGGCGGCATGAATAAAAGAAGGACCCTTATGGTTACATTCAATGAGGTGTCTGCAGGTATCAAGTTGAGGAGAGTCTGGAACAGTTCTACATTATTCTGAGGAGAATGAAAAGCAATGACTTGTAGGTATAGATTTATACTAATGGAAGCAAACACTAGAAGAGAGACATCAGTGGTTTCTTTGATGGAGTTTAATGACTCCATTAGGGTCTTATCTCCGCTCTATCGTTTGTCATCAAAGCACAGGCTACATCGCAATCCCCATTACTTAGAAAAAGCAAACCTTCACTGTCGAAATGACTTTCATCAGGTGTTTATTAAGCAGCATTTGCTACTATCAGTCAATAATCAATTATAATCATCAATGATTGCCAATCACACACTGTACAATTTTGACATTGTTGAAAGGAGTAGTTGTATCTTTTTTTCGTACATCAAAACATGCATCACATGTACTTTTAAAGACATAAAAAGTCAAGGAAACTGTGCTCTTCAGCCTTAAGGCTTCAGGCTAAAAACATAACAGTTGTACTGAATGGCTGTCCACTGTTCTGTGTTGATGCACTATTTTCTCCTTGTCATCTTCTATACTGGGACACATCTGGTGACACCCATTCCCCTTTCGTGTTTCCCTGAGGGACAGTTTGATTTACTGTCTGTGTGGCATGCCCTTTTTTGAAGGGGAATCTGTGGCATTTTGAAAATCTTACTGCAAATGGGCAAAGTTTTTTTGTAGAAGCCCTTCTAAAATGTTTATCCCTAACTCATCAAGTTTCAAATCTCTGTAAAACAACCACCGTTTAGTTAGTTGATTTAAATTCATGGCATTGTCCACAAGTCTCAGAAGTTGTAGATTTTAATAAGCTTTATCTTAGCTGACGAGGAAGTGCCTTCGCCTTCCTGAGAGTCACATCCTCAATGATGATATTTTGAAGCTGGTGATGAATGTTTTCATAACTATACCCCCTAGGCATCTCTTCCCAGTGACCTGTGCTCTCTGTGAAGATATCCACAAGCAAACACTATCAGGAAAGATTACATGGCTAATAACAGCCTGCAGATGAGCGATCACTGGAGGCTACATGGGGGCAGCGGCTGCCCTCATGCCTGTGATCTTGTCCCAGATCCAGCTCTTCGGGGAGGGTGGCGGGTGAAGCAATAAGGGTACTGCTGCCACCAGCTGCAAGCCTGCTCTTATTTTGATTAAAACAAATACACACAGCAACTGCTCTGTTTTCTGCTGCTTTTCATGTCTAGAGGGACCTCTGCCACTCAGGCAACTACTCAGGCTCAAAGACACAAGTGTTATAGGGAGAGGTCAGCCTGTAGCTACAGATGGGATTGAATTGTCATTGTGTATAATGTCACCTATAAAGAATCATTCAGGATTTGAATAATCACAGTTGACAAAGCCTCGCAGCCAGTAGATGGCCTTAATGTGTAATACGCAGAACCACATCAAATTTACTGCTTAATTCAATCTCTTGAGCAAGCCTTAATTGTTAAAAAATATTATGTATTTATTATTCATTCAGGCAACCCGATTTAAAACATTTTTTCATAAAAGCTGCACAAATTATCCAACCATGTCATCATGATAATGATTCAGTGATTAGTTAGGCTACAGAACACAGTGCAAATAGTAATAGGGGATGCTAAATTAGCAGAGAATTCAGACCAAGTGTGGTAAATAAAAGCATATTTAAAACCATGTACAGTATTGTGTTTAAAGCGTGCTTTATAATACTTAATGTGAGAACTCTAGTTATTACTTTGAAACAAATTAGTGTTTTCGTGCAGCATTTTGAGTCATGATGTGTCAGTCTAAACCCTCAAGCACCTTTTGAATAATTACTTTGACGTGCCGCAGTTGATGAGGTCAAACGAGTGTTACGTTTAAAGAATGCATGACATTTTAGCAGCCGCGCTGATTTAAACTGCATTATGAAGGTTTTTACCACCAGGGGGCGGAAAGATAAACAAAGTAGCAGAAATAAGCTAGTCAAGTCATGCTCGCAAACAGATGTCACTTGAGTGTTCAGGAGTCACAGAGCTACATAAGAATCCCATTGGTGATCTCATTTTCTGGTGAACAGGTAGCATACAATTAGCTTGTGTTTGGCGCTGTGCTCGAAACAGCTGCTCACATTTTATACAAAGCAGCATTGTTTTAGTTTTTTGGCAGTTTGTGTGACATCAATGAATTAACTAATGATTTTATGGTTTTTTTATTGTTGTTGTTGTTTTCCGATACATCCTAAAATGTTTTGTTGGGTTTTTTTTTTGCAGCATCAGCACCCATTTTTGTCCCCAATCCCGTACGGGTCATTGCCACACTTGGAAAAGATGTATCATTAGAATGCAAACCCAGGGCATCACCCAAACCACGGATAACATGGAAGAGAGGAGACAGAAGGATACAGCCAAATAAAAGGTACAGCAGATCACGTTTCACTAGCAAAAAGAATTTGCTTTTTACAGACTGAATATCTCTCTTTGGGCATGCATTGTAATTTAAAATTATAGTCGAGTTATTGATATTTGTAAGGAAATTCTCCTTTTACATGCAGCTTGCAGGAGCTCAGAGCTGCTAGGGATCCAGTGTTCTGCTCAGTGCCTTAAATGAAACCCTTAAAATACTCAAAACTTTTTAGGAAGGATTCCTTCGAGCTGTTTTCACTGGGATAGATCTTGCACATTTTCTTTGCAGACTGTGGTAGATTAACTGTGTTTACAGCTCTGTGTTATAAATAGTATCAGATTTTTGCACAGTTTATACAATAGAATATTATGACATAAAGCTAATTGCCCTGTAAAATATGTATGAAGTCATGAAAAGTTTTCCTCCCTCAATATCTTTATATTGTTTTTCATCATAGTTTCACTGCATGAATTCAAGTGTTATCATTCTGGCTCAGGCCCTCAAGGAATTGTCTTGTTGTAACACATCACTGTTTCATTACTATAACTGAAATTAAGTGTCACTGCTAAAATAAAACACCTTAGGTACTTGTAAAGCTCTGGAGACCCATCGTCAACCACACCTCCTTCTCGGGGATGCTGACAATTTAGACCGTACAATTGCATTTGGAATTCGCATGCAGTTTGATGCATCATCTTTTATGAGAAACATCTCTCAGTTGCACCTAGAGGGGGCTGGGCGGGGTGAGGGTCCATCAATCAAACTGAGCGACGCCACTGAAATTATCAGTCACCGCTGAGCATCCCACGTTTTGAGTGAGAGAGAACGGGGCCTTTGTTTATCAGCCAAGATTCAGCAGTCTGCTCAACAGCCTTGGCAGCAAGGGTAGCCAGTTGATAATCAGATCCTCGGTGTGTCACTCCTTCAAACAGGCAGCGACAAATCTTACTGCCTCTAACAGGTGGATGGAAACAGTATCCAAGAATTTGTTTAACATAGTTATTTCAGCGGTTGGTGCAAGTCTGCAAAATATTTAATCTTCAATTGAAAGAAGAAAAAAAAATGTTCTCAGAGGTAGTTTTGCATGTCTGTTTTCTACAAAATAGAAATTCAGTTGAACTGATGGATGGGGACAAGTTAGCGAGCGTATTGCCCAAAAATGGTGATTAATGACCCGGGCTTGTCTGAATCTGATAAAGCCTTTGAGGTATTTGTCAAACCCTTGCAAATCTATTTTTCAGTGTTGTCGGCATACACCACAGGGAGATTCATACCTGTTCGACATCTTGATTTTGTTTTTATCTGACTGCAGATGAAGTTGTATCTTAAGAGAGCAGAAAATTGTTCACAAAAAAAATATTGACGAAGCAGTTAGTTATTCTTCCCCCCTCAGAGTAATTTATCATTCACTATTAAGTGTTGGCATTATATATGTATGTGGTTCATTTCCTTCATAATCAAAGAATTTATACAATCAGTAATTGAAGCCTCTCTCACAGATTCTTCTTGAGCTGCTATACAATGTTTTTATAATCTAAAACTCAAATCCAATTAGAGTTTGACACACTAATAGGACGTCTGTTGCAACTTAACAGTACTAGTGAATTAATGAAGTAGATAACACAGTGTGCTTAAGGGGGTCGCATCTCAACTGGAGATCGATCTTGTGAAAGGGTGATTTTTATCTGAAAAAAAAAAAGCCAAAATAAGCACGAGGAGCTGTGTGTTTTTAGATCTTGGCCAGGGTGACTCTTCAAAGGATTTTCTGACATTACCTATTGTAAAGTAAGGAGTTTATGGATGGACAGACGTTCTATTCTTGGAAGTACGGGAGGAATCGAAACAGCTTCACGTTTATCTGGCATTGACAGCTGTGCTGACTTAATGAAGGTTTGTAATTAACATGGATTTCCGCTAATGTTCAGGGCTTTTGTCTCTTAAATAGAAAGTATTAATCCCATTAGTTTGAAAGTACGTGGCAGACTCAATTGAAACCCACATCCTCTTTGTTTTAGATTCAAAAAATGCATGATTTGGTCATTTTTATAAAAATTGTTAAATGTTTTAAAAATGTATGTATGTAAATATGCATTGTATTCTGTGGCAGCCTATTTGAACCTCGCTTCAGATAATAAAGAGATATTTGCTGTGATCGTTTCCCTTAAATTTCCTATGGTTGAGTTAATTTGCATATTCTGTGTACCCAACAGTCCCTATCTTGTCCTCTCTGCGTCAGTGTCCTTGTCAGATGTGAATTTCCTCCCTAATTTGGAATATGTCTCCTGGCTGCAGATTGCCTCTGAATCGTGTGGCAAGATTTTGTCACGCCTTCATGAGTTTCGCTTTGCCAATTTCAATCACCTTGCCCATGATGAAAGAGCTTAGTGTTAATATAAATGCCAAACAATATGAATTCAATTAAAAGATGAGAATACCTCACACCCGCATCTTTCCAAGTGTTTGAATCTTCTGCAGAAAAAAAAAGACTTCTAAATATTCATAATTCATAAATGGTGATATTACATTTTGAATGAAGAGGATCGGACACCGGACAGTGAGAGGAGAGCAGTGGCTCAACATGATTTACAATACTATACTTTTACTTGATTCCTGCACTAAAGCCATCTGCTCACACACCTGCTTGCTGTGTTGTTGAATACAGTTATATCCTATATGATCTGTCAACCACTTAATTCTCCAGCTGTTACGTTACAAGTCAAAGCAAAACGTTGATATCATATTGCTAGTGTCCTTCAAGTGGATAAGAGGCTACTTATGAATGCAGACACGGTGTTTACCAGTTTGTTTTTCCTCTCTATTACATTTGTGTTTCCCAAGAGGACAGCTCGGCGATATGCGCGTCTTGGTTTGACAGCTTTTGGTTTAGATTCATCGAACGCAGCGATACTAAGGGTTTGTCAGGTGGATTCATGAGCACTCTGTATGATGAATGCACCATTTATTTAGATTTATGGAAATATTAATGCAGAGGAACAAAGAATCATAACATTGTTTTTTTTGTTTTTTTTTATGATGATGTGTAATGTTCTCCTGAAAATTTGTCCTGAAATTTTCCTTTGATTAATTTTAAATTATACTGAAATAGGGCAGCCTATTGTGTTCTTTCAAAGGCAGATCTAGTGCATCACCGTACCCAAAGGGAAAATCAGAAGATTACTGTGTCTCTTTGTTTTTGACATCAAGACCGTACATAAAAGTCAGTTTTTTTTCCCTCTCTCCTTTACTGAAAATTTGTCCCCCATTATCTTAATCTGTATCTTCAATAGCATCTGTGTTTTAATCCTCTTCAAGATAGGGCCACTTACTGCTATCTGCAAATTAGATTCATTAACATATTTCAATTGTTCATTGATATTAACTGAAAAGGGTTCATTTTCATGCTCCCTTGTTGTAGGTTGCACAATAAATACAAACACTGTTCTTGACTTCACATCCTTCCAGTCCTTTGAGCTTTTTTTTTTTTGCAACACAAACAATTAACTGTCAGACGCTTTTTTTGTCCTTCAATTCTGTGATAATAACTTGTTAACTGTAAACAGACTTTTATTTTATATTTTTTTCCACGGGAATCTCTGGTGGGTGATTATTTGAAGAATATCTTTGCAGTTTATTTTAACTTCTCTATACTCATCCCCCAGTGAATATCACTATTCTTGTAACTCGACACAACCACAAACATATAACCTCATGCTTGAACTTGTAGTGCAACTGTTGGTACGTGAATTTGTTTCTCATAGCAGTATTGATTTTTGTGTCCTTTCTCGCAGGATTATGTTGTTACGGAACAACACTCTGAGAATTGTTAACTCCAGCCGAGCGGATGAGGGGAACTATGTGTGCCGGGCAGAGAATCAGTTGGGCTCGGCAGAGATGACTGCCATACTGTGGGTAAAAG
This sequence comes from Thunnus maccoyii, assembly GCF_910596095.1. NCBI lineage: Eukaryota > Metazoa > Chordata > Actinopteri > Scombriformes > Scombridae > Thunnus > Thunnus maccoyii. Next base: position 27,540,836 of record NC_056538.1, on the reverse strand, counting down.
GTAAGTGATGCCCTGGGGGCCTTTATTTTCTGCCAAATTAGCACAAGTCGGCCACCAGTAAACACTCCCCAATGTCATTTTTCCCACCCCCCACCTTTGCTCGAGTGCCAGGAAATTTATTGTGCTTGCTCAACCGTGAACAAGGGCTCTCACATTCAAGAATCATATTACAAGGACACACTTTTAACAGTGTAAAGGCCTCTGTCTCATAGATGCACTGTGAACAGTCAGATCTGAGCTAAGCAGAGATATTTATGTGAGAAAGGTGAGTGTTTTTACCCAAGTTAGGGTTGGCTTCTCATGATCGGTCTGGCGGTGATATCAAACAGTCAAATGCAGCTGCTTGACGCTAGCTCTGGGTTAGCCTGAGGTGACAGTGCAGCAGCTTTGTGCTTCCAGAGGCCATGCGTGTGGATCTTAGCCCGAGCAGAGTGGAAGTGACTGTGGGGGAGAGCGTGGTGCTGAGCTGCAAGGCGACGCACGACACGTCGCTGGATGTGGCTTTCCAGTGGTTCTTCAACCAGAAACCAATCAACTTTCAGCAGGATGGCGGCCACTTTGAATACATCCAAACAGTAAGAGCGAGAGTAAGAGCAAAAGTAAGAGTACATTTATCAAATTGGTTATGATTCTACCTACCTGTCTGTCTGTCTGTCTGTCTGTCTGTCTGTCTGTCTGTCTGTCTGTCTGTCCATATAAATGTTCATCTGTTTATTGTAAACAGATGTTTGGTGTTTAATTATTTCTTTTAATTTAATTGTCTTCTTGGCCAAATATGTTGATCTTGTGGATCAACCTATCTACCATCTACCATCTACCAACTATTTTAGGTATCAGTTCTGCTACAGATCAAACTGGTGTCATGAAAGTCCTGCATTGAATCACAAAATCATGTACAGCATATCAAAGTCTAATCTATTGTTCTGAATTGCACCTGTGCATTGTATCTTCCTGAGAAAATGAAAACACACAAAAAAAAAGATAGATTCGTGTTTTGAGACTCACTGACTTTGAAAAGGTAATAACGGTCGTGACAGGGGCAGCCATCGATTGACGATGGAACATATTGAGGAAAATAATAAAGACAAAAATTATACTTAAAATGAACCGTTGTAGAGATGTAACATACCGTATTACTCCTATCCTGGCCTCTCTCCACTGGCTGCCTGTACGCTTCAGAATTGATTTTAAGGTTCCTCTGTTTGTTTATAAAGTTTATAAAGGCTGTCCCTCCACCCCACCCCCCACCTCCCCTCCCATATCGCAGACCTTCTAACCCTTTATTCTACCTCCAGGTCCCTCAGGTCGGCTGACTTCGGGGTCCTGGCTCTCCCGCAATCTAAACTTAAACTCAGGGTTGACCTCGCCTTTGCGGTCGCAGCCCTTAGACTGTGGAACAGCATTCCCCCTCCCTATCAAATCTGCCCCCTCCATCGACTCTTTTAAGTCCAGGCTCAAAACTTACTTTAATTGACTACCTTCTGAATCCTCCTGATGTCGCTGACTTTTGGCTTGTGCCTGTGCCCGTGTGTCGTTTATTTGTGCCTACGAGCCGTGTGCCTCGCTGTTTATGTCGGTGTTTCTTGTGTATTTGTGATTTTAGCTACCTGCTCTGGTCTGTACAACATTTTTGGTCAACGTGGGCTGTTTTTTAAATATGCTTTATAAATAAATTTGACTTTGACTTTGACTACCTTAATCATTCTTATCAGACTATGGCTGTGTAAAAACACGGTGTTCTTACAAAGCCTACATAATAAGTAAGCCGCTCTTGAATTATGAGAGCCTTATTGTACCAAAGAATACAGGGTTGAGGATCCTCTGAGGAAGATGTAGTTTAAATCCTCCCAGCAATAACAAAACACACACACAAACCTTTAACCTTCAAGGTGGCAATGTTAAACTTGCCATTTCACCTTCATCTTTTAACCTTTTTTTTTCTCTTTGTTGGACTCTTTCTGACCTTAATGTTTTATTTGTTCCTTGTTTCCAGTTGTAATTTTTCCATAGTTAACCAGCTGGTGCATTAGGGGATTATGTTCAGCACAGCATATGTAAATTGATAGTGCCCACCATTCTGTATTGTGCACGTTATTGAGAGATGGATCATATGAGTTGTCAGTGGAAGCCAGTTTAAAACAGAATCGAAAGCAGCAAATATTTGTGGATTTACACCATTGGGCTAAATGTCACTTATTCAGACAAATAGTTATGTGTTACAATAAACTTAATTAAAATTTGTCTGTTCACCTTTTTCTAACCTTTCTTTTTATCATAAGAGGTAAACTCAACATCTGCTAAAACCTAATTCTGATATTTCTCCTGTTATCTTCAACCTTGTAATAGATATTTGCAAACAACTATTTGACTTTTGCTTGAAGTTTAAACCATTTTAATTTAATTTAATGGGTTTTTTTGTTTTGTTTTTTTACAAAACCACATCTTATTACCCCTTTCCATAATACAGAAAAGAATCATCAGTGCCTAAACCATAAAATTAAGTTAAAAACAAATTTGCTATAGAGGAGGGAGGCATGTTTATGTCACTGTTTCTTCAACAACAGTGGAGGTTAAAATCACATCTGTCCTGATGTGTCCTCTGCTTCTACCCATGCTCTGGAGAGAAAGTATTTGCAGTGACAATCCTTTACAGGCACAACAGATTCCTGGCTGATGCATGGTTTGTAATTTTAATCAGGTTTCGTGCTAAACAGCTGCCTGTAGACCTTGAATTATTCCCAGTCTTGCCTTAGGCATTTCTCATTTCAACAGAGAGAAAATACGGCTAGCTGAAGAATGTAGCAGCAAGCAAGCACCTGAATTAAACAGGAATCTCTCAAGCCACATGAGCCGCTACAAGATGTAAAGGAATCACACTTTTTTTTGTGTCAAGCACATTTAGGCTTGCTTAATACCTAACTCTTTCCTTTCCCCATTTGCAGCAGTCTTCGACGGTGGATCTGATGATACGGAGCATTTTGTTGAAGCACGCTGGGAAGTATGGGTGTCGGGCCCAGACCAGTGCTGACACTGTATTTGCAGAGGCTGAACTTCTTGTTAGAGGTGAGCTTGTTATCTGTCAGCGCACCAGTGCACTGTGACGTCTTGTACATTTTATAGTGGAGGCAGTGACTCACTCCCCCCCTTGAGCTGAACCACATACCCTGAAACAGAATTCACATATTATTCTCATACTGAATGGACACTATGACCAGTTTTTTTAGGTGATTTAAAGCTGTTCTGTGACATAATTAACCTTTTCTGTAAATCTATGATATTAGCCTCCAGTTTGTCACCAGTGTAGCAGCTCTGGGATGTTGGTTAATTACATCAGATATCAGACATTTGGTTTTGATGGAGAAATCACACAATGACCATTTTCAACATTATTGCCCCCTTGACTAATTATTGACCATCTTGACTAATTTTTTTATGGTCGCTGTGAGTATGGTTGGCCAGACGGTCCGTATGCAAGAACAAGTTTATGCAAGTGTGTGCTGTTAAGCAGATTGGCTTAAATGTCTAGTGATCAAATTCTGTGGCTGTTTCTGATTGTTGCTGATCATGTCACATAACGATTATTGTCCGAGCAGCTTCTGGTCTGTTTTTGATCACACGGTTATACGTGTTTACATGAGGGTTTCTTTTGATTTGACAATGATGGGAAATTTTATAAGCGCCAGTCATCTAATGAAAACTAAATTGAGTTTAGTTTCGCTTAAGAGAATTCAACATGATTGTTTTTTGACTTTCAGTAGAGTTGTGTTATGAGGGTTTGTAGATAAGGTATGTAACACTTTACAACTGTTTTACTTACTTTATATTATGATGTTCAAATCAAGCAAATTGAAATGAAACATTTGTTGTTGAAGTTTTTGTTTTACAGAGAGATTTGATGAAATTGCTGCGCAGTTTAATAATTTTATGTTATTTTGCCATATCATTTTATACATGTATATCAAAAAATAATTTAGAATTCATATTGTTATATTAATTCCAGCCAAATCACCCAGTTCCAGTATGGTTTGATGTATATAATTATTTTTAATTAACGTTACGCACTAAGACAGGAAAGGTTTCTGCTGTTGTGTTGGGCACACTAAAAAAAGGGCAATTTTCCTGTAGTGACACAAAATGCATATCAATGTCCTGAAATGCAAATGTACCTCTCAGTGCAACCTTCTAATGGGCACTTTCTGGGGACACAGTACATTGGTTTTCATTGAGAATACCAGCTGCCAGCTTTTCATTTACAGCTGTTCCCCCTAGAGTCCTTAGACGTTTGCTGCACTTGCAGATTACATTTACTTCTGAAGACTGAGGTAAACATATGTTCAGCTGTACTAAAACACAGGAAGGTCTACCAGTCATTCTCAGCAGAACTGGCAAACTGCCTCTGAACCCCCCCTCCCCAAATAAAAAGAAAGCTTCGGTATCCCTTAATCAGCATGAAATCCTTGGCAGCAGATCTGTGTCAGCCTGAATCCTGGTTCAGTTTAAAATGTCGTGTTCTTGTCTGTTGTTTGTTTGAGCAAAGATTACAACAGGGAATTGATTTTGTCACCATATGTACACAGCTGCACATCCTTCTTAATGCTTGCATGGCTGCATCTATTAGTGTATCTAATAGCAACAATGCATGATGAAGACGTCACAGTATGGGGCGGCTCAGAATTGATTCAAACAAGAGAGGAGTTTGTTTTTGCTCTTCCTTTCCATCTTGACATTACTGAAGCATTGGCGGTTCAGCTGTTCAAACATGTAATTTATCCACTGTCTCTTAACCGTTTTTCCACTAGGTCCGCCCGGACCCCCCGGAGTGGTGATAGTGGAGGAGATCACAGATACCACAGCCACCCTGTCCTGGACTCGTGGCCTGGACAACCACAGTCCTATCAGCACCTATAATTTACAGGCCCGCAGCCCATTTTCATTAGGCTGGCAAACTGTCAAAACAGGTAATCAATAAGGAGAAAATTGCAGCCTCTAGATCTAGGAGGTTAATGTGGGGCCATATACAAAGGCCTTAATCCTGGCCAAAGTCATGTCCAGAGACGGTAAATTAGCCCTACTAGAGCAAGGTTACTGTTTTCAAGAGACACAAAATTCTTGTGATGGTACTCTCATATATAACAGAATCAGAGAAGTTCTGATCTGCTACAGCACGCATATCTGCTCTGTAAATGACATGCCTGCGTTCTCCTTTGAGGAAAAAATCTGAAACCAAAAAAGGGGAAATGCTTTTTTTTTTTTTGGTTCTGTGATGACTCTCCCTATCTTTGCATTAATCCAATGGAATAATGTTAGTTCTCCGTCTATACAGCCAAATCTTCGCAAAAAGCAGTAGTATCAGCTTTCTATCATGGGCATAGCAGGCGGTCCCACTGAGCCAGACAGCAGCTTGCTACACAACAACACAAGAGCCACAGACTCTGAACACCAACCCACATTAGCTTTCCTGCTTATGTCTCCTTCTTATCTAATTTACAAAACACCCCAGGAAGAGTAGTTGCTACCTTAGTAGCGGCTAATGGGGATCCAAATAAATAAATAAAAAACATGAACACACGTCTTCTCCTGCATCTCAACTTTTTGAACGAGCGACTAAACAAACATCCCCCAGAAAAAAAAAAAGTAACACCAGCTAACATCAGCTTGCAGGCTAGATAGCTAATTAGCTGTCGTACCTGCAAATGTATAACAGTCTGTTAAGAGGCTGGTGTGGTATTACTTGCTCTTCAGTATCACTACTGTCTGCCCATGACTTGTAAGACCTTTTTTTTTCTTCCTTTTGATATTAAAAACTATTAACAATACATTTGAAAAACACATTGACATGATTTTTGACTGGAATAAGGGCTGACGAAGTGTGAATTGACTTTAAAATCTCATCCAGAAATGAACGGATCAAGCATTTTACCCTCTCGCTCTAGACCAAACTCTGACCGACACTTTCTTCTGATTTGCCTGTTTAAAGAAGTTGAAACGAAGTTCTCTTTTCAGCTGTCGTTTTAGTTTTGAACTTGGCTGTTGTTCAGAAGAGCTTAGCAAAAAGTAATTTGAGCCTATATCAAATGTCACTGGTATGAATTTTATTCAGTGTCATATCAGCGGTTAGTGGGAAATTAACCTTTTGGGCTTGAGTTATAAGACTTATCAATGCTCATTTAGTGTAAATGCACTTTCACTGTCAAAAATGAATTAGCCACTTTTCTTCTGTGCCCTGACAGAAAAACCATCAATTACTATCATTTAGCATTAAAGGATGAAGGCATGCTAAGCATTGTGTGTAATCTGTCTTAATATGCCGTGTGATAATAACAGCAGAGTTTAAGGTGTGATAATGATTCATCCCCACAGATATATAAATCATACTTTGTATACATTCCTCTCACATCACATCTGTTCGACTACATTTAATTCGATAAAGCACAATTAGGACTCTGTGATGTATTGTCAGTGTTGAGCTTGTTAAGATTAGAATAAAGGGGATTGGCTCCCTCCCCTCGCAAACAGATTTATCAGCTCATGTTTGAAGAGTAGCGTGCTCACCAGAGTGGTCTCATTGTGCACTGCTCTGGATGATAAGAATGCAAGCTCCACTGCTTCACTGAACGTCTGTGCCTTAGTTAGCATAGAGAGACCTCTGCTTCATTTGTGACACGGATATGCTTTCAGTCAATGTTTGTTTGTTGTTGCAGGATCAATATTGACGAAGCTTGATTACGGCAACCCTGAAGAAACTAGATTAGTTGTGTTACCTGCTTGTAATTCTGGTACATTCATAAAACCAGATCTTTTTTTTTTTTTTTTTCAGTTTCAGGATGTGATTTAGCTCTATAAGTCTTCTGTAGAAACTGTGAAAATTGATTGAAATCAACTTCCCTCTGTGTAATGAGTTATACTCTAAAGCTGCTAGAAAAGCTGTTGGGCAGACATCAAAACAACATAATATATCAGATCTCAACTAAATTCTGTGTCGTCACCACCTGGTGTAAAAATGTGCCAAGGCACAGTGAATCCGGGGGGAATGTGTAATACTGCGCAGTCCATTAGAACTAAAACAATGGTATATTTTTTTTGGCTCCGTACACCAGAACGCTGGATTAGATGTGAAACAATGGCTATGAGGTATCAACTCTCAGCTTTTACACATGAGTATAAATAGTGTGGGAATTATAACAACTTTTACATTATCCCCCATTTCAGGGAACAGAAAGTAATTTGACAAGTTAACACAAGTCATCGCTGTTAACGACAGGCTACAACCTACAGACATCAGCAGACACTCGGTATCTTCCCTGGTGATGCTCTTCTCTGCCTGCACTGCAGCCATCTTCAACTTCTTCTATGTTTCAAGAGCTTTTTGCTTTCAGTCTGGTCTTCAGCAGTGAAACACATGATCAGTTGGTTGATTAAGGTCAAGTGACAGACTTAGCCAATCAACAAGATTCAACTGTTTGGACATCAACAAAAAAATGCATTGGTTGTCTTGTCACTATGTTTAAAATCATTGTCCCGCTGCATTGCCCTCAAATTTGGGGGAGTTTGTATTTAAAGTTCTGTGATTTCTGCAGTGTTTACCGAATACTGATGTGACAACCTTCAAAAACACTAAAGTCTCTTTAACCTCATTGTTTCATTTGTGTTTGAATGGGCAGACAAATAGAGCCGAAACAACAAAAAAAGGGGATTTCTGAAAGGCTAATAAACAAAACTAATTATGGTAACTAACAAAACAAATGTGCCACTCTTCTATACTCAGGGAATGCAACATATGTCGATCTATATACCTGTATTGAACAAAATTACTGTAGCTGTTATGAGGCACTTGTCCTGAATAAATAAATACACAACGCAACACTCTTGTATGCAGACCCAGAACCAGTCACAGGGGACATGGAGTCAGCCATGGCTGTGGAGCTCAATCCCTGGGTGGAATATGAGTTCAGAGTGGTGGCAAGCAATGCCATCGGGACCGGAGATCCAAGTGCACCTTCAAGAGGAGTTAGAACTAAAGAAGCAGGTAAATCCTCACCACCATGCACAACATTTAAGTCATATTGTGATAGACAGAGGCTGAAGAACATATACAAGATACTGAGTGCAAATTCCAGCTGATGATTTATTGTGGCTAGAGAGCTTAGCTGAAGCCCCGCATGCCACTTCATGACTATGTTATATTCCAATTGTTAATATACTCAGTTTTAATTGGGCAAGAAGTTGAAAATAAGCTGCTTACATGAATTTTAACAAGTTTAGTGTTTCAGCTAAAGCAGCCAGTCCTGTAATGCCCCGAGGCGAAGACACAGCAGAATACACTGTTTGTGGTGAGAAAAAAATTCACTGAGACAGTCTGTATCAAGTGTGTGCCGCTTCACTAACCGCTCGCTTCTCATCTATAAAATGTTGTAATTACAAAGGTCAACGGTCATTCGGAAGTGGCTTATTTAATTTTCTTATTTCTTCAGCATGATTAACAGACTAATTACTGTATCTACACACAGTTATGGTAATGCATTAAAGGTACAATCCGAGAACCAAATGTCAACAAAAAGGGTTCAAAATCCAAATTGATGGACAGGTATTTTAATGAAGGCACAAAGACTAAACAGTAACCGAAATGGGTTTTTTTTTTTGCTTGTTTTGTTTTATGAGGCTGTTAAAGGTTTGTTAACATCTATAATGTTGAGTTAACACACCATTAAAACAGTGTTTTATTTTCAATTATAAATAGTTGATACAAAAAACCCATTTTAATCCTGACAAACTTTTCATTTATCTATCTAAATTAAAATCCTTCACATAAAAATGGAGGATTTGGCCTTAAAGAACATGGACTACTATCTGAACAGTATTCTTTTTTTAATATTTTAATCTTTTCCACAGTTTTCAAAAACATGTTGAAATCAGTTTGTGTTGTGCGGTCTGCGATGCAGTGGTAACCTCTCTGTTTCACACAGTCCCATCAGTTGCACCAGCGAACGTTAGTGGAGGGAATGGCCGCAGGCACGAACTGGTCATCTCTTGGGAGGTAAGTCCTCTGACAACCTCTCTTTGTAGCACAAGCGTGATAACACATGTGCAAAAACACAAAAATGTCACAGTGGGTCTGGTGTTTCAGTTTAGCAAACTCAGATTTTGGTTGAATAAACACAGGAGTTAATGGAAGCTTTTATTTAGTCTACTCTGGCTCAAAAACAATCTTTGCAGTTTCCTATTGTATCTCAGAATTTCAACAACAATACTCCTCAGCAAGAATATAATAATGTTTTATATCTACATACTGTATGAGAGAGGCCTTTAAGATTGTTGAAATTCAAGATGATTACTTTATAGAACATTCTTTTGCTTTCTTAAGAAAGTGAGGCAGGAACTGCCACAGGTCATGCAGTAATTATACTGGAATTCAAATTCCAATTATAATTAGTTCACTAACGTTTTCAGTATAATTTGAAGATTTTGAACGTGATTGCAGTCAATAGATTAGCTCAACATTTGGCTGTGCTTATATACTGTATACATTTATATATATGTGTGTGTGTGTGTGACCTCAGTGCTTTAAAGGTATGCGATGCAGGGGACTCATACAAACGTAATCCCTCTCAATCATCACTTATGACCCACTATGAGTGTGTGGCAGTGTATTTATTTGCAGAGACCCTGCCCTCTGCCTGTATTTTCTTATTTTCTTATTATTTTGCTGTGTTCAGGACGCTTGTGGGCATCAACCTTTGGGTAGTGGGTGTGTAGCCCCCAGCCAATAACAGCGTTCAGGGTGTGAGGTTGAGACTCGTAGTGTAGTCGCTGTCTCCATCTCTCTCCTCTGCTCCGCTCTGCTCTCTGTCTCTGTGTCACGGTTGTATAAAGAGCTGCAGGTCTGTGTGTCTGCTTGACCGAGGGCGGGGCTGAGCTACACACACGCAGAGCAGAGAGGCCACAACGGACAGGATGAAGCTCTGCATTCACACAAAATCCGGCAATGCGGTACCTTCCTGCAGGGTTTTGCGGAGGTGTGGGGGCGTATTTATTTGTGCTTTAGAACGTAACCACTGTGAAACAATCAGAAAATAACGTTTTATTCATCTGATTCACAGCTTTGTTCTCACCAGCACTGCTCGCTCTCTTCATTCACTGTCTAGCTCGCTCGCCCACTGCTGCTCTCTCTCTCTCTCGCTTGCTCGCTCGTTGAACCGGGGAGGGAGGGCCAACTTTGAATGCTATGTGTTCACAAACACGAACCGACAAATCCTGCATAGTATACTTTAAAGCTTTGACTCAACAAAATCACCCATCCTTAAAGCAGGTTTACAGTAATCTGTAGTCACACAGTTTTTAAAATAAGCATAAATCCTGCAGGCCAAATTGAAGAAAGAACTAGTCAAGACAATAATTGTAAACACCAATGCAAGTGCATGTTATATTAGCATGATAATAAATATAACCCCAACCAACATACTAAACATTTTTGATCATTTCTCACCATGTGATTTAGGAGTTTATTTCTTTTAAATGAACATCTTTATCTTATAAGCCGGTGTTTCCCGGCCTTTTCTGCTCGTGACCCTCTGAAACAAAGCAGCGCCTGCAGTTCTGCAAACCCCAGGCATAAAAGCACAGAATGATGATTATTTTTAGGATATTTTGCATGATTAAATATGGAAAGAAACCTATAGGGTGTAAATATTCATCATTTAACTTGGGAAAGTATTAACTCACAAAGATAAAAAATGTGATGATAAATCCTTATGTTAAGGGGGGGAAAAAAAACAGATTTCATTTATCAGCACCCACCCGCTGCTTAGAACATTTCTAAACCCGCAGGTTCACTGTTTTAATCCGAATGAAACAAGCCCACTGAAACAGGGTTCATGTGAAACTGCCATACTGAAACTACTGCTTCGCCATTGTTCCCTTAGGTATTTCACTGTCACCAAGTAATAAATCCTGCATGTGAATGTGAGTTAATAATCATGTTGAGGTTGGTACTGCACGTGCCATTCATTAAAAACTTTCACTTTTTGTTGCCTGGGAATACTTGTCAGACATTATTAAGGAGGATAAAGCATGGTTGATGGACGACGCTAGTCCTTGTGGTTCCTAAGCTTGAAAGAAATGGTCTAATGATTTTAAGATATACAGATGATCGCATTAGTTTACAGTCAGTTGCATTCACTTCAGGTGAGATATGATGAGTAGCTGCAGTTTTGTTCAGTATGGGCTGGGGAGCTGCGTTTGCTTGCCATCTTATTCCCAGAACCATCAAAGTGGGATCTAATTAAAACATAAAGGAAAAGTTTCAGCAGCTCAAGTTAGAAAATGATGACAAGAGTCTAGAGATGTACTTAAAATGTAAGAAGACAGACGTATCAAGGGATTTGCCGGAGTATGTAGAGAACAGAGTTGAGGACAGGAGGTCATCAACACCGGAGCTCAGACAACTTCTACCCTTTCGAGGAAAGCTCACATTTTCTGTTCTAAACACTCAGTGATGTTTTGGTCTTCCCACCCAAGGGAACATACTCTGGTGTACAGGTAGTTACTTACAGTGGATGGGAAAATCTGTTCAAACAGTTGTTGATGTATTGATTGTAATAAGTAGCTTATTTTTTATTTTAATGAAAAACTGATTAAAAAGTAATTGTACCTTTTGGCTGACAAATTATTTGCATCAAATTTCCAACTGTTTTTCACTGTTTTCACATTTATATCTTTGCTGTTGTATCTAATTATCACAACGATGTTTCTTCTCATCAGCATCTCATCAACACCAAACAACCCAAATAACCAATAACCTTCAACCTTTTTGCAACTTTTAAATGGTTGTCTTTAGCACAGCTTTGAGTTTGAGGTACATGCTTCAGTCTTCTTTAAGTATGCACAGTATAATGTGATTGAAGTTGGCTTCAGTAAGCATTCCCTTGCAAGTTCTAATGTGTTGTTGAGTGATTGTTCAAAGTCTAAGCAATCCAACTCTCAGCTTCTACAGCAAGTTAAAAAAGGGAGCACATACTCAGTAGTTAAATAGTATTACACCTATAGTGTACCAGTCCTTTTCAGCAGATAAACTGGTCAGAACCATAGCTGTAGAGAAAAAGATTAAACAACCCAGGTGTGGATGCACTGAACTCCAGGAAGCCATGACCTGTCTGATAGACAAAGAGGAAAGAGATTCACATTATATCCAGTGGGATAGCAAAGAGGTGGAGGATACAGTCTTCACAGCTATCTGTACCGTAGGAGACAGTGTTCTGTAAGCTGTAAGGGGTCTCAGGTGAGGGCATAGTGATCTTTTTTCAATTTGAAAGGGGAGACATGGAAGACCCATCCCCTGCAGTACTCTACATGATTTCCCCTTAATTGCTTTCACCAAATTTGAACTCCATACTGCAGGTTTGGAGCAGGTTGAGCCTGGAAGAGAGGCTTCAACTGTTCCAACGAAAAAGTAAACCAAAGGGATAAGTGCTTAAGCCTACTGGGGAAATATTGTTTTCCACAAGACTAGAGGTTGAAGTGGTTATTGTAATAAGACGCACCTATATGAGATAAGAAAGATTAAACATTATTGGTCCCAGGGGAAATGGGGTCATGGCAGCAGCAAAGAATACAATATAATATTAAGCATTACTATAAGACATAGAGCCTATTGGAATGAATGTAACAAAAATATGTTTTAATAACATCACTTTATCAAGGCAAACCTTTAATTTAGTTGAAACAATAACTATTGACTGAAATATAGATTGGGAATGCCATTTACAGACTGATATTTCCAGCACACGCACACACAGTGTTTAAGTGTCTATCACAGGCTTCTCTCATTGTCAGATTTATAGAGCATGTTTGTAAGTGTTGTTTTTTGTTCATGCTGTCATTAACAGCAGGGATTAACTCCAGCTTTATCATTAGCAACAGCACAACCTCAAGATCACAGCTCACTTCATTTTAAAGAGGTTTCCACTTTATTCTTTTAGAAATTTGTTTAACCATTCAGTGTCTTGGAGTTCGAGGGCACATTTTGGTCACTATTGCAAAATTTGCTGACAAAGCTCAAAGAGGGCCAGCTGGGGCCTGTATTACACAGAGCTACGTCCGCCGGGCAAGTGATTAAGATGTAGTGAATTTTAAATTCGGTCCCACCAGAGAGGCACAATGATGATTAACCTTGAATCTCAGAGTCGTTCCCAATAAATCCTGTGATGTTTATGAATATCTGTTTGTAATCTCAATCTTGACAATCGTTATAAAAAATGTAATAAATCTCACACCAACCCATGTATGAACTGTTACCAAGTGGACAGCTTGGCTCTCAGCCAGGTTCAGGGCACAGCATGTACAGAATTACTATGAGCGAAGCTGAGAATTTGCAATTGAGATCAGTTGAAGGATATATTAACAGGGGAACAGTGAACAGATGTGGAATCAACTGACAGTTATTCTTGTAGTTATTAAGTATGGAAGCCCAACTGCCACTGGGAAGATAACCTTCACAAGAGGAGAAGTGCACCTCAGTGGCACATTATGGGGGATAATGTCCGTTCCAGATGGGATGGTGTTTGGTGGTAAACCATTTTCTATTTATAACTCAAGAGTGTCATTAGCTTGGCTAGTATAACATAATGACGACCTCCTTATAAATAAATAAATGACCCCAAGTTGGAAGAACAATCAAGGGATACTTAAAATTACAGAAAACCATGATTGGTGCTCGGTTAGACGTAAAACCCTTATAAAGAGTCCTTTCAAGCCGTGCATTAATTTGAGCATTTTTTTTTCTTTAAAGTGCTTTGTAGCTAAACAATTTCTCACCCAAATTTCTTATTATTAAAATTATCTTGATGAGACCCATGCAGCTTTCAGTTACAAACCCCAGTGAACAGAACAATTTGTTACTTCAACTCAGCATAAAACTGTATGTGACCATTATTTAGTCTGCTCATTTGTTTTAATTCAGCCATTTTTCAATCAATTCAGTTCCATGCTGAAGTGAGTGAGTGTACAATAGTGAAAAATTAAAGTCCATCTTAGAAAATTATGTCTCTTCTCTGCCCACTGTGGGGTACAAGAATTGGTCACTCATCAATGCATCTGTCAGTTTTCAAGAGTATCACAGGACAATGCTGAGACGCTCCACTTAGATTCAGTGTTCTCCTTTTGGTACTTTTAAGTCGTTTTGGCTCTGCCCCCTTTCTTCTCGTTTCTGCTAAATGCTTTTGGAAATAAATCAGGACTCCGTCAGTGATCAATGGAGATGGATATTAAAGGAGACGGAGCAAGAATGTTAGCCCTTTTTGGCAGTCGAGGCATGTGAGCGCATAGCAGTTCTGCCTCTCCAATCATCTGTGGAGAGTTGTCAGAGCCTGGACGGTCATGGTGGGCAGGGTTATTAAGCAGGATGAATGACTAAACAGTCTCTGCAGCTTCATTCAGGCTTCTCATTAGAGTCGACGGTGAGAGACTGCTTTTTCTGTGGCAGCCATTGGGAGGACCATTAGTGATGCCCCCACAGTCACCATCACTGAGCACAGCACGCCCCACAATTTCATCCACAAGACTTATCTCAGTTATATCAGACCTCTTACACTGTGTCCACACTTATCTGTGACTATCTCAATTCCCAAACTTGCAAGTGTTTCTAGACTTAAAGATGCAGTGTGTAGAATTTAATGGTATGTAGTGGAACGGACATGGCAGAAATGGAGTATAATATTCAAGTATGTTTCAATCAGTGTATAATCACCTGAAAATTAGAATCACTGTTTTTGTTACCTGAGAATTAGCTCTTTATATTTACATAGGGAGCGGGTCCTCTTCTGAAGAGCTCACCATCTTGCAGCACCATGTTTCTACAGTAGCCCAGAACAGACAAACCAAACACTGGCTCTCACCTTTCACGTTTTTTTGAGTTTTTCGTGAGTTTCATGGCCACCATATGTTCTCCTACATGCTTGGAAGGGGAGGCGGAGAGGAAAGGGTTAGTTGGTTGCAATCTGCAACCTCACCACTAGATGCCACTAAATCATACACACTGGTCCTTTAACTATCTAATTTGTTCATGCTGTTTTTTAAAGGCCTATATTCCTTGGCATCGCTTTAAAAGCATTTCCAGCTCTGATAATAACTTTGATGAAAGCTAATTCATTTTCACTGACCATCCCTGTAATTAGGCAGTCATGGTGATTGGTCGTTGTTTAATGAAATGTGAGCTACATCTCCATCCACCAGTATTCCCTCTGTAGACTAGATGGCTAATTTGGGTGATGCCTTCAGGGGACAATATTACTTTGAAGCCTATGCAAATCACCACATTACAGCAGGAGCGACGGACTTGTTGCCAAAAACAGGTGTACAGGTGTTTGTCATTTATTAAATTTAGGCAAAGATTTAATCCCTGCAGCTCACATTTTAATTAAATTTTAGCTCACTTAATAAATTGGCATTTGATTTGATTAAGTGTAGAGCAGCTGTGGAAGACAGCTCCCAGTTTCACAGCTTCAGGAAAACCATAGATAAGCATGGAAGTCAGCTCACAAAACCTGCCTCCCAAAAATCCTCCTGTCAGACATGAAAAGATAAATAGCTACATAATGGGCACAACTGAGCCAGATATGATTTGTTTCCATTACTCAAGATTGACTGCATCTTTATTAACACTGGCAGACAGTTACAGTAAATGGGTAGGAAATTGAAAACTGGTTATACGGGACTACCATAGAGGTAGGAGTCTTTTTTTTTTAAATTGGAAAGCTTGCTTGCACCAAAGAAGCTGTTTAAATAAGAGAATGTGCAAATAATACCCCTTCAGTTACAGAGCGTAAGTGCTGGTAAAACAGATTAGTGTTTAAACTCAGTGAAAGACACTTTTGGATGATGGTTTCTTTCTTTTCGATATTTTCAGCCTGTGTCTGAGGAGTTCCAAAATGGTGAGGGCTTTGGGTATATCGTTGCATTTCGTGCCAACGGAACCAGAGGCTGGAAGGAGAAGATGGTTACTTCAGCTGACTCTACGACATACAAGTACAGAGACGAGACCTTCCCTCCTCTTACCCCATTTGAAGTGAAGGTTGGAGTGTATAACAATAAGGGAGATGGGCCTTTCAGCAAGGTTGTCATCATCCATTCTGCTGAGGGCGGTGAGTTCATATCTGTGGTTGGATGGATTTAAAAATACACAAGGAATAGCTTCCTGCATTTCAAAATGGTCACTATGTTGTGTGTTCACAGAGCCGAGGGAGGCACCATCTGATGTGAAAGCTTACAGCATTTCTTCATCAGAAATAAGGGTCACTTGGAAACAGCCCAATCCTGGCCCTGGAAGACCAAGAGCATATGAGGTTTTTGTACAATCTTTGTGTGTGCATGTGTGCGTTTCCCTGCACGCTTGCACTTATACATGCTGTATATGACGTTTTGCACAAGCATGCATAGCGTACCAAGACATTCTTCTGTGTTAACAGGTCAGCTACTGGAAGGATGCAGAGCAGGAAGAGTCCGGGCAAAAACAAAGAACTGTAAGAAACGAAACTTCAATGGTCTTGACAGGACTAGAGGGCAACAGTCTGTATCTCATCACAGTAAAAGGATTCAACAGCATTGGCCAGGGTCCTGCCAGTGCTGCTGTCACAGCCAAGACCAGAAAAGCCCGTGAGTACAGCACTGACACTAATCATGTAATACTATATATGGAATAGGGGCTACCTGTTAAGTTCCCTCTAAATCCCCTCGTAAAAAGTGTGATAATTGACCTAGTTGGTTTATACTCATAAAGTATGTTGGAAATTGCATCCAGAATATTGTGTTCTCTTCTTAGCTCCTGCACAGCCTCCAACCAACCTAATGTGGATTCAAGAAGGCAACAACGTGTCTTTAAGCTGGGACCCAGTGAAGGCAAAAGACAATGAATCTGATGTCATCGGGTACATGGTAATGATCTCTTGCTAATGTCGTCTTTCTTCAAATTCATAATCTTAAGACACAGGAAAACATTTTTTACCTCTATAAATTCCCATTTGAAGATCTTTTGTAATTATTATCCTTGATGTTCCTCAAAATAGAAGCACAAGCATAATAACAATAGTATAGATATATGTTATGGTCTTAAGTTTTAAATATTTCAACTTGGTTTCTGAGAAATCATGTTTCAAACAGCAAATAGCCCTAAATAGTACAATACCCATGAGTTTTAACTGCTGTTGCTATGGAGAAGAAGCCATTGAGAGGGGCAAATCAGAGCTCTACCAAATGCAGAAACTTACATTGTTGCAGTTAGAAACAAATCATCAAATAAAAGTTGATGAATTCATCTGACATTAACCCAGAATTTGAAAGTGAACCAATATAAACTGCTGAATGTATTATAAGGTTTCTCTGACGTGTCATCCTCAGCTTCAGCTTGAGAATGAAGCTCAGTGATTGGACTTCTTTTTATGCCAAATCCTTAGGAATTGTAGTTGACTTTAATGCACACAGTCTTGTAACTTTGGCATATAATTTAAATGACCAGATATTTACATAGCTGCTCATCCATTGCAGTGTTGATTCAAATGGGAGAGTTTTATGTCCATCCAAGCCAAGAAGTACTCATACAGCAACTAATGTAGCATTGTCAATGCATAAAATGAACAGGATTTTTACTTCATTATCTTAACACTGTTTAAAGAAAAAAATGAATTGAAGCAAGTCAGAATGTCGTTTTTCATAGTTCTAAAAGTGTAAACCAAGTGGCTATTTGCACATGTTCTGTAGGTGTTACTCAGACAGGAGGGGAGGGGCCACAACCAGGTGACAAGAACCATTAACCCTTCCACCATGCTCTCACTGCCGGAGGGAGGCACGTATATCATTGAGGTGCGCGCCCTCAGCGAAGGGGGAGAGGGAGCAGTCAGCTCCCAAGTTCGAGTTGTCACTTCCTCTGGTAAGCTTGAAGCTAGATAGTTGCCTCCCCAGCCACATAGCCACACACTGCATTACATGACCTCTGAAATCCAATCTCTATGCACAGGCTATTTTCTCTTTATAGCGTATGTGTATGTTCCTTCCCTTAATTAAGTCACCACAGCTGTTGTGCGAGCCAAGTTTTCTTTGGCTAATACTGTTTTAATTACCTCGCTCACACAAACCTTCCTACTCTTGCACAGCCAATTAACTTCCAAGCAACAGGACGAACTGAACGCAGTTCTCAGTTCAACATGACCATGGGCGCCTGGTTATGCTTTAAAATGGCGGAACAAACTTGGAAAATACATAATTGGTGGGGGGTCTGAGGGTCCTTCCTCAGAAAAAAAAAATGTAATTTAAAACAAATTTCCTGGATTTCTACACCACCTAACCTCCTGGATTCAGTAAAGAAACAGCCACCTGCACTAGTCGAGATTTGTTAGATTGAAAGTGCTATGAAAACCAAAAATGCATCAAGAACAGGACAGGATATGATTATTAGAAGAATGGCTATTTCATATTTGAAATTATATTTATAAAAACATGATGTAGCCTAAAATGGTAGTAGTTTGCAGGCTAGTAGGGCATCTTTAAGGTCAAACAAGGACAAACAATTTATATAAATGAAATAGCAACACATCACAATATGATTTTGGATAATTAAACCTGGTTAATCAATGTTAAATCTGATGTCATTTGATGTAAGATAATGACTGTTGTTCACAACTGTGATTCCTGTCAGCAATAGAAATGAAGAGCCTTATAACTGTGGCTTACTGATTTCCTCAACTGTTCTTCTGGGTCAGTGTTTCCCAAACCACTCTTGAGGTAGCCCACCTCCTGTCCAAAATGGTTTTCATCCCATCCAACCCTGTTCCGCCTGAGAAACACTCTTAGCTTACCTGGTGTGTTGAGCTCAGAGTTGCACTGATTTGAGCCAGTTGTGGTGAAGCAGGGTCTCTTATTATTGTTAGTTATGAATTTGCTTTTCACTGTGTGAGAAAATGGACGTGGTGGAGGGCTGAGTAAAATGTGTTACTGTGTGTAAAGGTGTTACACAGTGTTCAGGCACCGATTACATTACTTGCCCACCGCCCCCACCGTCGTTTTGCTTGTTTTGATAGTAATAAAACCCATTCAGTTTACTTTGGTGTATCAGCGCCCACATTCATCAAATAAAAAACTCTAATTTGTAAAATACTAAGCATGTTATCAATAATTAGTCAGACGATGGACGGTACAATTATAAACTGAAAGTGTCTGCTCCGTGACCATCCGCAGCAGAGTCGTATCAGAGTGAGACATCTGTCCTCCCTCCTGCTCTCTGCTGTAAACACACGTAGCTGTTAGTGAGCAGCTGCTCTCTGTCTGGTCAGCCTGCTCAGCCTGCTCTCTGCGTGTCTCTCTCCGGATGGCAGGTAGGTAGCTGCGGTTCTGGTTCTAAGCTGCAATCGTCCTCTGGCTCTCATCTGTGTGTACCGCAGACCAGTGTCGCCGCAGCGTCATCGTCACGCGCTCTCTCTTTCTCTCAACAGCACACTCGCTATGCACTGAGCTATTCCTTAAAAGAGCTACGCTACTTGTATAACACATTCTAGTTTAGAAAACATCTTAAAATGCTTTTTTTTAAAATTCCCCCGGCAGGGGATCAACTCAGGCTTGCAATACACTGACAGAAACCCTGGTTCTATTTTCAGTCATTGATCACAATTAAGCTAATGGTGTGTTTCTCACCTTTGTAAACAGTCTGACTCCTGTGTGGATTAACAGATTGTGATTGACAGCCTAAGCATGCTGTGGTAAACGATCAGCGACAGGTTCAACTGAATCAACTCAAAGGGTGGTCCAAAAATGTAATTTTTTAAATTTTTTATTACCTGTTTTTGTCAGTTGCAGAAAATATCATTGATATCATTGAAAATATCATGATCATTCATATACGTAGGCTACTTAAATATAATCAGCGTATTGCGGGGACTGTATGATAAGTTTTATTTTAAAAAAGACAAAAGTGGGGTAGCAAAACCATAACTTTGCTCCCCGTTAATAATGAGAATGCATTTTCTCCACTTGATTCATTGCTCAGGCGTCTATGGACATGACTAGCCAGATTTGCAGGGTAGTGGATTGCTGTTTTTGTCCTTGTCACCAATTCATTAAAAAGATCAATGAAATTATTTTGTTTTAAAAATGAATGCAGATTTGGAACTTTTATTCGTATATTTGTTTTAATCAGCATTAAATATATCTCCCCCTCCCACCCCCGCTCCCTTCTCTCAGGTGTTCGAGCAAAAAGCAACCAGTGCTCAGTGCACTGCCTGCCGCAGAGCCTAACATGGACAGCACTGCTCCTGGTTCTGGTTCTTCTGGTGCCTTCAGCTTCCTGGTGAGGCCACTGTGCCATCCTCATTTTCGTGGAGGGAGCCACCTGTCTTCCGCTCCCTTATTAACTCTGACTGCCTGCTTGCTTTGGCCTTACCCATCCTAAAGGGCCGGAGGCCTGCCGAAGGGGGTTGAGTCTGCCAGTTAACATGCGACTCTTCAGAGTACACCCTTTTTAGTTCCTTGTTCTTTTATGGCTCTGGACGTTTGATTTGCACAGTTCTTTCCAACATCACAGTAGTGTTGTACTGTAGTGTACATTGTGTGGAAAGATTGGTTTAATCATTTACTTTAACATCATGTGTTCGTCTCATTGACTGGCATCTAACCACTTCCAGACGGCTCCTACAGCTCTGGGGCTCTCCGGAGCGTGAACAATTCCTCGAAAGCTGCTGTGGTAGTAATACAGGGATCAGCCGGCCTGTTTCTTTTCATTACTTATCTGCATCAATTTACCCCTTGGCTGCCTAACAAGCAATGCAGCAGAAGCTCAGTAGAGATAAGTGCATTGTTTTCTTATTCACACATTGAGGAGAAAAAAAGTTTTTTATGGAACCAAGAATCTTACTATTTCCAGACTTGCTTTTTGTACATTGTGTTACCTTTAGAGAAAAAACACAGTGGTGTGTGTCAGCTATGTCAAACTCTCTGTTTTTTGGTAGCGATTAAGCAATGCTTGGTGATACAGTTTGTTGACTGTTGGATGTACGGAAGTAGGAAACAGGTGCTTACCTGTAGTACCCAAAACACATCATTAGACAAAGACAACTCTGTACGGACTCTTGGTGTCAGTACAAATAAATGTGATGTATATTTTTTAAATGCTTGTTGTTTGTAATTTTTAACTTTTAGAATAGATATATTTATAGTAATACACCAGGGATACAAATAATTATTTTCATTATTGATCTGTTATCTTCTTCAGGTAATTAATCATTCAGTCTATAAAATGTCCTCACATTTGAGAAGCTGAAAACATATTTTTGCTTGATAAATAACAAACAATTAATGGATGACAAAAAGTGATGATACATTTTTGTTGATTAACTCATTTACTAGTCAACATATCACTTACACTACAGTGCACCTAAAATATATCACTCGAAACAATCCAAATTCACCAAGACACTTTCCGTCTTTATTGCATCTGCAATCGTAACAAATGTCGCTGGTCTATCAGACAGTTCTGCACTATACTTTCTTATGTAAAATGCTGGTTGATTGAATTCCCCGCACGTGACATTAGAGGCCACAAAAACTTTCTGTGATAAAAAGAACCACTGCAGAGCCAACTAGGGCAGCATCAAGAGTATCTCTCCTTCCTCTCAGGCTCCTCTCTTGCCTTGTCTGCAATAAAAGCTTATCTCTCACTGGGCAGAAATCCAAATGAATTTGCCTCAAGTGTAATTAATGTTAGAATGGAGATCTGTAGTCCTAAAGCCCGCTTGCTTGAACAGACCTTTTGCTTGCTCTGCCTCCAGCTCCCTGGACTCTCCATTACAGAGTCAGAGTAACCTGGCTCACCCGCTCAGGTTCAGACAAGGGTACACCAGCTCAACCACAACAGATAGGACCACACAGCAAAACAGAGGACAAACACTGCTCAAAGCGCTGTCTATCCCATGGATATTCCTCTTCTATTAGACCTCTCTGTTTTGGTTCATTCAGAGGGGGAGGGGGGGATGGTGAAGTTGGCCTCCTCTTTCTAACTTGTACATTATTTCCGTCTGTAGTGCAAAGCATTAAGCTGTTTAATGTGGATGGAGGGGTTTTGTGGTGCTTTTAGACCGTTCCGTGACGTCAGCTCTAACACATACCTCCGCACAAGTGCTAATGTACCAACCTTTAATTATTCATGCAGCACCTGTCTGTGTTGGTGCATCTGATTTATGATAATGGATTATGTATCCTGCAAGGGGACCCATTTGGTTCAGAGAGCCAGAAGCTATAGTGTCAGCAATTAAAACATGAACTCCCCTTAGGTTAATGTCAGTTTCTGTGTGTGTGCTTGGATACACTGTACCGTACTTTTCTAGTTATCTGTGTTATGTTAGATTATTAGAGGGCTAATACAGATTGCTTGAGATCAACAAATGGTTGGTTTCACAGTTTTAGATTACCCTAATTACTATTATAGAAGAAATATATATTTTCATCAAGCTGTGGTTCATGAAACCTGAGCTACTATGGCTTTCTTTAATCATTGAAATGGTTTGGTTTTTTTTGTTTTGTTTTTTTTCTGACATGAATATAAAGGTGGTCTTATGAAAAGTATTTACTGTCAGTATCGCTGTTTAATTTTAATCTAAAGTGTGTACACCTCATGCATCTTTGTGTTGGATGAGCTCCAGGCTTGAGAAGTCACACTATACTGAAGCAACACACATAATCTAACAGCAACCCTGAAGATGAAGGATTCAACATCGCTGCCTGAAGGACGCCTTAACGGGACAGACGCTTCCTGTCGCCCTGGTCAGAACTTCAAGTTGGAGGACATGTCCGCTTGTTAATACATGTACTATAATTATGCAATGCTGCTGAAAATAATGGTTTTGGATTTTCAATTTCAACAGAGTTCAGTGTACACAATATGATGGCTTTAAACTAGCATGGGATATGTTTCTCTTTTTCCTCTTTGCTCTGACTGCACTCTCTCTGAAACCTAAACCATATCCACAAGGAGAGACTCCTCTGCACCAAAAAAAACCTTCAAATACAATATCCTACAAGTAGCAGTTGATACTACTTCTGTCTTCAAACATTCCCAAATGTCCTTTAGCCTTCTAAAACTTACAAAGTCAAGTATTAAATTGTCTCGGTGGCATTGTTGTTGGAGAATTGGTGCTGTGATTGAGGGCTGAGCTGTGACTTTGCTTTTCAGGCAGGTCACAGTTTAACACTCATCCTGAAATTGCCAGAGGAGTAGGGCCCTCCAACAGACGCTGCTGCCATGAACGGGGGAGGCTCAAACTACAGTTAAAGGTAAACTGTAATATCATACAGTAAGAGACTTTCTGTCCAATGTGTTTTCTGTCTTTTATTCGATGTTAGTGTCTGGACAGGGACTAAGTTGCATTTACCAAAACTGTTAGATCACACAGTTTTTGATAAATTACACCAACATGGTAAAATGAACTAATGTGAACGGCTTTTTAGGGCATTGATGAGTCAAGACAGGAGCCAGTGCTTAATGTGGTACCACTTATGGAAGACAGAGATGAAATGGGGGAGGGGTGGGGTCTAAAATATTTCTCAAGATTTAGGTGTAATGGCAGAATAAGGGGTGTGTGTGTCCCCAGGAATTTTCTTTTTTAGGACCATTCAAAGATTCCATTGAATTAAAAACCATAATTGTGGTTTCAGCCTAATTCAATTTTGTATGCAATTTTTCTCAATAAGCTTTAATTAAGTGTTCCCAATTCATTATTTTCAACCAATGTATATGTCTGGTTAATAGTCTTTAATTGTATAATTAAAAGCTTATGGGTGATGTGAAACCTTCTGTGGTAATGAAAGATTTACCAGATAAGATCATTTCTCAGCTGCTGTTATTTCCTGTCTCTGCTGCAGTATAAGACATTCTGTATTTCTATATAAATATGTTTTGTATAAATGTAAAACTATAACTGTTGGGACTTCAGATGCAACTAGCTAATTTGCGTTTGCTGTTGGAGGCTTGTGATGTTTGGATTTTCGGCCTTTTCGTCCCCCCTGGCAGTGGCACGGATGGCAGAGAATGAGAATTAGGGAAGTGTGCCATGTTCTGTAGAAGACTGTGAACAAAAGGATTAAAGGAGCAGCTTTGCACAGCGAGTCAACATCCAGCATTGTATCGCACCAGTCCAGTAATTATTGAAGTTATAATTGAAGTTGTCTTCTGACCTCTAAAACCAGCTGTACTAGAGAGGTACTGTGAGGAAACCACAGTGCTCAGTGTATTGTGCTGTTGAAGTTTGCGGGACATAAAAAAATCAGACTTTTTTTTTTCTTTTTTATGTTGTTTCATCAGACTGTTATTACTGTTAAGTTATCTTCCTTATTTCCCTGCAAGCTCTACATTTTTAGCTGAACTTGTGAGACTGTATATGCAGCAAATCTTTCAGTATATTACTTGTTACAACAAAACATTTGTGTTGTGGGTTCAGCATGATGGTTTGTTGTGGGACTAGTGTTGGTTTTATATTTCTATTGTTGTCTTTGCAATAGAGATATTTGGAGGAAAAGAAAAAAAAAATACATTATTTAGACCCGATAATGCACTAAAATCTATTGTGAAAAAGTACATTTGCATGTAAGGAAGGTTTTATTAGAACCGGGAAGTCAAAACACTCCATCAAACAAACAGTATTTAAAGCTAAACCAAAGATCCACTATTTGCAGAACTGTGCTCTTGCCTTTGTGATGGCAGATGGTGTGCTATTAGAGCAAAACTTCTTGAAAAACACCAGCTAATTTGATATACTGTGAACCCTCCTTCATAAGAAATTAAAGCAAAAGTGCCCTGCTGAGAGGCCTCATTAGGGAAGCACATTTAAGAGTGAATCTGCAAAGAAAAAAAAGACAAATCCTGTTGATTAAACTTTCCACCCCTTGTAGTTCAGTCTTTGTGTTTTTTCACTCACAAACTGAAACTGAATCAACTGTCCTTCAACATAGTTTCAACAAAAACTCAAGCCTCAGAAAGCTAACAGTTATTGCATTGCAATTATAGTATCATGCTATTAACGTGTTCCTGGAATTTGTCTCGTATACCAAACTACCCGTTATACCAAAATGTTCATTCCTTGCTGAACCACATGATGTCTGATTGCAGATATTTCCAAAATGGTTTATGAAACTACTCAAAAGAAATCAACATCCCCAGGAATTACCCCTGAAGGTCTAAGTCCTTTCAGGAGGTAAAAGTCACCCGGGAATGGTGATTTGTTTATCACGGAATCTTGGAATTCAGCCAAATCCTTGCTGATTCAATTTGAGGATCCAAAGCTACTTTTCTCCAGACCCATTGTGTGAGGAAATATAATGGGATGGATTTGTAAATCTGTGGATAATCTGGGTGCAATGTATATGGGAGGAAGTGGGCTGCATAGGGAGATTTAAAGGTCAAGCAAGAAAGCAGTCAGCTGAGTGCAGACCTCTGCCAAGCCCTTATAATCTCCCCAGTTAGCTGTTACTTTCACAGTCAATACTGTACCATGTAGATAACTTAATATGAAGATGGCCAAAGTTTGACC
Source organism: Thunnus maccoyii (assembly GCF_910596095.1). Classification (NCBI taxonomy): domain Eukaryota; kingdom Metazoa; phylum Chordata; class Actinopteri; order Scombriformes; family Scombridae; genus Thunnus; species Thunnus maccoyii. The sequence goes on along the minus strand of NC_056538.1, from coordinate 27,515,283 downwards.
TGATGGTGGCACAAGAGAAAAAGGCAAGGCAGTCACTAAAATCTAAAGTTTTCCTCCTGATGAAAGCACAAATGTGCAAAGTACATTTTCTGTGTAAGTAATGCCTCAGTAGATACAGTTTGAACCTGATGGTGGTGCTGGTCCATGAGGCAGTAATATACATGGCAACATTTATGCCAGTCTATATATTAGTTTTGAGATAAACAGACAGATGGAGTGTTTATTCTGGGCTCCTGTGTGAAGTTAAATTTAAAAGAAATGTGCAATGGCAAAACAACTAATTCAACACCACTGTTTTTCTTATATTTGTCAAATCTGATTCATATTCTGCATAATTAAAGGTGTAACAAAGTCAATACAAGACCAAAAGTCTATAATATACACAACAGAAAGGTAAAATAAAGCTAAAAATGAAAGAACACATTGCAGATGCTTACATCTAGTGGGACAAAACATTTGGCTTGAAGGTTTGTGTGTTAGCATGATAACATGCCTAATCATAGAGTTTAGCTTTTAGCTTGTTAGGTTACCAGCATCCACCCGTTCAAGTATTTTTTACAAATAAAAAAATACAAAAAAGAAAAAACATACTAATAAAACACTAAGTAACAGTCTAACACTGTGCATCCAGTAAGCATTAGGGGACATATTACTGCTCCTACCTCCCCTGGACCTCCAGTTAATCTGTTATTATGTGAGACATTTAGTCATCCAGTTAGCTTGACTATCAGTGGCAAAGTGCCAAAAGTCTTCACATCCTACAGACTTGAATATATGCAGTCAGGGCTCCCAGACTTTGGAACAACTCGCCTGAGGAGATCAGGGGCTGCAAACTCTGTCTCATCTTTTAAATCACTGTTAAAAACCCACTTGTTTAAAAATTGCTTTTCAGTGATTTCATTATATTTCATGGCATGTTATTTCATTTTACTCTATTTGTGTTTTTACAATGTGATTAGTTTTCATGGCTTGGTTTGTTTTATTCTCTTTGCATTTTAAATGTGTTCTGTTTTTATTATAAAGCACTTTGCAACTGCGTTTTGAGAGGTGCTGTATAAATAAAGTTATTATTATTAATTAAGTTAATATATCACCATGTCAACAACTAACCACTATCAAACAGGGAGATGTCCAGAACATCCATCACATGGAGCCGACTATAATGCAACTACTGGCTACGTAAGGCATAACTACTCCAGAAATACAAATAATTTAACACAGCTGGTTTATTGGAGGGAATTAAAATCTGACATTAAAATGTTTACTTCAGTCTCAGAGCACAGCTGAGGCTGACAGGAATTCAGTCATTCATTTTAGACTCTTGTCTTGAACTGAAATACTGGAAATTGTGACCTGTTGGTGACCCGAGAGTAGGAAAAAAGTGTTGCACATTCTGGCTCCATATGCATTTCTCTCTTATTCAACCCTGAGGCCTTCTTCAAGATCAACAATCATAGTAGGAAACAGGCATCGGTATGTTATATAGGCCACATCTGAGGGTGATTAGACATTCCAATTTTTTTAGTTAAGTATATACAAATATGTTAAAAATACATTTATTTTGAATAGATTTCTAATAGATATACAGAGAAGAAAAATCAGATCTGGATGGACATCATAAACAACTTAATTTAAATATCCAATAAACAGAGACACATTACAGAAAACACTTCAAGTCATAATCCATATTTAATCCATGAGGTGTCAGGGTTCTCAGACGGTGGATCCGATAGCGTCCCGTCCTGGAAAGAAAACATCCAAGTTACCTCCTCTTGGAGGGAGTGATACTTTCTCAATACCAATATATCTTAGCAAGGAAAAGGGATGATTAAATTCTAACAAAATGTGCTGGTACTGGATAATTCATGTTTTTGCATATCATAGTGCTTTTATGTTCAGCGATATGAGTTCTCAGTGCTCTACTTGTCTTTCCAGCATATGACTTACCACAGGGGCAAGCGATAGGATAAATTATCAACTTAGTGTGACTTGAGATGACTCCTTTTACCTGTGTGAGGATGTTTAAAACTGTTATAATGGTAAGTATAATTACACTGAATACAACAACCACAGCGGCGGTCACCCTCAGGGATACTGTAGGTGTTAAAGTAGCTTGGGCTTGTGTTAATTGAAGAGGAGGTAAATATGAGTGTAACAGATGGTCTCTCCAGGTTTTTACCTCTTTTATATACCATGAGAGGTCATTCTTTGAATGTATCATTGAGTTGACAATGAGATTCAAGTATATTATTCTCTTTATCTGATCTGCACTATTAGAATACTCTCTTGTAAATATTATACAGTCATTTGATTTCACTGTAGGTTAATTTTTTAAGAGATCTCTATATGTGGTATGAAACATAGAGAACTGACTGGCTGTAGTTCCTGTCGTTGTTAAAAGTTTTGATTCGCCTCTCGATTGCTTTTTCTGACCCTTATAGTGGAACATGATTATCTAATCACCATAAGATGTGTTATGAGGTTGTGGCCTATATAACATATCAGTGCCTGTTTACTACTATGATTGATGATCTTGAAGAAAGCCTGAGGGCCGAAACGTCATCCGAATCAAAGATAAATGCATATAGAGCCAATGTGCAACACTTTTTTCCTACTCTCAGGTCTACTTTCAGTGATCAGCACCTCACTACAACCCCTTGGTGTGCATTACTTTTCCATTATCTACCTGTTGGTGACCTAACATGAAAAGTCACTAGGATTCATCCACTCGACCATCTTCTTGTAATGATGTTTACATTTTTCTACAAGAAGGGGTAACAATTATTTTGAAGTTTGGAATTTGTTTTCTGAAGAGCCCAAATCTTTTAATTCATTGCTCAGATATCATTAAATTGATTTCTTAAATGGGAAGGAAAGAGAAGCATAAACAGTTTTTTAACATGGAGAAAGTAAGGAAGTTCACCATCTGTAAAAAAAAAAAAAAAAAAAAACTGTAAAAACAGTAAATCACCAAAATGTCATACTGCATGCATGAGTTTTTGACAATTGTCATCAATCTGGATGGCAGGAAATGCAGGGTGCCTGCAGATGGTCACATACTGTATAATTGTGTCTAGGTTGCCTGGTGGATTTACCTGTCTCAAAACAGAAAAAGTAGCTGCTGTAGCCGTTCTCCTTTTTTTTTTTTTTTTTTTAAGTTGACCGTTTTCCTCCTGAAAATAACACTTAGTACACCTGTGATCTGGATATGTGGTATGCTACAAGAATTTCTCAGAGGTTTCCTGTTGTCTCCTGGATCAGTCCACCTTCACCGTTCCTTTGTCTTTGATATATTCAGTTTTTTAAGACCTTAATAACAAGTGGATCTGAGAGTAATACCCAATGTTTTATTCATTGCTTTTAGATTCAGATGAATCAAAGTCTCATCAGTTCCTTTAATGCACTGACTTCTTCATGGATTGAACTGTCCTGACCTGTCACTAAGACCTTGCTGCAGCCCCCACCTTCCAATTTCCATGGAGGAGGGAGAGAAAGGTAAAAGCTGGGTTTATCCTTAGGTCTGGAGCCCGGCTGTGCAAGGGAGCATCCAGTTCATCGCTTGGCCTTTTACAGCTTCATTGCCTACTTTACAGTAAAGCCAGGTGCAGCGAACCTTTCATGGGGCTGACATATTGCCTGATTTAAAGATTCCCTGGGTGGCAGGCCACAGTAAAACCTGGATCAGTTGAGGCAATCTGAGGGTTCCTTCAAAGTGAAACTAAGTAATAAAACAGTAAAGAGGCCACACTCTCCTCGTCTACCAGCTCCTCTTTGCTGTTCCTCTCTAAGTTTAAATTGGCTGGATTATCAGAAAGCCCCATATTTGCCCATTTCAGACTCCGCAGTAGAAGAGATCTGAGAATTTCCATGGCTGATAGAATAAAGTTGAATCCCTTTCACACTGGCAAACTAATAGCTTTGCTCTTATTTTAGCTTGACTGAAATTCGCCTGATTTTTCAAATCTAAAATGTGCAAAGTAACAACAGCTCATTTACCCACATAGCAACTGTCTAACTGTCATTCTGACGCTGAATACTTACCAAGTGTTTTTTGTAAGGATATTGCTAAAAGAGCATTTCATATAATTCAATGAAGCACTCCTCTTTGTTTCATGAGGCATGAAATCAAAATATATTATCTGACAAACTGCATGGAATATATAGAGTATAAACCACTCATTAAATCTGATCACAGTTGAAAAAAAACAGAAAGAACAACAACAGCGTCTATTAAATCTATTCACAGTGATTTCAATTAGCTCCTAAGATTCCTTGGAGCTAGGATGTAAAAAGATGAATGAGCTTATTGTATTGTGTTATTCAAAAGGTCTTTAAATGATAAATTGGAGACTGTGGCCATGAGGATGAAAGAAAGGAGTATATGCATGTACATTAAGTTTTACGTACAGACCTTCAACAAGCAAAAGACAGATAAAAGTATTTCTTTTAGCAAGGCTACTCAATATTGTAATAAACATGCTATTATGCAGGTTTGAAGTTTGTACCATAGAGCGGATTACGGTTAAAATACATATTGAAAAGTGTTATAAGATGTTTTTTTCACAGCTACAACATGAAATATCCAAGTTATGGACTGATTGTGTTGCTTGAGTGTGAACATTTGTTTTCTAAGGATGAATTCACACAAATTACAAAAACATGTTAACTGTTTGTTTATAATTAACAGACCCTCATTCTGCTAATGCAGTTGCATGTCTTCCTGGTTCCATGAATACTTACATGGATCACAAATCTGCACATTAACCGTTAAAAAAATGTTTTTTTTGTAATTTGGGTGAACCAACTCTTGATAAGTCTATAATTCTGAATCCAAACTTCATTCTCTTTGGCCAGAAGAATACTTCACAGTATAAAATAGCTAGCTACAGCAGGTCATGTCGGTATACACCTCAATAGCCCTGCAGGCAACCAACATCTAAAGGGTGGATACAACAATGATACTTGTAGAATCAATGCCAGCATCGATACCGTACAGACTGCCAATACGCTCAAGGCTTAAATCATTCACCTCTGATGTCTTACACAAGGTGCTGTCAGTACGTTTTCCCTGTATGACAATTGCACAACATCAAAGCTCAACAGCGACCAGGGGTATAGTCCCAGTCGAGCTACAATGTCCTCCTAGACTCTTGAGTGAAAGCAGGTATACACCCGTGCTGCAGAATCAATATACAAGGAGATTGCAGCTGTAAGTAAGACCATGATGAATGAGACGGACTTGGAGGTGATTGAGCATGTCTGCTCTGATGGTGGCGCATTTAAATTGGGCTGTGCATGTAAATGTTTTCCCTTAATTGGTAGCCAGAAGAGGTTTATCACCCGAGGTGAATACAGATCTGCAACACAGGCAACTAAAAAGAAATTCAATTCAGATTTAATGAGCTGTAGGCTGGAAATCTAGGTTTACGCTCACAGGTTGAGCAAAGAGCCACTTCTCTTTGTACTGAGATGTAGAGATCTTCTCTTTTTTCTTAACTCCAGTGATTAATGTCCTATGTTTGACCTTATTGACTTAGAGCTCAAATGAGGAAATTGCTCTCGAGAGCAGTGCACTTTACCCTTCGTACAGACCAGTATGTCACATGTGCTGATTGTGTTTCCTTGGTTGGTAGATTAGTCAGATGGATTTTCCTGTACAGAGCAAAACAGAAGCCAAATTAATTTTGAAAATGCACTACAAACAGCTGGGATGGGCCACAGATGGCAGTACTGTCTGTTCAGGTGGACTGGACATCAAGGTCTTTACTGTTGAGAGGGCTTCTTGATTATCATTGTCTTTGAGACAAATCAGCGTGTCAGACAGCTTCTTTATGGTTGTGACAAAGCATAGGCAAAAATACACGACAGGGTAGAGCCACGGGGAGCTGGAAATTAAAGATCTGAAAACAAAGCAGATGCCCATACTGAGAGAATTACAATAAATCATCAAATAATGGTGGGAGCTGTCGAGCTATCCTCTTCACACATCACAGCGTGCAAACTCCTCACCGTAAATGAGATGCCTCTCATTTTAAAATGGCCATACGCACACGTTTGATGCTGCACATGAGGAGATAAGCGTATTGTTGAGACCATTTATCCATTTTAACAACAGAGAATTCTTATCAGGGTTAGAAAAAAACAATCCGAACAAAGAAAAATGATTTATGGATACCCTATTTACGTTAGTAAAATCTAAACGATCTGATACTCTGGTGAAATTGAAATTATTGTAAAGGCACTGCATGGAAGCACCAACATCAACCACAAGTACTGATAGATGACTGCAATAAAGTGCAGCTCCAACGTGACATTTTTCAACCTATGTTGAGGAGTCTGGAGGTTATGAATAAAATGGCGATTTTGCATGAACGTACTTGACATCAAGCCAGCCATTTATCCTACAGAACAGAACCACTGAAATCAATAGAGCCACTGATAAGTTTACTGTATTGTACACTGGCACAAAATCAATGTAATATGGGTCTCAGAATATTCTGCTGGATGTCTTAACTTGTGCAATTGGTGGATAATCTTCAGAGATTTCCTTTGGGTTTCTTTTGGAGCAGCTGTACAGTTTGTTTTAAGGGGTCCCCTTACAGGGCTTTCCGCGCGGTCAGAGCAACTGTGTGATTACTGCGCAACTCTTCTGATGCTCCGTGTAGCCTGTGTGACTGCTGGAGCTAATCTCAGTTTAGCATTTCCACACAAAAGCTGTCTTTGTGGTTACTCAAACAATGGCAGACCACTAGAATCCTCAGATCAAGCCGTTTGTGAAAACAATGAGATGCAGCCCTCAGTTTCAATCTTTCTGAAATGCCAGTTTGTACATGTAAGCTGCAGCTCAATTGGTCTCCCACCAGACTGTCCCTGAGGCCTTGATCCTTTGGCATGAACGCTGCCATGTTTATGAGCCATTTTGCACAGACAGCAGTGGCAGATAAATCTCTGCATATAGTTAGTTAAAAAGCTTCGTCAAACAGTTATGCTCTAGAAGTCAAAATATAGAAATAATTTGAAAAAAAGTGTAGCAGGAAGATGAGAGCAACATGGAGGTCACCATCAAACTTCAGGGAGCTGAGACTGAATCTAGCCTTGGACCTTTCTACATCATCCTCCTTGTTTCAGCTTCCATGTTGCTCACTACTGTCAGCTCTCTAATGAATGCAGAGGCAGGTGGATCCACCAAAAAAAAATGTGTCTCAAAAATCAACATGGTAATGATTTAGCAATATCAAAATGCTACATACATATAACGGCTGTACCTCCTGAACCACAGTGACTATATGCAGAAAGTTTCGTGTGAAAGTGTCAGAAACACCCGAGATGATACAGAAACAGAGCAGAAGTCAGTAAACTAAAGAAGAGAATTATTTTTGACATGGCATGTTTAGGCGTCTTTAGTGCGAACAGTATTATGAGTGCTTTTAAATGGATGCTATTTTTGTAAACACAAGGTCTTCCTAATTACAGCAATACCAGCACATGTGTCCTTGTTTACGAAAGGGGTGGGATGTAGCGAGGCAAGAGAGGGAGAGTCGGCCAACATAGCAGACGCTGTCTTCCCAGTGGAATTAATGAGTTTCAATAAAAAGGTGTTATGGAAAATGTCAACCTTAAAATATGTAACGACTGTAGGCACACACTGCATGTTTGCAATCAATATAGAAGTCTTGTAAGAGTAAGTTAACTTGGACTTTTCAAGTCAATTATACTTACACTGTGATTTTTATGCTAAAAGCGTGATTTTTCCATCACTTGAGATCCACTGTCAGAGAAAATATGCAGCATCATGCATTTTCCTAGAATATATAAATGAAATATAACTTATTTATAATTTATTTATCAGCCTCCCAACCCAAATAAACAAATCCTTACCCAAAGCAAAACAGATGTTGGACAACATCCGTGGATATTAACCTGTATTATGATGTCCAGAAGAGGTGAGGAATAATTTATAATCACATTTCTTGATTGTTTCGTATCATTCAGCCGCATCACATCCCTCACCGAGCAGCCTGTTTATAATCTGCAGCTGTTTTATGACACATTCGCAGAGGGATTTGTCACACCTGAGCATCAGAATATCAGGTGTCACTTCTCCTCTTCTCCTTCTTATAGTATCTCAGATTTAACAGTGAGAGATGTTTGGCAAAGCTGCACATCAAATCACATGACACGTGACAGCTAAGGGTAGAAAGTGCTTTCAAGTAAAGGATAAATCAGAACAAACATGAGTTGAAAGTGAGGTATACAGTTGTGTGGTTGCTGTGATACCTTGTTTGTACACAGTATTTCGTATATAAATAGAAAAAATGTTGAAGACAGATGTTATATTTTCCCAGTTATAATCAAGATACATCCAGCGAATTATCAGGAAGATTGTCTTAATTGTTTTGGGCATCTTTTCTCCTGACAGGCTCATAAAGTCCGATAATGTAACAACATCTGACTTGGCGAGCTCAACACAATGTTTTAGATTAGCATAAATCTTTAAAGTGGAAGCTGTCACTCATTTGGTTTGACTGGCATTACTGGTGATGTGAGGTAAAAGAAAAGTGTTTAGATAAGCCTTTTGTCTTTGTCTGTTAAATGCCCTGACCTTGGATTATTGAGCTTCTGTCAACTGCAGTCTCCACTCCCCGTTGCTTATTTACCAGCTTTGTGCTGGTGTAAGGACACTCCGGTGAGGAGATGGATGACAGTTTTGAGGCTGTCTTTACATACACTCAAGACAGTCATTAGTCCTGAACTCACCTAGCAATCGGACGCAGGCCGGGAAGTCTCGTTTTACAATGTTTAGTATTATGTTTGTGAGAGTGAATATGATAACTTGACATTTTGTGCGCAACATCTGCTGCAGAATGAGGACTGTGATGAGAAATGTGGAATGCAGTCTGGTTGGTCCATTTTGTGAAAATATTATGAACAGCATTTAGAAATGGCTGGGCCCATATGTCTACTATGCCTAGTTTACTAAAGTTATGCCTGCTTGGATATCAAACTTGGATACTAAAGCTATGTGGTTATAAATTCAAGTTGTTGTAGATGTCTGTTTCTTTGCAAGGCTTTGAAGTCCTTAATCTCCAGATATTACAGTGGATTGTCTTCATGTTATTAATAGTCTCACATGATCTTACAGTATGTTATCAAATATAAGTAACTGACATGGGAATTTTATCATCTTGGGATTGCTTTTTAAACGATCTCATATTTGGAATTGCAAACTGTTTTTTTTTTTTACCTTTCGCCTTTTCCTTGTTGATTTCAGTCTGTTTCAGTCCAGACTGAAATATCTCAACAACTATTTAATGGACTGACAATGGACTCATTTGTCATCTAGCAGCACACACAGAAATACAAAATTCGTATTGTCCAACACTTCAGTTTATAACCTCTGAAACTTTAGCCTCAGCTGTACCTTTATATTATTTTAATGTTTTGCCATCATCTATATATATATAATCCATTTTAACAATTTTATTTTGAGGCCTTTAATGGGGCTATAGATATAGTCTTGTTTTGGTAAGTACACTTGAAAATGTGAAGAAAAATATGGTTATTTAATTTTGTATCTTTGACAATTGTTTTTTGTTACTATCAATAGTAGTCGTTGTTGTGGTTTTTATATTACAATTAGCCGCTTGGAAGGGGGCGACTACCTGCCATTAAATTCCTTCTTTCTGGGTCTAATTACAAAACAATCAAAGAAGCTTGATTGAAAGGCACAGCTGTGATGCAGTACGGCACAATGAATGTAGTCTGTGGGGCATCAGTCTATTGTTCCCATCCAGAATTATGTAACTGCTGATGAGGCTGGTAGTGTTATGGATTTATTGTTTCTCATCTGTGCCATATCAGGATTTTAGCCTTTCTTTCTAGTCTGCGGCTGCATTTAACCTGTCAGATGATATTCTATAAACCACACGGGCAGACTGTTAAAATTTTAAGTTAATTTTAAATGCATTTTAAGCGTGGAATCATAGGTTATATTAATATCTGTGTAGAGCAGAAAAACAGCAGTGACTGGTGTTCCTTTCAGCCACATACTGCTTTTAGTTGTGTGGGCTTTTTTTTTTCAGGTATGACCCACACAAAGACTTTTTTTTTCTTTTCAATTACCTGGCTCAGAGCTGTGGGATCCCGGAGAGAGCAAACAAAGCTTCTATCAGTCAATCACTAGCAGTGGAGGCATGTACTTGTGTGTCTTCAGAATTGAAAGCTACGTAGTTATTAAGCCTTTCCTTCAAAGCACATTCCTCTGTAAGAAAAAACTGATCTCTTTTGAGGGAGCTTTGCTCAACTCTCTGATATTTTTTCAAACATGAAATAGACCCAATAACAGTTATTCAGCCTGAGCTCCAATGCACTTTTTGTTTCGTTGCCAATGGCTAAAGATTGCCTTTGTGTCAGTAACTGAAAGTGACATATACCTACAATATGCAGCTCACATCTATACAGAGAATGTCTGGAAACCTGAAAATCTCAAGTGTTGCTTATTTACAGTGGAAGTTTATTCTTTGCCTTTTCTCATAGTTTCAGCAGGTCACCAACACTCAGTCACTTACTGCATGTAGTTATAGGGCATCACTGAGAAACATAATAATACCTCTTCTTTGCCTCTGGGAACTTACAGTATCACAGTGATGAAATTTTGAATTTGGGGAAAATTGTTTGCTTGATTTCTTCTTTAGCATGCTCTGTGGAAGTTAATCTCTTTGGTCCCTTTTTCTCTGTCTGCAGAAGAAATATATTGGATAGAGAAACTTCAGGTGACATAAAACTGATGGGCTTTAAATTTAACCATGAAAAGGGAGGATGATTGGAACACTTTTTGAAGAAAGAAAAATTATAATTCAGCCTCCGTGAGGAAGAGTCTGAAGCATCAGAGGACCTGTGTAATTCTTTCTCTGATAAAAACCCTTAATACTGATTTATCTGATCAAGAGCGTCTCAACAGCTTCCTCAGGTCTGTTTGAAGAATACTAATAAACCAGTCAACGAAGTCACATTCAGCAAAGAACCTAACAGGACACAGACCTCACAAACAACATAATTTGAAACTGTGACATTTGATCACCCATAACTTCTAACTTGTGACCACTCTGTTGGATTTTTTTGTTTGTTTCTGCTAAAAATACACTAATTTCATGGTCACATTCAGCCAACTCTGTTGTTTTTAATAAAAATGCACACTCTGCAAAAATTAAATAAAAACCTTTGTTGAAAAATGGTATCAGAAAAAACAAACAAATATGTTTCAGGAGGCTCTCGTCATGATGAAAGCAGTCTTAAAACATATTTGAAAAAGCAGCAAATGAAAGTGTAAGTACATATGGAAATAAAGAAGAACAGTTTACTGTATTGCTAACTCGTGCTCATATTTTCCATGTCTAAGTTAAAAATAAAGTTTATTCCTAAACTTTACCAGACTTCTCTCAGTATCAAATAATTCCACAAAAGCTACTAAAGCCCAGTATTTGATGAGGAAAAAAATAACAGCCATGGCATCATTTCCAACCAAAATGGCACTCAAAAAGGATGTCTGGTCAAAAGCATGCTGTCCAGATGGAATAAGCTACAAGAGAGAGAATGATCCAGTTACACAGTACGTGCAATCTGCTGTTTTCTGTTGGGATTAGGCTATCAACTGGATCCTGTGCTATCAAGTCCCAGATGGTTAAAATGAACTGTCTGATAAATTACTCCAGTTATTGCATGTTACTGGTTTTTTTAGCCATGGGTCTTTTTATAAACTAATAAAACATCATGTTTCGGGGTTGAACACCAACAGAAACGGCTCAGCAGGGATATGATGTGTTTTTCTAAGTGTGAAGAGGTAAGAAGAAAAAAAACCTCAGGAAATTAAAGAAAAAATCTCTTCTGACTATTAAGGAAAACTGGCAAAAAAGAGTCACATTTTCTCATCATATTTTGTACACAAAGTCTAAAAATTCAGTCTCAGTTCAGTTTTGCTTTTCTCTTTCTTCCAAACCAAACTCGGTTATTTATGGTCAAAGGACAAGGTGGAAAGAATCTGTTTTCTGGGCCATAAAGAGAAGTGAATCATTCATTTTTCAATGATGTATTAGATGTGAAATATTCTACTTTGAGCTAAAATGGAATCAAAGTCTTCCCAGAGATTCAGAGGAAAACAAAAGCAGCTGCCAGCACTTGAAGTGGTAACCTGGATCCCAAATCTGGTTTTAAAAATAAGAACAAAGGCTTCTCTCTAGTGTAGTAACTCTAAAATCTCTTAAGCGCTGTTCTCTACTCCACTGTTCCAGATTTTCACATTCAGTTCAATGATTGGTGATGTACCAAAACATCCTCACAGTATGGAGCCAATAGATGAAGGTACCTAAGAGTAGTTTATTTGGCTTGACAGGGACGCGGAGTGTGTGAGTATTATTTCTGCAGCTCCAAATTAAAGCCAAAGTCCCAGTAAAGCACACAAACTGTTTGCTTACAAAGCCGGTGGAACAGCTCTTGTAATTTATCACCCAGACTTAAATTTGTGCCTGGGGTCTGCCTGGACAGGTATCACCTTATGAAGGTCAATGAGGCAAAAAATAAAACCGCTTTGCTCCCGAGGACAACCTTTCTTATGTGCACTGAGAAGATTTGTAAGTCAAAAGCTACAGATGCAGAGACATAGACGAAGCTTTCATGTGTGCTGGATTGCATTTACTCTCTAGCTCTAGCGTTTTCCAGAGGATGTGTCCTTTACCTGACTCCAGACTCTACTCATATGCAGCCGTGGCATTTCAAGCTAAAAAAAGCTTACCACCCCAATTTTCACTGTGCCGTGAAAAGCAATAAATGGAATCCCTGTGGACACTCACATGCTTTAGAGATGCCTCTTTGTGTAAAGAAGAGGTAATCACGCATAACAGCTCAAACGTCATCTGGACATGGGAGTCATAAACGAGAGCCCAGCACTTGCCACTTTGGCAGATTGCACTGTCAGGAGGTAAACAACGGAAAGAATGAGGAAGGACTCATCTGATAGGAAATGTCAGAGCATGATTGGATTTAAAAAAAAAAACCTTGTAAATTAGGGTCATTAATCATGAGCTGGAAAAACAGTGACAGGTCTTGTTCTCAAAAGCTCTCCTCTGGAACTAAGCTGAGTGCCACCCGGAAATTGTGCAATTACCTTAATACCTGATTTAAATCAAGAGCATGCATGGCAGTGTCAATTGCTAATTGGGGAAAACAGATCATATTATTTAGACGTAATTGCTATCACAAGAAGTCTAGTTATCTAATCCTGTCTTTTTTTATGAAACATCCGTTTAGTCTCAAATGCATAATTAACACAACAATATTGCCTTAAATTTGCTTATATATGCTGCTGCCCTGCACTGTGCAGCTATGGTTAACACTGAATGTGATATGAAATGTCTTCCTCTTAGAACTGTTAGCAGCATCCCGGCCAGTAATACATATGTCAAGTGTGACATCTTAAACTCTATCATCTCTGCACTTTCAGATGGAAAATTGAGAGCTGTGCATTGAGCAGAAACTTTTTTTTTTTCGTAGTCCATCTCACAGTCATCATATTTCACCCAATAACCCAGTTCACTGCTGCAGAGTGCACACAGCAATTAACTCGGAGCAACAGGGTTTCCACTAATGTATCACGTTTCTCTGCTCACTGTGTCGATGTAACAAACTGCGCCCCTGAGGACTGCTGCTGCAGAATGATGGCACGAGAGCTGGAATTGACTGGGGCATGTTAGGAACCAACAACCCCTCCACCACCCGCCCCCCCCCTACTTCTACAGCCACAAGGAGACCAGACATCCTCTCACACACACACAGTGACTGCCCCAATGTGTGATGCAGCGATGTCAGAGGATATCGAATCAGAAGTTGCCTGAATTGCACATAACTCATCGCGGAGCTAATCAATGCTTATTGTGCATGGATTATTGATGTCTGTGGTGATACACATGCCTTTTTTTTCCATTTGAGCTGCTGATTCTCTATCAGGCAAGGCCACAGTGGCCCGGTTTAACTAAACCGAGGACATGGGAAGATGTGTGTCTCATATCTACTCCCCCTCCCCACTCCCCCCTCGCCCCCATGTACGATATGTGAAAGATGTCTCACCCACTTAGCGTGTGCAAAAAGCCTGTGTGGTTCTAGCAAGTGTGTGTTTTGTGTGTGCAGTGTGCGTGCATGCTCCCAAGCAGTCATGTTATGGTTCTTGGTTGGTCTCCATAGGTGCAGTCACAGAGAAAGACATGTGCACTGTTTCTCAGTAGACTCATGTTTGCATGACTAATATGAATGTGCGAATGCCTTTATGAGGGAGGAGTACAGGGACACAGTTTTCTATTGAGTATCATCTTAATTAAACCAAATTTCCCTCAAAGACTCTACAGGCAGCTATTTTAGATTGCAATTAGCCATGCTTCGTACAGCAAACCACTTGTCCACAAGTCTCTACCGGTGTGTTGTTAAGGCAATATTTTAGACTACTTTCAGCATAATTCTTCCAAAAGCAGCACATAGCTGGAATGCACTGCATATTTAGCTTTATTTTCAGAGAATTACCTGATCACTGAACCATAGCTTTTCCTATGGTCATATCCCACCAAATGGATAATGCTTGCAAGGACATTATTGCGGCAGCAATGAACACATATCCCCAGGCCAACTGGGCACCCCAGCCAGCTTTGTCACATGCAAGTTTAATATGATTTTAGCAGTGACCACGAGGAGTGTTACACATCTTCCAATGAATCACTCAAGGATTCTATTTGGTTTCATTGCCAGACTTAAAATTTCATCACTGCAAATGCATATGTGTAGGGAAAGAGATGCAGACACTGTTGCTTATTCCTCAGGTGCAGCCAGAGGCCAGTCTTCGTTCCAGATCCATGTCCTCACAGCTGTCTGACTGTAGCTCACTCTTGCCAGAGGCAATTCGAGTGCATGTGTCGCAAGTCAGAAATAGGCTTAACACTGTGTCACACCTATAGCAAGCTACTGAAATCAGATCGTTTTGAAATCGTTTACCACTTCAGAGGTGATAGAAGATAATGATGAGTTCTTTCATCAGAGAATACAGATACAATTATCAAGAACCAGCATGACTTTATATTGGGAACATTGTTCTGTTTCCATTTGTATTACCCATTATTTTTGTTATATATTAGGGCATCATGATTGATGGCCCTGTCTCAAACAATAAATGTACCATTTCTTTAAGCTGAACATCAAAATGTTATACAACACAAAGGAAGCAACCTTTTAAGGCCCCCTGTTTTTGGCAGATTCATTATGTCAGTGTGGTCCTGAAGCAAGACATGCTTGTCAAAGCTTTGACAAAATATTCCTGGTATGCTGCTGAAATTATTTTTACTTGATCGGCTGAAGCATCCAGGCAAGACTTATATAGTTCACAAGTACAATACTATAGCCATACTGATAAAAAGAACATAATTTATTGTAATATTTTTTTAAGATGCAGTTTGACCAAGCGCCTACTGGCTGTTGCTGAAATATGACGTTAACACACACTAACAACTGCAGTGTAGCCACAAGACGCTGCCCAGGAAGGTTAACTGTCTCCGATGATTTATCTCTCTGCTACCTAAAGCCAAACCAGCTATCTTATTAGGAAAGGCTGCTAGTTAGTTATCAAGGAAGTAGGGAACAAGGCTGCCTTCCAAATGACACTGAGCAAAAGCCTCCCCTCACTGAGCTCATAGTCTGGCCTTGATTGCAAAGCATTCAATTATTAATGTATTTTCATTTGTCTGTGTTGGTTCCGGTCAATACTGCAACATCCGCCTCTCTGCGGAGATCGTTTTTACACTTTGTCTTAAAGATACAGCCTCTTCCTCGGCCCCCTGATGTTGTAAAGCACCATTAGTAGAAAGAGTCATCCAAAAGACCCAGTGCTACTGGTGACAAAACCTCTGCCTCATGCCTAGCAAAATACTGTGACATCATCATTATTATCCTCCCCTGTTGCATGAGGAAAATGTGACAAATTCCTCTGACTCCAATTAGGCTCTGGTATAATTACTTCCATTTACCAAGGTATTAATTCAGATCCTTCTCCTAAAACCTTCACTAATTCCAGTATGATGTATTGTTAGCCATAATTTCTACAAAGTATACAGTTCGTGACTTTGCAAAGTAAGCCCCCTGGTATCCGTTAACTTAAAACTTCAGAATAATAAGATAAAAATCAAATTTTGACAAGTGTAACATTGCAAAAATGATTGTGAAAGTGTTTAACTGGAGCCCTCCCTGGGTAATGATTAGCAGAGTTAAATATTTGGTGAATTTCTGAAGAGGCCTACTACAGAATCCAGCTGTTTGTATTTTTGAGTTTCGCTATGAAGCAGAAGCAAAATTTACCACAAAATTAAGCCAAAAACATACAGTAAGTCTTAAAATATATTTTTTTAAAGCTTTGTCAAATTAGTGTATTAATAGAAACCTACATACTGATGCTAAGAAGCTAATTGTCCTGACTCAAAGCTGACCCAAGGCAAACAGTGCTTAAAGCCACGATTTAATCATAAAGTTACCATTTGCTTATATTATCTCATAGTTTTATAGTATTTTTGTATTTGCACAGAACCTTCATTCATATTAAACTTCACCATGTTTATGCATTTTCTTTTTTTTATGTGATTTGTGGTTAAAAGCCATGTGGAGTAGGGCTGGAGGCAAATTCTGCGTTGGGACCCTAAAACTCTTCCACCGGCTCTGCTTTAACCCATCATGCTTTGAATTATGAAAATGTGTAACTAATGGGACTACATATATGCCTATACATTTTTATTTATTATTCTGTCTTCATTCTAGGGTGCATTAAACAATAATGAACGTGTAGAGACCCTATATTGTCATGTGTTTTGTGTGTAATGCATCTTTTAGTATTTTTCAACTTTGAACGAGGCAGGGCGACGTAAAAAAAAAAAAAAAAAAAAGAACTAGTCCCTGAACAGACTGTTGGGAGTCACAGATGGGCAGGGTCCCTGTGTAGAAAAAAACTATTGTAAAGTATCTGAAAGTTACCAGCAGGAGTCACACGACCACTGTTTTTTATGATAGGTAGAAGAAAAGAAAGCGGAGAAAGTCGAAGCGGAAGTGAGCGGCTACGCGGAGCAAGAACACTTTTTTTTTGGAGAAACTTGGAAACGAGGGGCATTAGATGGCACTGCGTGATGACGAGTAAAGACTTTTCTATGCACAGTTACAAAGTTTGAAAGGCAACTTTTTTGTCGTTGAGGTACAATGGGACTCCCCACTTTGGAGTTCAGTGACTCTTTTCTGGACAGTCCGGATTTCAGAGAGCGTCTCAAATGCCATGAAATAGAGCTGGAGCGGACGAATAAATTCATCAAAGAGCTCATCAAGGATGGGAATATGCTAATCACTGCGCTGAAGAGTAAGTAGCCCAACATGGCCTTTTAACCCCTACGTGTCTAGAAATAATCTTCTATAACTGTTACTACCTGAAAGCCACAGGCGACATGTAATTAGACGATACATTCATTGAGGATTATTTAAGTCTCTCTCAGTCATTCTTTGAACTCAAGCCACCAGGAGCTGAATAAACCCGTGGTCTCCCATTGGGAAACATTTATATTGCTGGTGAAAAGCCTTAAATCTACACACAAAAAAACCCCCACACACATAATTCATTATTCGAGGTTGTAATTCCAGGAGATTTTTTTTTGCTATTTTAGTGTGCGGCTGCGCTGCATGCATGCATAGGCTTGCTCAGCAGAGCTCAGACAGAAGTAAAGACCATGCAGAGTCTAAACAGCTCCTGCGATATGAATGAGTTCACTCTGCACACAGCCAGACATACGGAGATCATAAATGCAGAGCTCCACTCTATTAATGAACGATGCTTTCACTCTACAGGGCTTCATCAGAAGTGAGTGAAAAACATAGACTAGTCTATATAATGACTGCATGAATGAGGGCTGTGTGACTGTTTGGATGAGGATGCCAGCACTTTTGTCAGGAGTCATTGTCCTCTGAAATTCCAAGTCCAGTATCAAATTCCACTGCACTGATAAAGTGGACTTCCTGTTCTGCTAAATCCCAGTAGGGATGGTAGTTTGGTCTGTTAACGTCAGAAGTTTGTCTCTGAAATGGGGAAAGATTAGAAATATACCGCCGGTCTAATAAAAATGAAAAATAGCTAGCCTGGAATAGGATGGGAAAGCTACAGTTCAACCTTGCATGGTCCTGTCAATGTTTACTGTGAGAAAGCCTCATTCTTCTCATACTTTCACTCTTTTCATCACCGTCCCTACACAGTACATGTACTGTACATGCTTTATGCTGCTCTTGTGGTCAAGGCGGTCACTAAAAGTCATTGTGCTGCAAGTTGGAATGTTAACATTCACAATAAAACAAACTTACACAAACATGTATTATTCTTAATACAAAATGTTACCTGTATGTGTTTATGACTGTATAATGCATGTCTTACTTGCTTTTGTGTTAAGAATGTTCTTGCATCATGGAGCTTACAGTAAGCTATGATTTGCCCATTTTTTGTTATATCGGCTATTGTGTGGTAAACACAGAGCTGATTTGTAGCAAAACATAGTAAATTTGTAAAGAAGTTATAAAACAGCATTTAAGTGTGTGTAACGGCAACTGTCCATCAACAAATCAGAATCATTTAAAAATGACATTGATGGGTCTGTTATCCCGCTCGTCAAAATCCAGTCTGTCAAATCTCTGATTTTGAGCATAATGGAAGGATGGATGGTCAAATGAACACAAACCAAGCAATGGAATTAGAAATGAATGATTGATATTACAAGATCCATTCAAAAACATGAGTGTACTTTTTTTGTTGGTGTGCTTGTGCTTCTATTCTTTATCTGCTCCTACAGTTTCTACCTCTGTTAGAGCCAATTTGGTTAAACAAAGTGACATTCTGGATATCTATAGCTTGTTATAATGAGATACAATATTTATGCTATGGGGGACATCTGATGTAAGGCTGGGCGATATGGACAAAATCAAATATCACGATATCGATATTGCGACAGTATTGTAGGGATGACTATGGGTGCTCTCACAAAACATTTACACAATTCACATCACTTAACTGTAATGTAGCCTTTAAATCCAGGAAAAGACACTTATGCCATATTATGACGTTATGATATCCAAAATCTAAGATAGCTAGTCTCATATCACAATATCGATATAATAATATATTTCCCAGCCCTAATTTGATATAAAGAAAAAACTGTGAGCAGCACTTAGCATTTCAATCATCATGTCTTCGAACTGAATGTACTATTTCTCAGAGCATCTAAAGGCCAAACCTGTTTCATACCAATTTTGCTGGAAACCGTTCTGTCAGTGAGTACCACAGGTGGACAGAAATACTCTGCTGAATGGTTTATTCATAGCAGTGAGGATACTCAGCAGCAGTATGTCAGAGGTCCATGCAAACGGTTTAATACTAAATCAGATCTGGAGTTTGGCTATGCATGTAAGACAGTGGCAAGAGAATAGAGAATTTGATTGCGTTATTGTTGCAGGAAAACTACATAGCTCTACTGGATCCCACCATTCATGTCCCTTCAGGGCTCTGCCTTGTGCAAAACCAAAGTTTAAAAAAAGAGGATTGGAAATATAGCCTACTGGTTAACCTAAACCATTAAAAAACCCTGAAATCTGGTCCTAACACAAACAGCTGGTCGGTAGATCTTTCAGGTTGGATTTTTATCTTCATTATAATGATGAGTGGGAAAGTCCTAAAGGAAATTCCAGTTTCAGTCAGGGGTGGAGGGAGAGAGCTAGCGAGTAGACGGAAGTAAATAATTGATGGTCTTAACTTAGGATGCCACAGAGGTTTATGACCCTTTATGACCCATCATCAGTGGTGACATTACTGGAAGACCTTTAATGGACCTTTTTTTTTTTTAATAGTAATCATCTCATGTTTCAAAATTGGAATAGTATACTATAATTCATTTGCTTTTCACACATGCTGTCTGGATGAAGCCAGTTGAGCCAAGGTTGTCTTTCATGTCGATACATTATCTGTAAAATGGCTCTACACGCTGCTGAAACTGTACTTGGTAGTTTTGAGTATGTGAGTAACTGCAAAATGCGTGTATAGTGTACATGTGTGTGACTCATCCTGCAAATTTCCTCTGTGTTCTGGTACGGATGTATTCCTTTAGTCAACAATTTTGATAATGTGTTTTCAAAAAGTCCACTCCCATAGTTAACAAAAAATTAGGTGTGGTAGGAAATGTTAAATGGGTCCAAAAAACTAGACTGGCAGGGCTGACTCTTGGTTAATATGAGCCTAAATAAAGAATTTTAAAGAATGACACCACATTGGAATGACCATGTAATAATCATAATGGAAATGATATTTTTGCCTCTTTACATTTAACATAAAAGACAAAATGTTGCACTCTAAGTAAACCAGCTTTCTATGCTTGCATTGCTATTATAATGCATGTACTAATGCTCATAATAAGGATTGTGGCCAAAACATTCTCAGATACCACTGCACCTTGAATGCAATTTATTGGCATGGATATGCATGGTTAGTTCCAGGTGCAAGTGAGATCTGTCTGCAGATGCTGTGACTAGTGTTTCCTTACTATCTGCTGGGTACTTAGTCTTCACACCTGGTGTAAATAACAACTGCTGACTTTTATTAATCCCCCCGCTTGACTGCAGTAATTGAATACATTAAAGGCACTAATTATCCCTCTGCGAGTAGGGTGGGAGAAACCGCAGATACGAGGCAAATAGTGATAGATTTTCGATGTGGACGGTAAGTTTGTCAGACAACAGTGGAGGCTGTATACTTGAAATCTATCTGGTAACATTAAAATGGTGTTAGTGATAACCATAAAGCCGGTGAGTCGGACATGTGTTCAGTAACACATTAGTGTACCCTGTTCAATATTGTGGCAGCAATATTGGCTAAATAAAGCCAATGTAAAAGTGCCCTAAGCTGCAGCTGAGACGTGGCTCCCAAAATTTAAAAAGTTCCCAACTTCTCTGTAGAAATTCACATTTTAAAATGTTCCTCTCAGTACATACTGCTCTAATACTGTTGTTCTTTTCTTCTCAATTTTAGTTTCATTACATTCTAGGACTGCAACTAATGATTATACTAATGACTATAAAATTGTGAAAAATGCCTTACAATTTCCTGAGGGAAACATAATCACTTGTTTTGTCCAATGAACAAAATAAGATACTCAGCTCAGTATCACATTTCAAAAAGTAGTTATTTCGAAGCAAAGAATGGTTATTTGATTTTCAAAATAGTTAACATGTTAGCAAAGACTTATATTTATGTCATTGCTACAGAAAATGCTTGTTTCTGATTGGCTGGCAAAAGTCTCTTAAAATTTTGTAACAGGACACAATAAATAAAGCTACACTCCAGATATGTATTAAGACATAAAAATACTCTGCTTTGAAACAATAAGGAGTGTCTGATATAGTTTATCACAAAAATTCCAAAATTTTTGATATGCAAATATTATATATCATTTCAGAAATTTAAATGCTAGAGACAGTATGTCCCCTACTTCACTGAAAAGTCCATTCTGAATGTACGTATGTTCATTGGAGGCTTAAAGTTTCCACATCATACTTGTGTAAGATGATCCTTGGACCAGGATTGTCCTCCACACTAGTTGTGATGTCACAAATCCTGTTCATAGGCCCGCCCCTAAAAAATCAGATTTTCAATGAGCTTAGAGAAACTTTCCACTCTGAGCACATGAATGTGAGAACAACCTTCTAGTGTCAAAGTCTGCACATACATCATTCTGCTCAGTGAAGCTCAAACATCCAACTGTGGGAACAAGAAGAGATACATATTTTTGAGAGGAGGGGGGGACTTTAAGCTATGTGTTAGTGGTTTACTCCAAGTGGTGAGACAGACAATACATAAACATGGATTAAACTGTAAAGGTTTAAAAGATGATCACTTGAACACTCATTAGATTTTACTAGATATACAAAATAACATTGCAGACCACCCCTGTACCGCATCCATAATTTTTGTACATCAGTAACACCTCATTATTGTTGCTTACATCAAACAGACTCAGAGAACTATGAGCACCCCATTTGCAGTCCTCTTTCTCACCACCTGTCATGTAAGTCCAATATTCATCAGCCTTTTAGCCGTGGATTGGCTGGCCAGCTCCCAAGAAAAATATTTGATATTGTTTGGCTCGCTAGATGTTTGCAGTTTTTTACCAACCACTTGTCACTGAGCCCGTAGCATACAGTTGGCCCGTGGATGAGCTTTTGTGCTGAGTGTGGCCTCTGTATTGTAATTATATGTCATTTGATTCAGTGGTTATGTTTACAGTGTCCTTTCAGAAGGCAAAGGGATATATTTTCTACAGACTATGGCTTAAACTGAGTTTCTGTATCACATTACTGTGACAGAACATTACACAATGTGGTTCACAATTAAACTGAAGAACATGTTAAAACACTGTGCACTGAAGGGCCAGAGCTGGTCCCAGCGCGGTAATCAGGAATCCTCAGAGAACCGCTCACATTTGGATAGCCTTTGGATGATGGTTTGTGTCCTTCACACACAATTTGTAAAAATTGGTCACAACACTAAGCCAACTGCTTGTTCCTCACTCATTGTGGTAGCAGGTAGGACATGTGATTTAGCAAAATGTGCATCACTGATGTTCCTTCCTTCTCATGTTTAGAACCAGAGCTTAAATTTTCTGCCAAACTCACATTTAAGGTTTATTGTGTATTTTAAAGTTGTTTTTTTTCTCTTCACAGTTAATATTAAAAAACGTCTTTAAAAATTCATGTACCAGAGTAAGCATTTAATTTCCATAAGCTTTAATAAATGAAGCCAAATTATCTCAGTCTAAACTGGAAGTCAGCCCATTATTATGTTAGCTGACTGTATTTCTCTGCCACCACCCCATGCCCACGCCTGTTCACCAGCTAAAGAGCAAAGCATCCTCCCTGGGATACATGCAGTAATGACTGGTTGACACAGGGGTTGTTATTATAAAAACTACAGTATTTAGCAAGACTGTAAACAGCATCTTTTCTTGTTCCAACTGTGACGGCATAATTTTGAGGTATTTATGAAACTTAATATAGCTGTAATTGGTGACTGTTATTTTATTAAATGAAGGCATGACGTGTGTGCTTTTCGTCAAAAGTGATTTCACAATTGCTTTCAGCTTTGGGAACTCAGAGTGTTTGTTTGTCTGAGGATAGATGATGCTCCCAAGGCTCAGCCACAGGAAATGTCCTGTAAACATGCTTGTATAACCATCCCCCATCCTCCCTCAGATAGCATTTGGCCTGACATCATTCCGCTTCGGTGTGTGTGGGTGTGTGTATGTATTATCTGTGTGTGTGTCTATCGGACTGTGACTGTAAAGCAGGCTGTGTGTTTCAGGATTAATACCATTTATAATGTATTGCTGCCGCTTTGACGACTTTGATGAATTTGAACTCGTGTAATGGAAATAAAATACAGGAGTAGATTATGTGACTTGTTTAGCAATAAAGCCGAGTGAAGCTGTAAGCGTAGCTCGTGTAAGCACTGCAAGGGATTGGGGTGTTTTTTTGTGGGAAGATTTCGATAAAAGAATTAGACGTCGTATTCCCTAAAAAGCTGCTTCCCCTCAGACTGTGCAGGGAAATGTGTTAGACTCCAGATTGAGGTCTGTTCTGAAATACTCCATTGTTGCTCTGTCAGTCAAAGTGATTGTCACACCGAGCACACCATTCTTATGCTTACTGTCGCTTGGCACGGCACCCTGTTGCTTTTGAAGCTTCGTCAGACTGAAAAGGAGAAGGTGGCGAATTTGTGTTTCTCCCCCGCAACATTAAATATGAACTTATTCTCTTCAGCCGGACATGTTTATTGTTGTATTATTGCGTTTTTGTCTCTTTTTTTCTCAATGTAAATGAAGTGCTGTGT
Organism: Thunnus maccoyii; assembly: GCF_910596095.1. Taxonomy (NCBI): domain Eukaryota; kingdom Metazoa; phylum Chordata; class Actinopteri; order Scombriformes; family Scombridae; genus Thunnus; species Thunnus maccoyii. The sequence goes on along the minus strand of NC_056538.1, from coordinate 27,491,309 downwards.
TGTTCTGTCTGTTGAAGTTGTTGGGTTGTACTCAAAAAGCAGGGCTTGTGTTTATGTATTTATAGTCGTTCCAAACGGCTACTCTCGGAGGCGGACTGAAAAGCTGACCATCATAGAGAGGGGAAGGATGCAATATCGGTTCAAATGGAGAGAATAACAGCATACATTTTCAGACAGTCTCTCCTGAAAGGCATTCATAGTGTTGCACTCTGTTATGCACATGAAAAAATCACAGAAATAGTTGTGTCAAGAAGGGAAAAAAGACAGCTTGAGAGACAAGTTGAAGCCCTGGCTCCTTTCTCACCTTCGCATTCCTAGCCAATCATGGCTTGAATGTCAGATTGTTGGTTTCGGAAAATTACAGAAATTGTCAGACACGGCTACCTCAATTCAATATCGGAAAGGTGGGGGGGGGGGGGGGGGGGGCATTTCCAGAGCTATTCAGTCATCCATCAAGCAGTTGTGACGGTGTATAAATCAGGCTTAAAATCACCAGATGGTTTAATATTAAGGGTTGGTTGCTGTTCGATCAGAAAAGTTTGTATGACATGTGTTCAACTACATCAGAAGTATTTACCTGTTCCGGGGGAGGGGGTTTCCGAATGTATTCAACCAATAGTGTCCCGTTCACTTGAGCTAAATGCTGTCGTGCATTGGTTTCCTGTTAAAAACAACTGTAGCAGACTTATGATTATGCTTTACATTCTTGTGATGAACCAAAAGATTGTGTGGACATGAATTTGCATGTCGACTTCAGATATGCACATTAGATCGTCTCCGGCGCTTTGCCCCATGGGTCGCTGAGATTTATCATAAAGTGTTTAGACAATGGGGGTTTAAATTAGTTTTGCACACCTGTGTTTTTCAATGTCTTTAAATACTTAGTTCAGGCAGATTATACTTGCCTTGATAACAGCAGGAAGGCCTCTTACAAAATAGACGTTTTGTTAAGTCTTATTTATGAAAATCCCCATGCCAATTACTACAACTGTGAAATTATGCTTATTTTTTCTGAGTGCTTTTTTTCTTTCGGAGGCAAGTTCATCACGGTCAGAAGTTGTGTGAGATGTGTTGTCTGTGTGTCTTCTCAAAGAAAATCTCTCAACTCAGTCTAAAGGCTGTAGACTTTTTGATAAATGGTGGAGGCTGGCCTGCCTGACTTTTTTCATTCCAGCAGAATTGCAGGGCTAATAACTCTGATCTTTTCCTTTAGAGCTTAAGAATAGGCTGTAGCATTGCATCAGCCTCATATCAAAGACCTTGTGTCGGTCTCTTCCATCCCTTCAATTGTTTTCAACAATTTAGATTTAGATTGCGGAAAACAGCAGCAGTCCATCCTGCAGTGACAGGTGGGTATTACAGGTAAATTAGAAGTCGACCAAAATAAAACAAGGAGAAAGATTGGAAGTTAAAAAAAAAAAGTTTAGGTTTAATGAAATGAACAAAAGTAATGCAGATTGGATAAAGAAATCTCATTTATGTTTCCCTGTCATATTCTGTTCATTAGTAACCTGTGCATTGTTACAATGTATTGAGATTATGTGATTGACTTTACAATATACAGACAGCAGATTGCTGTAAAAAGCTCATTATAGATTATTGTATGTTCATTCTCTCAAAATACCAGAGACACTGTTTGGTTGATGACTCTTAAGCAACCTCTAAAAAGTACAAGTCAGAATCCCTGACCACTCAGACGTCATGGAAATGTGTGGGAAACAAACGGAAGCCGTGTGCAAAATCGTCACAAGAAATCACCAATAGGCATTATAATTGGAAAGTATACTGTATATAGGCTGCATCACCAGAGACTATGTTGTGTAGTCTCTTCCTTTCATGATTTATTCAGCTGTATTAAGACGTTTCTGTCACTTAGTTATTAGTTTGCGGGTTGACCAAGTGCCGCTTAAAGTTACTGCCTGCTACCACAGCAGAGAGTATGAATTTTAGATTAGATAAGGCTTTCTTCCAGGCATCGCTTGGCGGTGGGAAAAGTTCGGTATGCTCCAAGAGTGCGAAGGCCCATCTGGTTGGCTCTCCTCACACTGCGATGCTCTCTCCCCTGCTGCGCGACTGACAGGCGAATGTAATAGTAAGCAGGTGGAAGAGGCCTTACCTGAACGGCCGCTCCCCCGTTACAATCCCTCCAAATGGAATCAAAGTGGCACAATGCACCCTACTGTTGCATCAAAGAGATCCCCCCCGTCTCTCGTTAAGCTGGGTGCATAGAAGCGTTCCCCTTTGAAGACCTTCTCATCTCAAATCAGCAGTGTCTCACTGACAAGATAAAGTAGCTATGGTGGGTTTTTTTTACTACAGTGTTCATGTACAGGCAGACATTACACTGTCTCTACATAAGAGCTGCATTGTTACAAGATGCTTTTATTTTCGGTCGCCTTAATAAACGACATAGAAGTGTAGTAAAATCTGCAAATGTGCTTTTTAAATGTTATTCATTGAGTGCATTCTGAGTCATTTCAGGGGATGTGTAAATGTTTACCTATTTAGCAAAAGCTGAAGATAAATTCTTTATTGTCGCTTTTTAATGGAACACATTAATGGCTGCGATTGGAGGTTTTAAAAGCTTTTGTGCACTAATTTGTGTTAACGCACTTCATTAAAAACCCCTAAGAATATTTGGAAGTGTGAAAGCACAACAAGGATGCTGCTTTGTAATTAGTGTTGTGATTAGTATGTCAGTCACACAACACAGAATGCTGGAAATGCAGTGCACTGATTTTCGAGCATGCCTCAACATGTGCAAGGACATTTTTAAAATACTTGCATTATATATTTTATGAGCTTGCAGCTAATAACTTTCTGTCTGCAGGGGGAAGACAAGATAACATGAAAGGTTTGCAAAAAAGGACTTAAAGTTTGGAGCTACTGTTGCTGTTTACCACTATATTTGTCATGTTTATGGGTTAATTTTAAGCTTTATGCCTGTTATTTGTTTGTGCTGTTTGTCTCTCTTTGGCTGTGTGATTTTTGTGACTATTTGAATTATTTAATTTAGCAATTTAGCCTTTTGTTATGACCAATGCCTCGGTAATTTAGTCCAAACAGCTTTGGTATCCTTGAAACACGAAGCAATAAACACACAAATGCTGTTAATTAGAATTCAACTTAGTATAAGCCACCTTTGTATTTGGAGTGCATTTCTGAGATATTGAAATTGGTATATTTGATGTCGTACTGGGCCAAAACATGTATTTTCTCTCTGTAAATATTTAAACCTTCAAGGTGTCATTTTAAGCAGATGAATAAATATCACACAAGCATAAAATAACACACGGTATTATGAATGTGGTTAAGTCAGTTTAGGGCTGAGCAGTGTTCCCTGATACAAGGTGATATAATGATATTTTGCAGCACCAAATTTAATAATATAGATGTATTCATTTATCATACGATTGCACATTCACGGAAGAATAAAGAAATAAAGACAAATACCAAGAATATTCATACAATGGTAGAAAAAAGGGGATTTTTTTTTTGCCTGTATGATACATATATACACATTACACAAATGTTAGCTCAGAACCTCATTTTGATGGTTTATAGGAGTCATGGCTTCAAAACTGTGAAAACCTACATTGCAGAATGTATGCATGCTCTTAAATAATAATTTATGTCCTAATAGCTACTGAAGTAAGCATTACACTTAACACTTAAACACTCAAGCTGTTCACATGAAAACTGCAGACTTTCCTGCAGTGTTGTTTGTGTTTTGTCAGGGGTTGTAGGCAGATGGAATTCGGTAGTATGTGGTTGCCCTGGAGACGAGATAAAGGGTCTACCCAGGGGGCTCTGCACTGTGGTGACTGACAGTCATAGTCCTCTTTCACATCTCACACTCTGGGCACTAACTGGGCTAGCTGCTCCATCCAGTTATGTCTTGGCTGGGTGGTCAGAGCTCTACTCTTTGATTAAAACCTGCACAGAAGGATGGTACGCCATCACTATTGTTCTTTCTGTTACCCCTTCGTGCATGCCCGCTGTGTGAAGAATCATTTCAGCAGGTCGGATGATGTGCTAGGAAAAGTGCATACAGGGTGAGATGAAATGTTTGCTGAGTGTAATAATATTAGACGGCACTATTTTAAGGTGTTGGTATAAATAGTGTATTAATGATTCAAAATTTCAAAAATAGGTCATTTTCTTTTTTTCTTTTTTGTTTTTGTTTTGTTACCCGTGCTGCAATAGCTCTTCTGTGTTACACTTCATGTGGTAAATAACATCTAACATCTTCAGATTCAGAGTTTATCAAAGTTACATTTCTTTTCCTTTTATTACCCCCTTGAACAGCACAACTCTTTTTCACACACTCAAAGTGCAATGCACCAAATTCCTGCTTCTGTCAGAGGAGATATAGAAGAGTAAGATGAAATATCTAGGGAACCATGAAGTCTCTACTTCATATACACCCAATGAAGGGCCCTATTTCTTTCTTTTATTCCTTATTTCCTTCCTTTCTTCGAGAATTGAAGCCAATCCGGTCTCATCTGGTTACTGCTGTACATCCCTGTATCACGTCAGTATAATTTGTGAGGTATTTCCTCTTATCATTGTGATGTGGTGAGTAATGACATGACCACAGACTGTAAAAATTTGTCACCCACTTGTTTATGAACTCCCATTTTGAGTTTCGAGTTTGCATTTTGATCATCACCATCTTGAAGTTTTGAGGCCAGAAGTGACCATATTTGACAAGAGGGTGGATCTGACCTTAATGCTAGCTGCTATCTTGGTTAGCATGGTGCATTTACAGTTTATGGTTTACTCTGATAGTTCCAAAGCTTATGCTAATTTTTGCCAGCGAAAAACAGGTTTAAAACCATTAAAACAAAATGTACTTACCAGAAAAAACTGAACATCCGAGTCTTTTGAGGGTCTTTTAGTACAACCAAACGCAAACAAGACTTTTTTAGGTGACCGAAATGATACAATTAACTTTCATGTACTGAAAACACACTGATAATAGCGTAGGATTTGGCTATACTATACTCTGTGAATCGGGGGTTACACCATTGTTACGTTACCTAACCAATGTTGTCGCTGTGGTAGGGACCCACCTGCCACTCAAGTTATATAAAAATCCCCCCATCCACATTTTTTGACAAGCCTGTACAGACTTGCCCCAGTACTTTGTCATTAGCTAAATCTCTAAAGCTCCTGGCCTGCTAAAAAATTAACTTTCAGCCTTGGAAGCGGCTAGACACAATTGCTTAGTTAATATGCTGATAAACAAAAATCTAAATTATCAGTAGACTTAGATATTGGGATGCAGAATACCAACAGTAAGCATTGACTTATTAACTGATGAAACACCCTGAAAACAGTGGCTCTGTCCCTGCATTCTTTCCACTAAAACTTTTGAATCCACAACTTGGAATATTTTACACTGCTTGCCTAAGGTTAAAAAATTTTAAGCTGTTCATTTATCTTCCTTTATACTGATTCTCTTTCCATTTATCTTTGCTATTTGGTCTTGTGATCATTTTCAGTGACGTGGTTTCTTTGTATTCACTTGTGCAATACTTTATGCAGTATTGAGCAAAGGGCTAAAATCATTTGTGGTGATTCCCAAACTTAGTAAATAATGTATGTAAATAGAAAATAAACAAAAAAAATGTGCAAGGTCTTTCTTGAGCATTCTCTTAATTAAAATATGGTAAATATTTATACATGCATATGTTTACTTCAAGGTAGAGCAGCAACGGGATGTTGCTGATGAGCAAGCCATCATATAGGCAACCTATTTCCTTAAACCCTTCTATGATAGTGTAGGTGTTCAGAAAATAATTGCATTGAAAAGTACATTACCATTTAGAATAGTAAGTAATTCTGGAGGCAATTAGCTCCTTAATCTTTTCTGCTGGTGGTGAAGTAGCATTTAGCTACATGCAAGTTAACATAAAGTTATTAAACTGTTACTATAGCAAACATGTCTTCAAGTTTATTGCAACTTATGCCAGAGTGTATATTTTTAACAAAATACACAGGTTCAGGAGGTACATTACCTAGTTATTCCTCCCACTGATAAACACAAATAATTTTATGTTTTGAAATGAAACAATCCACCAGATTAATCATCAATAAAAACTGATATAAATAATCTGTCCCATCAGTCACATCACTTATGATTAGGATCTTATTGAAAATAAACATAAATGTAGACTTACAGACGGGTGACAAATTAAAAGAAAAACTGGTACAGGTCTGAATATTTGACCTCTACAGTGAGGGGATCAAGTGGCTCTGATATCCTGTGGGTGGGCATTTTGCTGGCATGTTTTGGGTCCACTTGTCCCCTTAGAGGGAAGGGTCACTGCACTTCATACATATTTAAGTTGGTACCTGAGGTTTGATACCCAGCCTTAGTTGGAATATTCTGGTGTATTGACGGCATGGGTGGAAGGCGTAGGTTTATTTTTTGAGGTTTAGGCCTGTCTGAATGTTAGAGCTAAAAGATCATCCATTATTGATGGCCCCGTGAGCCCATCCAGACAACTGCAACTAAGTATTGATCTCAAATCAGCAGCTTTAGAGTCAAAGCAAGAATGATAGGAGCGCATCACTGGCACAATACATCTTCTGGAAAAGTTCCACTCAGTAGTGCTGAGGGCAGCTTCAGCAACATTTACAAGTGGTCAGATGTACTCATTCACATAGTGTGCTGTATGCCTTTCAATCTGTGGTCTCATTGAGCAAAAATCTTGCGCTTTTGTTCCTGTGATGACTATACTGAAATATGATATAACAGTGCTTGCTGTTAGGTATAGAAAAATATACTCACTGACAAATATCACATGATTCTTTTTTTTTTTTATCAAGCTTTCCAACCAATTATGTTCCTGTGGAGATGAGAGCATTGATTTTTGTGGGCTTTTAAGGCTGGTGTGTACTTGCCTGTTAGATAAACTATTCTCACAGTAGGAGCTGTATAAGTTACAACACAACATCTATTATAGACTGTTAAACATTCCTCAAATGGACAATTTCTAGCAAACAGTGGAAAATCACAAGTTAGCAGTAGTCTCAGCAGCTTCTAACGTTCAGTTATTATCAATTATCATCTTTTTTAATTATTAAAGAATGAGATGTATTGGATACCACCAATGAAATTACTGTATTTAGTTTGATAGTATGTCACATGTTATACTATCCATTCTGTTGTTGCTGTATAGTTAATGAGGTTATCTATGGGATCCTTTTTAAAGAGCTTAAGTGTCGGCACTTAAATGTATGATACCAGAATATGAATTACATACAGTATAAATAGCATGTGTAACTGTATATATTCAGATACAGTTACAAGCCTTTAAACTGAGTTACTGAAATTTTATGACTCAGACTTGCAAAGTATGATTTTAAAACAACCTTTATACAGTGTACGGCAACCACTGAGTCCTCTATCGCACCAACACATAAGTTCTACAGCATGTACTGTATATTATCTGGCTGTGTGCCTTTTTCTTTCTTCCAAGCAAGATTCTTTTAAGTTCAGATTTCTGAGAAGTAAAGGCATCACTGTCGATGAAAGAAGAAAGAAAGAGAGAAGCAATTAGTGAGTCATTGTCAACAATGGATATGAGAAAAATGTGTACATTTCAAACTGTGTGGGCTGAAAAACTAAAATGTCAGAGTATTTAAGTATCTCCATCTTGTTTCGCCTTTAATTATAAATTCGGGGGGGAATTATGACATGCTAAAAGCTTCCATTATGTACTGAAGCTTCATTTCAGTATTTCTAAACATAGCTTACTTTCAATTCAGTAAGAATACACTCACACGGCAGACCCACACTCTAACCTTTGTGTAACTGAGGTATGAAACAAATTGAAATCAGTTACATAATAAAAAATAAAATTGAATTACGAGTTCTTCATGCACTCGGTCAACTATGCGCAGATCAGCATTGCAGTTACTTTGCCCTTTGCATTGAAAAGCTGCTTAATTGCTTTTCCACCCAACATATTTGATTTCCTTGTGAATTTGACTACAGTCAGATCCTCTTCCTACTCATGTGCCTGATCTTTAGCATGCAGTACTATCTATGTCTATGTTTTTATACATTTATGACTCATGATTAAGATACGTAGAGGTTTTATTTAACCCTCTAATCGAGTAGTATATGTTTTTGTCTTGTACATGTAGTTGTTAGAACTCATTTCCCAACCTTAAGTTAAGATCAATGTCATCACACAAATATGCTCGATAATTTGAAAAGGATTAGTCTTTTACTTCCTCAAAATACAAAGAGATTTTTTGTCAAGTTTATACATGTTATTCAATCTGTTGTTGAGCAGTTCAGCAGACATGGGAGGTTTCCTAATTGGGGAGTTTAAGCTTTTGATACTATATTCTACTCCACACTATATATAAAAAATAAAAGCACATTAATAAACTGGTTGGCCCTATTATTGCTCATGAAGTTGTTGTTTTTTTATCACAATGATGGTTTTTCAGCTGCCAGAAAAGGTAAACTTGTAAGTACAGGTCATGGTGTGGTAGCTTATATTTCTGGGCCCATTCTGTTGTTTGGTGATGTGTTTGTCTTTTTTTTCATGGATTATAAAAAGAGTGAAGTAGGAGGCTTTACATTGAGCAATAAAAGAATTTTAGTATCAGATGAGAGGCTGTCGGAGCGCCTCTAATTCTTGAATGGACATGTAACACTCCGATTGACTCATCACTACAAACATTGGCCAGTTGGTTCTTGGTGATTCTAGCACATTGCATAAGTAGAAGGTATAAGACTGTGTACATAAAAACTTTACAAGAGAATCAACTCCCAAGCTTTGTGCTACACAGAAAGCTACAGCTTGAAATTCCGCTGCCTGCGGCTCTAATAACAGGGTGAATGGAGAGGCTGTGCTTTGTAAAACTTGTTAAATACATTCAACCGCTTGAATAGATTTACTTTCAGATTATCGACCATTTTTGATTCAATTCGGCAGCTGTAGTGCAGTGATTTGTTCCTGATTGCCACGTCAAAGAGTTGAATATGCTTGGACTGATTTGAATCTTTATCTGTCTCCTTTAGCCTGCTACAAGAAATTAGTGCTGAGGCTCATGGGTACAGTAGCATAGTAGTATTTTGAGCCATTCAGCATATCAAACTGATGGAAAAAAAATCATTATCTCTCTCTCTCTCTCTCTCTCCATATATATATATATATATATATATATATATATATATATATATGTGTGTGTGTGTGTGTGTGTGTGTGTGTGTGTGTGTGTGTATTATCCAGGATCCTCTTGTGTCATTAACAGTGAATTGTCAAGTGTAAATTATTTTCACTTGGAAAAATACTTCTGAGATCTGATACTATTTTTTTTTTCCACGTCACCAGTCACCAATGAATATTTTGAATAAGATGCAGGACTCACTTTTTCTCAACTTAAAAGTTACTGAGTATAAAAAAACTAAAGCCTGTTCTGGGGAGGTTGTCATTCTGAAAAAATTAGGACCGCACTTTATCACAACTGAACTCCTGGAATGCAGTAAACATCACAGATTTATATCTAACTGTGTGAGAGCGTCCAAAAGTGGAATTTTTCTATGGATTTTATCTTTAATAAATCATTTTTGACACGAAGGTTAGGCAACTGAGCTTGGCTTAATTTCTCTGGACAGATCTGGGTATTATGATCAATGGACAGGTGATAAAGTAAATATTAGAGTCATTCACAGGATCGTTCCTGTATGAATGTCAGTGGGCATGGAATTGGACATTCAGCAGATCATAAAGGTGCATTATTTTGCTCTTCTGCTCCCGGATCGTTCAACTAGTTCCACTATTTTGTTGCTAGTTGTGACAACAGCAAAAAGTGAACTAAACTAGAACTCCTGGAGTTACATGTATATACCAAAAAGTACCACAGAGTGAGAAATGCTCCAAGTCTGCAGGTATGCTGGCAAATGTGATTAATTACCTTGTGTTTTCTCTGTGGGTATAATGCTAGGAGAAGTTTGCTGTCTACTGTGTATGTGTACAATTTTATCCATGTTCCCTGTCTGATTCAGTTGTGCAGTGCTGTATTTCTGATGCTCAGACTCTCTTATTTTCCAGATCTTTCTGCAGCTGTCCAGAAGTTCTCCCAGTCCCTGCAGGAGTTCCAGTTTGAATGCATAGGTGATGCAGAGACAGATGATGAGGTGAACATTGGTAAGTTTAGTCTTGCACTTGGTTTGGAGGGAACAGTCTTTCATGTCTTCCTCTGTGCTCTTCCCAATTAGTTGGATTGTCACCTCTATCGGGGGCCTTCTCTGACATTTCCGTTAGAATTGTCTTGGGAGGTACTTGAACACAATTGGATGCACTCGTTGCACGCAACATAAGAGCAAGTGTTCTCTGGTTAAGGAGCGAGTGCTAAAATATGATATTATTATATTTGAGCAATTTTACATCAGTGAAAAGTAGGTAATAGAATAGTAAAAGGTTTTTTCAGACACATTGGGAACTGTTTTCAGACTAAATTAAGCACACTCCACAAATTCTCGGAATGGGATTTGGCTTTGAGTATAGATCTTAAAGTTGTCTGCGATGCATGTATAATTAATGCTATTGATTTGTTTATGATGCTTCCCCTCTATCTTTTCAAGCCTATAAGAGATCAAAGGGACTAATTGTGATCAGTGTCAGAGATTAATGGAGGTGCGAACCCCCGAGCTTCCAACAGGAATATGAAAGCAGCTGTGCAGAGGGCCTCTCTGGCTCTAATGGGCAGGACTACCAGTCTGGCCTCTTCTTCTTCTTCTTTTTTTTTTTTGGGCTGCTCATTATCCCCAGCTTGAGTCCTTCGCTCTGTAGAGCTGGAGACTGCAGAATTACTGTCCATCTGTGAGGGCTAGACTGGATATCGACCTCCTCTACATGAGGCTGTAATGTTCATCTGAATGCATAATGAATAGTCCTTTTTCCCATTTTTTCTCACAAAGCTGCAGCAGCTGTATGATAGGCAGGGGTTGAGGAAACCAATTATGCTTATTGGAAAAACCCACACCCAAATATATGCCTCATTAGAATCAAGCATTCTTTAATTTGAGACAGTGCACCTCTTTCTGGCTTTCAATCAAGACCGGTGTTTATCTTAGATTGAACAATGGATATTTTAGATGCCCACCTGTTATGTAGCTGTACCTGCCTTGTATTTACCACAGTGTACCACTGTGTAAACCACTGGCACAATAGAAACGGCTCAGATGACAAAACCATGGGCCTCTGTTGGGAAGCAGTTTATTGACTGTGTAATGTAGACAATGACAATTTCATTTGGGAGGTTTTTAATCAAGCGTGGATGCAACATTGGCATAAATAACATCATGAAATTGAAAATACTTTAATACTATGTAATACTCTGTGGGATTTTAAATTCTTTGCATACACAACACACAATTTCTGGGCTCCATAATTGAACCAAGTATGTTATTTTGTGTGTAAGTGTTGAGTTTAAATGCTCAATATCTTTTTAAAATGAAATGATTTGCTCACACTCTAAGCGATACAGCTATGTTCCCCTCACCATCTCAGAGAGAAAAGGCCATGATTACTATTTGAGGAAAAAAATGAAACAGCCTGGTGAAATCAATCAAGTCATCAATGAAACTGAGCTTTCTGACTGACATAGCTAGACCCTTGCGTGAATGCCAGCCATGATCTTGATGCAGTATTGGTATAGTTCACTTTGATGCTCCCAACTTCCCTGCATAACATCGGGATCCTGTATGTGCTGCCAGACGGGTTCACCTGACCTTTTATTGATTTCGCTCTATGACTTCCTGCAGTGACATTCACATTCCACGCCAGTTATCTAGGAATCAATGGGGCCAAAAGATTGATGTGGCTATAGAAATTTAAATTTTTAGAAAAGTTACATGCCCTTCTCTCAGAAGGTCAATCCTTTAGTCTCCAAGAACTGTTCAGAGCCTTCTGGGGTGGAACAAGTCAGGTGTGCTGTAAATCTAGATCTAAAATCTTAAATATCAAGCGGAAAGCCAACATTTAAACCCATAACATTGATCAAAAATATAAATGTCTTCATATAGCATGCAGGAAAAGTATATATATGGTACATTTTTGTTTTTGTATATGCTAATCTTTCCACATTTGTTTCTCTCATGATGTGAATTTTATGTCATGCAGTGATTCATCAGGTCTATTGTCTTTCCTCCATTTACCAGTAAATGATATGCAAGCTGTAACCTCACTTTGACTCCCATTTCCTTTCTTTGGAGTCTAATCTTGTCCCATCAGTGGCTCCAGCTGTGCCCTTTACCCCCTGAGAGGTTTGCGCTGTTGATAAAGGAGCTAGTGGCATTAATAGGAGGCCAGCACGCCTGTAGGATCACTGGCACAAAATCATTGCTCCCTGGTCTTTAAAAGCTTTGGTGTTTAAATGGACCAAAGTGTCTGAGATGATGCATGGGTCCCCATGCCAGGCCGTCGCCGCAGATAATGATGTTACTGTGTTGGCAAGCAGAGCAGCTCGACCGCTGCTAAATGGCTGAACACGGGGTGACACAGGGGCTGACCAACAGAGGCCACACTGTATCTGGCCTTCTATTTAATGAAGCTGTGAAGCTATCAAGGCACAATCGCTGGCAGATAAGGTTCCATGTATTATATGCTGAATTCATCTGGCCCTGCAAAATGTAATATAAGCTACTGAGGTATAGCCCAGATGGCAGGAACATATCTCTACCACATCAGTCTCTCCTACATTGTGACAGTATATTGTAAAGCGTAGCAGGGGAAGAAAATAAAGCAAAGCAATCAGTAGGTTCCATTCAATTGAAGTATTGTTTTTTACTGCTAGTCTTGGTTTTAAATTGGACAGCTGCATGATTTTATTAGGTTCTAAAATATGCTGCAGTGAAAGCTCTGAAGCTCCACTGCAAATAAACATTTTAGCGCCATGCTACAGTGCTCGTGGGGTGCCAGGAACATCTGATGTTTAACGACAGTGCTACTGTGAATGTAACAGTGTACTTGCTCAATGGTGACCATAATGTGCATGATGTGCCATACATGTTGATGCATTTATTGACCAAACATACAGTATTTCACTTTTAACATGGTGTTGTATACGTTATCTTTCTTTATATTTCAGCCCAGTCATTCAAAGAGTTCTCCGAGCTGTTGAATACTGTTGAAGAGGAAAGAAGGCGCTTGGTAAGAATGCAGTTTTGAATATTTGTTGTTTTTTTTTTTATTTCACAAATAGAAAAATGCAATAATAAAAAGGGGAAAACTATGTTTAACTGCTCACATATTGCGAAAGAAAGTGTTACTTGAGGTTAGTTCTATTGTGTCCCTCGAGACACTATTTGTAACTTGATTTAAAAAAGACATTGAAATCACAATCCAAAACATCATGCATAGACTATTTGCTGTCTTTGCATGTCTATAGTTTACATATCTCCAATCTTTTTTAATGCTCTCATTAAATTAGATAACATTTGTTTGCTTTCAAATCCACTTTTGTCTTTGTATTTAATAGTAGCCAACCAAGAAAACAACCAACAACCATCACATAATGTGGGTGAGGGTGCAGTGGGGTGATGCTATGAATTAGAATGCTAATGGTTATTCAGGTGTAATTAACAAAAATATGTAATTATAATTATAACCTGGTCTATAAACTGTTCCTGCTAGCAATCAAAGTGTCAGATGATTGACAATAAACAGAACATAATTTAATATACAATATCTAATAATATGAAAATGCTTCATCGTCTTTTTATGTGATGGATTATTGAGCTCAGATCATTTTTAGACCTTGAAACCTTTTTTTTTTCATGTTGCACAAAAAGTGGCAGCTATGGCTCTGTGTAAAGGTCGGCAAACAAGCCTCCAAATATGCTGAATGTCTGCAGACAAACCAGGCATGACGTAAAGGGCAAGGGCAATGGAGGTGGGGGGGTCGGGGTGAATGTCCCACCCAGTGTAAGAATGTTGCAGAATTGGAGCCTTCCCCCCATGCAATGACATGCAGAAAAAAAAAGACCATTTTGTAAATTTCTAAAACAAAAGTCAGTAAGAGCATCTGCTTAACTGGTTTTAACACTTTTCTAAGGATAACACATTTAATAAAAAATTGGTGCTGTCATATTTGTATTCATTTGTGCTGGTGCAAAGGATTAAATCTGTATGTTTCTAGCCTCACATAGCCTTAAGTCATAGGAGGAACTGAAAGAGAAAGACAAGTACAGAATATATATAGTGCAGAAAACCATGGAATGCCTTGTAATTTATTGATAAAATTTCAAAAAAGAAAACTTTTGCATTTCTTTTTGACTATCTTAGCGTGCTGAAAAAAGTAAAACATCCTCAGCTTTATCACTATGTTGCTCTGTTTGTGCAGAAAAAAAAAACTGAACTTTGGGATTGACTTGTAAAAGTAGACATTATAGAGGGGTGGTGGTGAAAGGTGCCTGAGGGTAGGAATTACCTCAGTTCACAGACTTCAGTTGTGCATCCGATTTAAGTCTGTTATGCAAATGAGATCAGCTGCAGGTTTGCATTGACAGGTGTGTAACTACCTGAGACATTTTTATTAGGACTCCGTTATCTGTGAAAGAGCAGATTACAAAGTTGTTTTTTTTTCAGTCTACGAGTGTGTGTTACTGAAACAGATTTTGTTTGGAATATCACCTTAAACTGGGAGCCCTGGTGGGACTTTTAGGACTACAACTCTGAAGTTAAAAGGTAATTCTACGATATGAGAATAATGTTATTAAGCCACTAAAGCAGCTATACTGGACATCTACTTGACTATACAGTGTGTAGACAAGACCTTACTGCAGTAGCTGCTAAAACACAGACTCGTCCTATAGAGATTGCATATAAAGGCTGAAATTTATGTGATGTCTCAATGTGAGCCTTTTTCCGACTGACATTCAAAGCGCGGCTAAATTTTATGATAGAAAGGTTTGCCCTTTGAAGATGTGGGTCACCTCTGAGCAGGCCATGTAGCTTTATGGAATATTGTGTCATCCTAATCAATTTGACAGGCATAAAGCTGCCGTTCATAAATTCATATAGCCTGTAGAGTGGTTATTTTTGGCTGGACTGCAGCAGGTCAGCCCTATAATTGCAAAAGTCTATATCCGACTGACTGACTGAGTGATGAAGTTACACCACTGGTCGGCCGAGTGTTACATCCTCAGGGGGTTTAAAGCAGTTCTACATACACGGTCCAGCCATATACTAGGTTGTGACCTCTGATTCCTGTAAATTATTTAATTGCTGTATATGATGCATTACCTGTAACACCCCTGTCAGATATTAGCCACTCCTATCTGGCTAATATCTGGAAGAAAAAGACATTTGCTTTTAATTGAAGTAGTAATTTTATAATCTCATCTTTTTGTGATTCCTAATCAATCAATAATGCAGTGCAGCAAGTGCAGTCATCCTTTTCTGTATCTTACAGAATTCAGTTTGTCGGAATTCGTGAGCGCATACAGCTACATTTGCACTAACCTTTAGTTGATCCTGGTCTTTGTGTGCTTAGCCTGCAGCATGAAAATACAGCAAACACTGCAAGTTATCATATGGATACGAATCCCCAGTTTATTTTCTGTTAGCAAAAGGTCAGAGAGAGACAGTAGCAAAGGGACACACATTTCTATTAGAAAGTTGTGGATTACAACACATTTATCAGAATCCTTTTGGATGCAAAGACAGTGTGTGACATACTCGCCAGTAAACTCAGTGTGACAGGGGGCTGGTCGGCTCTCACTGTCCCTGGTGTTTCAAATTAAGCTCTGGCATGTGGTTGTGACTCTGTCTTCCTGTTGTAGTGGTGGTCATTTGATGGCTGTCAAGGATGATCAAGGCATATTTTGGCATATTGAGTTACATGGCAGCTAAAACAGACATTTTTTTGGAGTGTATGTTGCAAAGAGAATGCATACAGTACATATTTTGAGGTCAGGCATCTGGATGGGAAGCACAAAGAGGGAACACTGTTTTACAGTTTGATGTGTTTACCGCATTTGTATGCAGAAATGATAGAAACGCTGAAAGAAGAGAAATACATATTAATGCAGGTGTTTGCAGGTTTATTTTTAAAAAAAGCATCAAATTTCAAAGGGCGAAAAGAAACAAAAACAAATCAAGATGACAAGCGGAGACGCGGCTGAACTGGATAACAGAAATTAAATGACACCGCAGCTCAGAAGTAGGACTTTGCAAAGTAATTGAAGTAAACTTAATAAATCAAAGCAGCTATGAGTAGTCACAGCGGCTATAAGATGGAGTACTTCATTCAGCTGTGATAGATTTAATAAGTAAAAAACTATTCATAGCACACACACACACACACACACACTCCCACTTTCATATGTGCCTCTCTACTTGCTTGAAAAGCATCCTCTTTGCATCATCTCTTTTCTATTCACCTTGCAGTCTTCAGTCTCACCACATCACAGGAATATGCGAGAATGTCTCTGATCTTTGCACTTTGAGCTGACTGTTCATTGTAATATTGGGGAAGTGAAGCTTATTCTCCATTTGCATGTATTCAAATCTCAGGATATGAGTGCCAGCAATGTAACTGATGTCATATGTAAACGTAGTATTTCTTTAATCCCCATAATATGGAAATTTACTTTGTTATATAGTTTTTCAAGAAGATCATAAAGAGGTGGTGCTTACTTTGAACTGAACTTTATACCTTTGCTGCTCCAGTAAATGAGCTGTAAACTTGTAATGAGTCACCTCACTTTGAGATATAAAATTGTGACATTAATAATAATACCTGCTGTATATACTGTCCTCATGTTGAAGCTGTTTTTTCATGAAACAGGCTATGATTTATGCCAAGCACATTTGCATGTGCCAATTTCCAAAACTCTCTCTCCCATTTACTGTTTTTTTTTTTTTTACAATGCATCATTGACTTGCATGTAATTCAGTAACAGCAAACCATTTCCGCACTGTATTCATTAATTTGATAAAGATGCAGTCGAGCTCAACAAAGCCAAGACAAATGATAGAGAAACAACAAATAAACTATTACAGAGAGACTCATATTGTTTCTTTACTGTCTGTCATAAGAACATATTTCATTTGAAAGTGAATAGTAGCGTTAGTTCTACAGTGACGTTCAGATTTTACCTGATTTTCTTATTGACAGTATATATATATCAGAATGAGCCACAATGATACAACATTGGGAAAGACAGAATACAAACTACAATGCAGAGATGAGACACATGACTGTCAGGGAGAGCAGTGCCAAACATGCATTCTCAGCTGTCCATCATTGATTCAAATATTGACCAGTGTCACTTTTCGAACGACAAAAATCTTATCTGTCAACGCACTTTGCACTGAGCACCCTGTTTTTTTTTTATCATAAACCATTCACTGTCACACGAGAGAGCACAGAGAGGAAATTCCTTAAATGTTTTCCAGATCAACGCTGTCATGGTGTGTGCATCTGGCTCGGTGGAAATGGCAGGAAAGTGCAAATGACTCGGAAGGTTTTCGTTCTGATCTTTGTGTAATTTGAAAGCAGTTGATCTCCAGAACTCAATTAGCGCATTTCAACTACACATGTACACCAAATATATATGAAATCTCTCTTAACAAGAGAAATATATTATCCTCAAATCATAAAATATTGCGAAATTTAATACTTGAGATTCTGTGCTGTACTTTAACCACAATCACCACCAGATGGTTTTTCTATTTGCAAGGTGTGTTACTGCTAATAGATAACAGCACACAGATGTGGCAGTCATACAGACATTCGTAAAAAGAAACTTGTCACACTCACACTGAGTGGGTGTAAACCCAATAGCAGTAGTTGCTGAAATTAAACCCAGATTCCCCCCCATCCCCCCATCCCCCCTTTCTCCCATTTCACATCTGGACTGAATCTGGTGACTAAAAATAGAAAGACACAGACTGATAAGAGTCACTGAAACCCAGACATTTCAAAGCAGATGGAGAGGAAACCTGTGTGTCTTAAAACGAGCCCCCTGTCTTCTGTAGAATGTTAACTAGCATACTGTGTATCTAAGGTGCATCTGCTGCATGGGCTAGACTTTTACCAGTAGTCCAATTCCTGCAGGCCTTGTCAAGCATGAAGTGTTTTATTGTCTGTTGGCTTGGTGGGAGGCCAAGCTTGAAATTTTTTTGCTTGTGTACTTTGTGATTGGCTTACCAACAACCCAAAGTCTGTTATTCTAAGGGAAGACTTCCCAAATTCTATCTTTTTAAAAACATTTCTGCTATAATTCCCCTGCTGATAACCCTTTCAGCAGCATAAAAAGAGTGAAAGTGGTTCAAGTTCTGCATGGTTTGAGAAGGTTCAGCACTGCTGAACATGGATGGCATTTAGGAGTGGAAGGGCAGTGCCCTCATGTTGTGGCTTTGGAGTGATGATCGTATCCCCCTGAGAGGAAGCCTTTTATGGCTGTGGTGGAAAACAGATTGTATTTTCCTGTTTTTGTTGTTGCTTTTTTTTCTAATTGAAGAGGAACAAACAAATCAGGTGTAGCTTTTTATATTCAGTTGTAGCTTTATATATTCCAAATTGTAAATGTAATATATACTAGTGCAGTTCAAAACATGCCAGGCTATCAGTATACACTACAATTTCCACTACAATTTCACAATTTTCCCTAAATGCCAGACTAGATCGGGAGACTACGATTTTGAGCTGAGCTGAAGTTAATCAGATGAAATGCAGTATCTGTTCAAAACGTGCCTGAGACATCCTGTACTGTGTCCTGAATGTACATAACAAGTTCCCGTGTGTGAGGAACAGGAACAATTCATTCTCTATAATAGTTCTTATCTATTGTAGGTCAATAGTAGACTTATTGTGTGTCTGTGTATATATATATATATATATATATATATAGGAAATTTATGAAGAAAAACCACCACCAAATTCTTATGGCAAGTTCAAAATTGATTTTCAAACAAACATCTAAAAATTGCTGAAGGACCTGGTCATGTATGACAGATTGAGAAAAAACTAAAGACATATTCAATGTTCAATGCACTCTCAGCTCATTAATGAATCTAATGACATGAAACCCCTATTTAGGGTGCAGTTTTTCCTTATGTAGGTTTTGAATTAGAGTAAAAAGCTGAGAATGTATGACAGTCCCTCTGTTCTTTAGAGCTATTGCTCAAATCTTAGACAGTATGGCTGTATTCAACAAGCTGTAGCATCCTTATTTTGCTCTCAGTGTGAGATGCATGTTGTAATTCTGTTCTCCTTTTTCTGCTCTTCTATGAGATGAACAACAAAAATCCTCATGCTCCCTTAAGTGCTGATTTGCTGCACTGCGTTGCATTTATTTCCCATGTTGAGCATTTTCCTTTGGTTTACATTTTCTTCAACAGCCTTTAAACACATACAATTACACATAATTTGTCTATGCCACAGAACTGAAACCAAATGGTTTAAAGTGTGTCTCTGTGTGGAGTGAGGCATATGCTGCTGCTGTTTTCTTAGGATTTAACAGTACAGTAACTCAGCTCTGTGGGTACCTTGTGTGCTGGCCTGTGAACTGAGGAATGTCCCGTTGACCCTGAAACAACAGTGTAAAATAAAGGCAGTCATTGTTCTCACTGATATCCATGGTGGCTTGTTTAATGAAAGACTGAAGAGTATTTGGAACAGACAGTATTAAACCTCTGTGCCATCCACCCCACAGCTAAAATGAGCCTCAGTTAACCTGAGCCAGGATATCACTGTGTGAATATCACTTTTCACCTCAGTAATGCATATACTGTATACTCAAAGTCCAAATATTAAAGTCTGTGTAAAGGAAAATCAGAGATTTGTTTTTAAACACATTAAACATGTTAGAGAATAATTGCTGAAAACATGTGAAAAGACTGTGAGCTTCTGTATGTAGCACTGAATTGTGGAGTTAGAGCGTTAAACTGTTTTTCACCATTTCTGTGTTCAACATTTTTTGGGCGGGTCTGAAACGGTGGCTTGATGATGTAGAGGGGTTACTAGCATGACCCCTCCCCCAATATATAAACACTAGAGCGCACGTACTCATAGTTACTATTTTTACAACAGAAAGTTGTATAAACATAAAAAGACAACTGGGATTCACTTCGGATAATCCGCTGTTACTGGTGAACGGGGCCATTTTCGGTCAATGTTAGCGCCCGAGGAGTTATTTTAAACCCGACTGAAGAGTCTGTTGATGGGTGGAGCTGCCAGCGGCTCCGGCTTCAGCACCAGCTGTCCCCAGCCGGAGGGAGAGCATTTGCCAGGCAGCACTTCACCAAAAAGCATGCTGTTAGAGGCAGTTGCTCCTTTAGCCACAGTGAAGCCACCAAGGACTTTCCAGAAGAGAAGTGAGTAACGTTAAGTGCACCGAGCTCCATTGAAAAAAAGGCGATTTAACGTAACGATGATTGGTGATGGATCGCTTGTTAACTAGTCATTTAAGTTATTTATTGGGATCATGTCACAGTGTTTAACATAAATGTTACTATTTGATTTACTGTACCAGAGTTAGCTTATAGCTAACTTTCATCTGCAGTCACGATTAAAACATATAACAGAACAATAACAAACAGTACAAAGCAAAAAACACACAGGACAAATAATACAAAAATACAAAGCTACACACAATAGCACATCACATACACCCACAATGACACATTCACGTACACAATATGTGCTGAATTAAACAGTGGCTCCTAACATCATTTATTTTTAAAATATCACCCATGTTGCTTGCCTTACACCCACAGACAAGGCTCTATTTGAAATTGTGTATTTTTATATGGGAGTTTAGTACGAGCGTTGCTGACTCATTTTGAAACTTAATTTATATATTTATAATTTATATACTTACTTTTTTAATCATTCGATTTTGGCTGGGTGGTTAATTACACATTTTTCTGTGTTGTGACAAACTCTGAACATATATTTATTATTGCTTTACCCAGACTTTAAACCACAGACTGCTCATGTAACAATAATATATATAGCCATGATTACAGTACTATTTTTTCTGGGATGCAAGATCTAAACTGAAAGTCGGCGTAATGTGATCCATTTCTTAACTGTGCGGTTGTTGTGATTTTAGGCTAATGGTTTCTTACTGTAGCAGCTTATTGAAGGGTTGAGCAAAGTGGTTTTATCTATTTATCCGATCTTTATGTTGATCTAATTTGTGTCTGAATCTCACTTTATTTTCACTCATCTATTAAAAATGAAAAAAAATCCAAGCAAAGAATAAAAACACCTTCTATCTTACAGGTTTCCTGCCAAAGCATTATTTCAACAAAGCAAAGCAACATTGACCTGCTGTGTTCCAGGTGTGTCTCCAGATCATGTGTGTTGGTTGAGATAAACCTGGAGCACAAATATCATAGAAGCTGATGAATGTCACCGTTTTAAAATCCTGTTCATGCTGCATTGCAGAGATTCCTTTCCTTCCCGCTGCTCTCGCTGTCTTTATACTTTGTGCTTGTTATGTGTCACTTCAGTATGGTAGGGTCACAGATTCCTCTGATGGAAAGCATTTTTACTTCTGATGCAAACAGTCAGTCTGGAGACAGCTGTTTCTTGGAAAGTGTGGAGAGCAAAGGAGGTATTTAGGCAGTCACCAGAAGAGCTGTTTGCTGACATAATGTCGCTCGTCTTCGGTAAAGAGGAACTGGATCCGACAGAGCCGGGCGTGCTGAAGTACCTCTCCGAGACGAGATTTTTTTTTATGTTCCAATATATCAGTCTGAAGGTTCCCTATAAATATATTAATTAATACATGAAATATGGCACTTGAATATTTATGTTACTTCAGCTGACAAATTATCATGCTCACTCTGGATTCTCGGTAAACTCCACCTGCCAGCTTTACTAACTTCCTGACAGCTACCCGCATTTTTGACACATGTTTGACAGTTGGGTCGGTGTTGTAAATGTTTAGTCTCAGTGCATTGGGACCGCAGTGTCGGGACAGCTGTACTTTTTGCACCGGCTCTTCCACATCATCTGTTCCGCTCACACACCTGAGTGACAGCAAAGCCTCCTGTTTTGACACACCGGTATCATGAGTAAATAAATATTAACGCTATTTTTAAATTACTCAAGCTTGTCATTTCACCCTGCAGAGTTCATACTTAATGTGAGGTGTTTCAAACGTTAACCTTTTCTGTTCTAACCATCAGATAACATAAATGTATGTTCAAAATGGTTATGATTATGGTTATCTCTTTCTCAGAAGATAGGAGACTAGCCTAAGACATCAGCTAATTCTAATTGATAATTAATAAATAATGAAAACATGTTTCCTGATGCTCTTAAGGGAAAACCAGTCGACAAACACAAAATTATAATTTTTAATATTTAATCATCTTAACACTCAAAACACTCCAATTTTGTGTTGCGAAATAATGCAGATCACACATTTTAATACCATGGCTCTCCATTTGGAGAGAGTAGTTTAATGCTTAAGGATAAACATACATAAACAACAACTCTACAGCAGCCTTCAAAGTCTGGATTCAACAAGCAAAACAGTATATCACAGGCAACCAAACTGTACTTAACACAAACAACAGAAAATCCTCATGGGACCCACAAACCAGCTATACTGTCTCCATTTTCCGTGCCTGCTTCATATCCCTGCTTAACAGCTTACTCTCCGATGAAATGTGTAGGGCAAATGTGTCACATCTGATCTCACACTGTTCTGTGACTCTGTCTGCAGAAGGTTTGTTTTTTATTTCATAGCTCATAAAAGTTAGGGGAGGATGACTTTTCAGCTTGTTGCAGGTGCCAGTGCTGCACCAGATAAAGATTTAGCCCTGCAATGAGATTGTTACTCCCTGCCACGCACACACACACACACAATCACGCGCACACACCTCCCCTCCAAAACAATCCGCAGACAGAAGTGCCTGAAATGCACTGTTATTGCACTCCCTCTTTTAATAAAGGTCATATCACACCGTCAGCATGAAATGGAACATTTTATTCTGTCATGATGATGAGGGCAATAATGTTTATTATGCATTTAACACATTAATTAGGTTGTGGGGGCTTTGCTTACACCTACTGTAATGAGTTAGGCTAATTCCGTTTGGTTGCTACTGCTGTCATTGTGGTTATTGGTGCGAGTGTTGCTGATATTTTTATTTGATGCTGCTGGCTACCATTAACTGGAATACAACTCAAGACAAAGAAGTGCAGATGTTGGGCACTCAGACAGCCTTTTTTCACAGAAGGAAAAGCACACCCATGTTATCCCACTCAGAAGCTCTACCGGCAGCACTTATTAACATTCCTCGGCTACATGTGGTAACGTTTCAGTGCTGGAATTCACGCTTAATAAATTGACACAGTTGTACATTCGGATCAGCTGCATTTCAGTCTCAAAGGCTTAAGTCGATCATTCACACACAACAGCTTAACTAAGGTAAGGACCTAACGGGAAAATGTAATCCTTCCAAGAACGCAGGCCTCTTTCAGGATGCATAGTTGAATCAATAAATTAATATTTATCACCCAGAGACCTCCTCATGGTCTCAAGGTGGAGAGACAACCTTTGGCGAGATTATCCATCATTCATTTTAAACAGATGGAAAGAATTACATGACAAGAACTTTTACCCTTAAATCAAACTGGAAACTTCTCTTCTACTGTGCTGAAATCAATATTTTGTTAAACATCAGACTTGTACTTTAAGAAATTCTAGATTTGTCTCTGCTGAAGCGAAATGTTGTTGTTTTGTCCCCTCTTGACTGCTCAACACTTCATTTAGTCAATTTGCTTGTGCCCAACAGACACTAAACAAATCAATACTGGCCAAAAGCCCGCCTGAAGATGGTTGTCAATAATAATGCATAACATGTCTGTGCTGTACATAGAAAATAATAGGATATATTGAAATTATCATGCCTCATGTAAATTACCATTAGGCAATTCTTAATGTTTTTCTCTTCAGATCTAAAAATGTCAGTGCCTTGTTTTTGTCAGAGGTTTTTATGAAATTGTCATAGTTAGCAGATTTTAATTGGCAAGCACAGCCTGATAAAACACCCTCTTGTCAAAGCCCAGTTGCCTTTCTCCTGAACTCTTTTCTCTGCCTGGAGCCATGTTTGCTTGAATATCGTATGTGAAAGTGAAATTGCTAAAAACAAACAAATGTATGCTTTTTCATTTGAATGATAGTGCAACATGGTGACCAAGCAAGCTTTTATTACGCCTCCTCATATGGCAAAAATGGCAGAACTGGTGTGAGTATATGTTATGTGTGCATTTGTGGGTATTCATGTACAGAGAGATTCTGTTGATTTACAGCAAAGAAACAGGGCTTTAGGTGTATTAAGTTGCCTTTTCATTGTGAGGACATTGTCACAACAGAACAGGCAAAAAGCCTATAAATGTTATTTACGACGCAGTTATAGACTTACATACTGCAACCAGTGAGACAGAGCAATTCACAGTTAAATGCTACAATGATTATAACCTACAGGCATATAAGAACAGAAGTACACAAACAGATTCCCAGGAATGGATGTGACATAGTCAACCTACAGCATGTATTCAGTATCCATCCGATAGATCTGAAACACAGTACTCTGCATGAATGTTTGCAGAATGTAAATTTGTCAAGAAATGTGTTCCAGCAGTGTTTTGTGAGCTTGTGAAGTAAACCTGATGAGTGAGTGCTATACTAACAAGAGCTGACCTGGGGGATGGTTACCTATAGGGTCTTCTCTGATTTATGCTTGTGTATGCACACTGTGAAGAGATATTGTCAGAATGATAACACACGAGTGTATGTGTTGGAAAAGTTGTGAAAAAAGGTGTAATATCTTTCAGGGTGTTTTATGGGTATATAAATGAATGAAGCAGAGACGACTAATCGTGTTTCCAAACTATTTAGTGTAGATATTCTCATTTATATAAATTGTAGAGATATTTTTTGACAGGTGTCGAAGACAAATTGCAATTTGTACACTTTGTACTATTTAATTTGGTCAGCCCTTGGTGGTATTCTGATCTGTCTCTGGGAATTAACCTCAGAGCAACACTTTTGATCCGCTTGATATTTGGACTGGTAAAAGCAGGAGCAAGTGAAATACAGCACATTGACATTCCTCCCCCTATCCGGTAATGAAATTGCTTAGTGCTATTGCATCCTTTCAAGCATCACACTGTGCTCGCTCATGTGGATTTAATCCTGTTGAGAGAGGCTGTTGCTGAGGGCATTCGGCACAATGCCAGTTTGAAAGTAATCCATTGAGTATTAAATAAGTTGGCCTCTTGCAAGTATAAACATCTGAATTAGCTTATTGGAAATTAATAATCAAAAATTGATTTGAAATTTGAGCATTAAAATCTTGATATGCTGATTATAATTTCTTTTGTCTGCATTCTGAATTGGTTTGCATTTAATATGTGCCAATTGGCACTACTTGTGCTGCACTGTTATTTCTTTAGAAATGGACAATAGGAAACAATTAGATTTGTGCTTATTCTATGTGTAAATGTGTAAATCAAAGCTTAACTCTGTGCTAAAATATCCAAATGTTGTTCTCAGAAAATTATTTACATAATCTGTCTGCCTGGTATGTTCACAGTCAGGTTGCAGACACCAGTGATGTGCAGAATAAATTCAACTCTATAGAAATCCACAAAAGGACAAGATTTTTTTTTCTTGCTTTCATTAAATTCTGAACATTAGAACATAATCTCAAAAGCTTATAGTGCTGTATATTTAATTGTCCTGTCCATTTAACTGAAAATGAAAAAAAAGCTAATGATATTAGGGATCAACATCTAAAGCTCGGCAATACTGCAAGCTCGATTAGACTGAAAGCATGGGAGATAAGACAGAGGAAATGACATTATCACACTCGCGGAGTAGTATAATTCTCAATGTTGATACAGTAGATAACACGATCATTGGAGGATTATAACAGCTAGATTTGATGACCGTCAAATGTCCTCTACACCCCTAATGGAGTGTCACTTGTAACCAGATTTCCTTGGTTTATCTTAAAGAAGTACAGACTTCCGTATGCTTTCCTATGATTTCAAACCCCATCTAGTAATTGACCATATCACAGGTTTGGAGGGGTTATGTATGTGAAGTGATTTTTGTATATATATTCACATAGATAATATGCAATTGCAAATAAATACTAAAGCTAATGCTAAGTATTTGTGCACTTGATAGCTTCCCAATTTGAGCACAATCTTTATTTATTCCAATTGTTCTTCTTAATCATCTTTTTGTAAGTGTGTTTGTTTGATTTGATGAAAGATTATAATGTTTGAAGACACTATTAAATGAAACATCAGTCCTACACTTCGTTTATCGGCACAGAGCGAGAGCAGAAAGTTAAAAAACTGACAGCTAGCCTGTTAGCTTAACAGCAGTAGTTTTTTCATGCTAACAAAGTACAGGAAAATGTCATGATGGCTAGCTACAAGGTAGCTTTATTAAAGAGTGCCTCACTAAAGTTGCTGGGATAATATTCCCAGAGAATTCAACATCAGTATGTCTAGAAAAACAGTTGCCCGATGAGACAAAGACCTGTTAGCTAACTTAAAACAGCCAGCGTCAGGCAAAGCTAGTGCATTTGACTTTTACTCAATTGCATGTGTGCATGTGACAAGAGCACAGATGCTACGGACACAGCCCAGCAGTTAATTTTTTGCAGGGAGTTGACTATAACTTTTGCATCACCGATGGGGCTGCCTGATCTTAGAACTCTGAAGGGCACCGCAAATGGGTATGGACATTTTTGAAGCTGTATCTACTGCGATGGATGACATGAAACTGCCGTGGGAGAAGCTGTGTGAAGTTAAAACAGATCGGCTCCAGCAATGACAGGCAAGCGGGATGGGATGGCGTCTGTGGTGTGAAGGAAGGTTCACAACAATGAAGTTGAGGCTATTAAAATGCACTGTATTATCCACCAAGAGGCACTCAGTGCCGAGGCAGTCCAGCTCAGTGATGTGATGAACATTGTGGTGAAAACTATCAACTTAATTTGAGCACAAGCGCTCAATCACAGGGAATTCTAGGCTTTCCTATTTGAAGTTAATGCTGAATATAAAGACGTAATCCAGGACTCAGATGTGTGATGGCTCGGTCACAGCAGTGGTTTTATTCCCTGAGATGTGAAATTGACCAGTTTGTGAGGGAGAAAGACCTCCTCATGAACTGAGTGACCCTCTATGGTTGGCAGACCTGGCTTTTGTAGTTGATCTGACAAGCCAAGTAAACACACTGAACAAGAGCCTGCAAGGCAAAGATCAGCTCATGCCTCAACTTTACACACACCTGAAAGCTTTCCGTGTGAAGTTCCATCTCTTCGAGACACAACTACAAAACTTCAATGTGGAACACTTCCCCACACTGTTGGAACTTAAGGCTGTCTTCTCCAATGCCAGCCTTTCTACTAAAGAGGTGAAATATGTGTCAGTGATCACATCTCTTCTGACAGAATTCACTTAGCGCTTCCAAGACTTTGCTGACATTGAGAAAGACATCAAGCTCTTCACAACCCCATCCTCCATTGATGCAGCAGAAGTCGATGAGAGTATGCAATTGGAGGTTACTGAGATTCAATTCGACGATTCTCTGAAGAGTCGACATCAGCCTCTCTCCCCCTACCAGAGTTCTATCCGAGTTTGGAAAAGGCCAGGGGTCCGTTTCACAAAGCAGGTTCAACAAACTCTGAGTCTAATCCTGAACTCTGAGTTGATCTACTCTGAGATAAGAAACTCTGAGTTTCCGGTTCCAGAACAGCTGATTTGAGTCAGTTTATTCAACTCGGAGTAGTTTCACCTGGAGTTAAGCGCGTGCACCACAACTATAAAAAGCCAGCATCAATGGAGCCCCGATTCAACGAGTCACCATGGCAACGGGGAAGAGGAGGGCTGCGTTTTTCGCCCCACCAGAATTAGAAATCTTAATGCGATAATACGGCGAGTTTGAACATGTTTTCAAAAAGAAGTGCAACACCGCTGCAGCTGCAAAAGAGAGGGAGACGGCGTGGGAGAACATCGCTGCTCGGGTCAATGCCTAAGTTTAAATGTAGTCCTTTGCAATCACAATAATATTACAGAGGAAAACTGCTTGATTGGTCGCCTATTAATTTATTTTATTTAGGTCCAATCCCGCGAGGGAGAAGCGCACTTGGCAGCAGTTTAGGATAAAATATAAAAACATTGTTCAAACAGGTGAGACCTCGGCATAATCTCATGGGGGTACCTCACTTTGATCATGTTTTACATTGTAAAGTAAATATTAAGTGGCTGTTTGACTGTGCAGTTGTTTTATCCCCAACATAATGCTGGTTTCACACACATAAATGTCTTCTCATCTACATCATGTTCTGTTAAATAATTAATCCTATTTAAATTAACACAGACTTCTACTCAGCCAACAGAAAGAAGGCAGATGTCCGTAAAACGGGTGGTGGTCCAGCACCGCCACCTCTAACGGAGGCAGAGGAGCTGGCCCTAAGCCAGAATTTAGGAAGGCCAGTGGCTGGCCCCGACACTGTACAAAAAACTTCCGTTTGCAAAGAAACGCAGCGCAACATGCAATATCTGCTGGGATGTGAGAGAATTGATTACGATTAGTAATGTTGCAAATGTAAGGACGGATTAGGTTGTGTATGTAGATGATGGACTGTGACGTGAAACGGTACCGCTTAAAAAGATAATTGTCTGGAAATGCTAGAACATCTATGCGTGGTCTGATAACCATCTCTCAACGAATATTTAATTCTCTGCGCAGTAATGCTGCACCTTCATCCACGGGATCGTTATCAAAAGGACATGCCATGTTAGTGAAAAAGTCGCCACCTACTGTGCCTAATGGACTTCTAATATACTGACTCTGATTTTTTTAAATGATTTTTTTAAATGACAGACGGCAGAACTAGGCTACGCCAAAACTCGCCTGCTGACTGAATGAATGAGGAAATCAAATGGAGTGTGTGGCTCTGAAAGAGGGCGGAGACTGAGAGAAACTCGAGGTTCATTGAGAAAAACCTGGTCCCGACCAGGTTAGGTTCATAGAGTCTGTTACTACGGTAACTGACCGAGAGCTTAAGTTACCCCTCTCTGTGAAACAGGCTAGAGTTATCCCTCTTTCTCTGGTTTGAGTTACCTCCCTTTTTGAAACGGAAAACTCAGAGTTTCCCTCATTTCAGGGTTAACAGACCCTGAGTTTTCACTAAACCTGCTTTGTGAAACGGACCCCAGGTTTCTTCTCATGAGGTGCCACACGAGCAAATCTTTTCTCTGATGACTGGACAAAAGCCAACTGAGAACCAAGTTGACCGACAGCCATCTGTGCGACGTTCTTTGCATCTCAACAACAAGGCTTGTTCCTGTACGTGCCAGCTATTCTTCAGTCCAAGGCACAACATTACCGCTCCCATTGAGTGAGCTGCTGTTCCCATCATTGGTGAGTTAAAAATGTATGACGCAGTTAGTATTTGATGTGTTGACAACCTCAGTTAATTAATAAATGTATTCAATAAAATTTAATAAAACAATATCTAACAAACAGTTACCAAATTGATGCGCTAATAAGCCCATTTACTTTATTTACATAGGCTACATTACAAGCTTATCCTGTAATACAGTTTACTTACCCCCCCCCCCCCCCCCCCCTTTCTGTTTAAACATGGTTTTTCTACATTGTTTACAATTATATTACTGAACTCATGGACCACCTGCAATACCTTCATGAAACATACACACACACATACACACACTCTGTTTCTATCATTGTGAATATTAGAACCTCTGTAACGATATATATTCTGTCTTTTTTTTGCCCCTTCAGCATCCTAAAAGACTTATTCTCAAGAATTACCTGATGGACCAGTCTGAATACTTGCAAGAAAGAGACGCTCAGGGCTGCTGGAGAGTTGTGAAGGAATTTTGGAGACTGCCTTGTCCCTTCCTTGATCTTTTCTCCTGCTCTTATTTTTTACCCAGCCTTTTATTTTGCCCTGTTTTTTGAACACCTTTTATACTGAATTTTGGTGATATTATCACCGCTTTAACCTCTTGGCACAGAAACCAATAATTGACCATTTCTGCATGTTCTGACTCTTTTAACTTCAATAGCCTGTCTACAGATTTACACACTGCATTATAATCATTAAGGTGAACACTTGGGCCATGAACTGTATTCCCTGAGAGTTGTGGAGGAATGTTGGAGACTGCCTTGATCGTTTCTCCTGTTCTTATTTTGCACCTAGTTTTTTATATTGCACTGCTTATTGAATGAGAGTTTTAAAGAGTTTTCTTGTATTCATTTAAATTAAATTTAAGATACAGAAATGCCTACTGTAATATGTGAGCACATCGGTAAACTACTGTAATGTCAACAGTTAAACTCTTCAGTAGTGTGGTACAGTTATTTTGATAGAAAATGAATTTTTGATGGCACAGGGGTTACTGTTCTGCTCTAAAAACACAGTTTTTCTTTAAGTGTAACCAGTTGAAAATAGCTGCACTTAATATCGTTTGGTCCGTGACTCCTTATGTTTTTCTCTATGTGACCCACAACCAAAAAAGTCACACCTGCTGCAGAGAAAGAGTGTCAAACCAATGTGTCACTGAAGACCCACAGTCTTCAGATATTTCTTCCTGTTAACACTTTTACCTGTAGTGCTGTTACTAATGGGTGTTTATAGATTATTTTTTCCATCAGTCCAATGATTCTGTTAGATATATTTTTTGGGGGGGGCATTTTTGCCTTTTGCAACAAGGGTAAAAGTTGAGTTGCAGTTATGTAGCAAGCACTGTAACCATTCGGCTACCGGGGTGCTCCAGTCCAGTGATTATTTTGATGTGAAACTAAGCAAGCCAGATAATTTTTTGCATCTGAGAAGCTTTACTCAGCTAATTTTTTGGTATGTGTACCAGATTAATGACAATTATAAAAAATAAACTAATCAGTTAATCATTTCAATATGATTTACTTGCTTTTGCAGTGTAAAATGTATGCAGTTTGTACAGTGCAATGACAGAAAAATGTAGTGTCCATGGCATGTATAAAATCATGTATATAACCTTAAACTGTATAAGATCATAATTTCAAATGTGAAAAGCCTGTCTATAGTTCAAGGACCACAGTGTAACTGAATAACATTATTACAACAAAGCTACAAATTTACACTACAAGCTTGCAACATCCCACAGTAGTGCACATATAAAAAGAGAAGTAAAGATTGCGGGCTCAGAGAGATTGTGTTTCTTTTGAAGTCACTCGTTCTGGTTGGGTGATGGAGCTGACAGGGTTATTTTGGGACAATGAAAATGCGGCGTGATTAATGGTTCAAAACAAAAACTCTATCCCGAGACGATGTGTGTTCAGAGGACTGTGGCTGAGGAGCTGATAGTCCATCTCAGCCGACACCTCTAAATTAGTGCTGGTATCATAAATGTATTATAGAGCTCAGCCCTTAGTTTATCACATACACTCACCACACAGAATAACACCTTAAATCAACCTAAGAGCCATGTCATTTGTGACAGTGCCTCCCATAGTTTCGACCCCACCGGTCTGATGTCATCTGATCTCGGTGGATGAAAGCCCATCTACGGGAAATTCAGAAGCACCTTAATGGCACCTTTCCGAAACACTCACCTGCAAGGATTGAGCGTAGACTGTAATTGGCACGATATATCTCACCTTATCTGTTTCTGTCTGGAATGAGGAGGTAGAGGCTCCAGGTGAGACCTTTTACTGCGGCCATGACGCAGGAGAGGTCACTGATATGTGGAGACATACCTCAAAAAATTTAAATGCATTGCAGACTGTAGCTGTAAAGCTCCCTCATCTACCATGCTGTGTCATATTTCAGCAAGGTTTGACAATGCTGGTGCTTCACAGCTCACATAAAAAGGCTCCATTTTCTTCTATCTAGCAGGGCCATTGTTGAGTGCTCTATCTCTTATGTCTGCTGTAGTCATTTTGGGTATCTCATAGTAAAGCATTGTTCATTGTCACTGGCTTAAGAGATATTAATGAATATGATTGCTCTATCCTCCACTTGTGTTTGGACTCATTGTATCTGTATTTGACTTAAACTGGATAATTCTCAGTGCTATAATTTCCTGTGTGTCATACACTTTGAGGCACATTTGTAAAGCAAGAGCATTGTAATACAACTGAATGACTACTAAATTAAAGGTTTTTGTGACATTTTCCCTTCTAATAGTCATTATAAATTATTCAGAAGGTAACAGTCAGATCACATCGGTCATTTTGACATCTGTCTCTGTATTTTTCTTTATTTTTCCGTTTCAGATTCAGAATGCAGATGATGTTTTGATCACTCCCTTGGAAAAATTTCGGAAGGAGCAAATCGGTGCTGCGAAGGTAAGAGACCACCTACATGCACAATTAGCAACTGAACAATAGAGGATATCTCATGTGTACTGACACCCTTCGCCTCTTCTCCTCACCCCCTTCATCTCCGCTACAGTATGGAAATCACTAATTAAAGGTAAAAGGTGACACTGCTAAGAGAAGAAGCTCTCTCAGACTGATTGGAGGTATAAAAGAGGATGTCAGTTTTCAAGTTTGGTATTATAATATATTAAAACTTTGAGTTGAAAATATCAGTTCTAAAGTGGCTAGTTTATGTTTTTAGTTTATATAGTTAAAGATGGCATATTGGACTAAACAAGTATATGTCTTTGACAGACAAATAGAGATTGATGTTATTGTCAAAAATAATTGACAATATGTACAGATCACATATTAGGTGCTAAAAAAAAAAGTGCAAAGACCTTGTCACAGGTTTCGGTCTCGCAGTCTGCATGCTGTTCTTCCTTCAAAGATATTTCTGCATGATCAAACAGCAAGGTGTTTTTTTTTAACGCATTTATTACCTGATTACTATAAATTTACAATATCCAATATATTGTATTCACCATTTTTGTAATCAGATTACTGTAGTCTTGTTACATGTAATGCATTCCTCTCCAACCTATTGGACGTAGAGGATTGATAACAGTGGGGGTTCTGCCGAGTGTTGCTTGAAGGCATCCTGGTTCCACAGTGATATGTTGTTGAAACTGAAGTTGACTGCAAAGACTAGTGTGGGTTTGTTGCTACAAGCCATACTTTCATTCCCAGCCAACGCAAAGGCATAAAATGAAAGTACTGCAGCTTGTTTGTGGTCATTCCCTTGGTGAGATCACACATGAACAAGCTGGTAGAACTTGAGCCTTCACACAGATCTCCCGCTGAGTTTCAGAGTCTATTTCTAACTCCTCACTGGACTCTTTGAATCATTTGCACATCTTTACATAGCTCTAACCCCTGTGAGGGACATTGCAGCCTCAAAGTCAGACTCTCATCTTGATATATTTTACATGACTTGAAAGCCACTGGTGTGAAAAAAGTTGTCATTTTACTGTATTTCATTGGCATGCTCACAAGCCAACCTGCAGTGTGAGGGAACTATTTCTCTTCGTAGTGCTGAAGTGTGACCATCAATCACTCTCCTCTTTACTCGCCAGACTAAATAACCATTGTCGCTTCATGTCTTGGCCATCACATGTATCTACCGTAATGACATAGCACATTTTGCTTCCATCTCTTTCTCTCACTCTCTCCCTATCATAGTTCTCAGTGTTATTGCACCGACTCTCCATGTTTATAAAATGGTTTCTTAAAAGCCACAGCCCCCGTCACTCCCACTACCTCTTATTTCCTCCGACCACTTCCTCCTAATGGCTCTCTCCTACTATAGCCCTTCCCCCGCTAAACATTAGTCCAACTAGAGTGAGATAAAAGGCAGACATCACGAGTGGCTGAACAACTTTCCACTGTTCCGAGAATCTGGAGAGATCTGCGGGCTGTCTGACCCTTCCAGTTCCTGCGCTTCATGTCTGAGAACGTCAGATGGACAAACGGGGAGCTCTTGCCTTATTTGGGTATTCTGCGAGTAATCCCGCTGAGGTTACGTACCAGTGTATCAGCTTCTTAGGCACAAGCACAACACTTCCATGGCCATAACACACTAGCAGATTGACTGCAGCACTACAGGACATATTAGGCACAGTCTGCTTCACACAAGGCTAAACCAAATGTTTTGGAATAAAACCCATCAAACTTAACACGTCAAGAAAGCCATGAGGACTCAAACAATCGTGTATTTTGACTGGAACATGGAGCTACCATATGTACTGGCTGCCAAACCAAGATGTAGAACTGAAATTATGTTGCACTTCTTTTTTTCAGTTTCAGATACATTATTTTGAGCTAAAAGTTGTTTATCTCCCAGGCAAAGAGCAATAATTTCAGAAGTGAAATAATGACTGTTCTGGTTTCAGTGTATATATGTATTGTGTTGTTGTGCCAACACAGTCAGCTCCTCTGTGCATCCACTAAATTGCTAACTGATCTCCTACAACTTGGACCTCAACCTTAGGTCTGAACCCTCACATAGACTTGCTATTCTAAGGGTTACATGTATGATTTTTTTTCACAAGCTGAGATCTATTGGAGGTAATCTGCCTTAAGGTGGGTCTACACAATTTGTGTGTATGTGTGTGATTTTTTTAAAGCCTTGAAATTTAAACAGACCCCAGGGACACTTTTTCAAGACAACACCAGGGGGTGTCTAACTCGTGGGTGGCATTCCTGCTCTCTGAAATTTTGAAAATATCATATTCCCTTCAAGGGTCTTCAACATTAGGGGCACCGTAGGGGTCCCCCACTAGCTGAGTGTGAAAAATTAGTGCAAACAGACCCAGATGGGAGTCAGATGGCCATCGATAATTTGAGCTGTCCTCATCCTACAGAGGGTGCGCAGACATCAGATGATTCTTGGCTAGCTAGGGTCTCCAGAGGCGGAAGTGACATTTGCATTCATGCTATGAAATCCCAAAATATGCTAACCAAGACTGTGGAGTGCAGAGATCCGGTTAAAAGTGGTTTGGGGATATGCTCGCCAGCTGTGGGCTGTCCTAAAACTTTTCAATCATACAAATATGTGTATTTTTATAGTCTTTTATAGTCTTATGCACATGACTGTAAGCCTTTTGTTCTACATATCTGTCTTGAATTATATTGCAAAAAAAAACACTTGGAAATTGGGGGTTGGGTAAAAGCAATTTTTAATCAGCTGTAGTGGAGGCAAATTATGATGATATGATCATATTGTGTTATCGTTATTGTGTGCTAGTGGTGTGCACTGATATCTTCCACAGAGTCAGTCTTAGTGGTACCAGCAGATTACGCCTGAAGGAAGAAATATTCAAATCCCACTCATAGTGGCTTTAGTCAAGTATTTTTAGTCGATCAACAAATTATTTGAGCACTAAACCATTCACTGTTTATGCATCAGTGGCTCTGATCATGGTTGCCCACTGCACAACACAGCACACTTATTACAGCTTCACTGAAATCCGGCCACTTTAAACGTCAGATGATCAAGGGTGGAAGCAATGTCCTGGATATGTGCAAATTGTGTTGGGTAAACAACTTTGCAGATTTTCAGTTACTATATTTTCGATTAATAAATAAGACCAAAAAAAAAAAAAAAGGCAAAACATTTCACCTAATAACAGTGAGATGACAGCACTGCAGACACAACAAAATGCATAAATAATGTAATGCAAATTAAATATATTTCTTTCCATTATTTTCATGTCTGTCCCATCATTTTCCACTGTGCCCTACCCAGTAAAGCAGAAATACCATTAAAACAATCTTTCAGAAAGTAATTACATTTTCTCCTGATCACTAGAATTTCATGAGAGAGTCAAAGTAGACCTTAAGAGGTCAGTCTTCACCTGTTTGAAGGCAACACTGTATATATCAGCCTCTTGCTTTTTGCAGAAGCGATATGTATTAAATTACATTATATACAAACAATAACATCATATCATCCAGAAATGAATTAAAGGTAAAGGGCCTGAAAGTATGGCAGGTCAGACGTATTGTTATCATGTATTATTTTGAAATGAATGCATAATAATTAATGCAAAAGTGGTGTAAGTCATTACCTACTGTTATAGTTGTTAATATCTTTTCACATAATAGTCAAAACTAACAATTAGTTCTTAAAGACAACAAATCTCACTGTTAAGTAATTAAGGTATTCATGGCAGCTCTTAACCAGAGAATTCATAGTTTTTTGGTTTTTTTTATATTTGCATACATTTTGACAGCATCTGCTATACACTGGATGAACTGACACGATGGCTTGTTGTCTTACTGTATCCGGTGTTCACTGTTCTCTGGAGCTGAAAGTGACACTGAACACAGGACTCATAGCATGTCATTCCCTTTCTGTGATTTCTTCCTGTCAGACTTCACCGTCTTGGGGTTTAATAAAGCAGAATTGTCTTAATAATAATCTTTAACAATAAACAGAGGACTGGCCAGCAAAGTTCACAAACTAATCCTTGCAAAGTTGGATGCAGTAACCATATAATAACCATATAAAAGTGCTGACACTGAATAACTTCCTGTTACCTTGACCCTAATTAAGGTGGTCTGAGGGAGCCTTTATTATCAGCTACACTGACAGATGACACAGTCCAAAACAAATAATAATCAGATACATCTTGACAAGGAGTTCCTAACTTTCAGACGATTCAAGTTCACTTTTCTCACTCATTATCTCTCAGGTTAGGAAGTTACAGCGAGGTTTAAGTTGATCCTGACAGGGAAATGCCTAAGGGATCCCTACAGGATATGGTATAGACCTGTATTTATGCTGGGCTTGTCAAAAGACTTTTTCCAGACCATAATAATAAAGAACCTTTTGAAGATTAATCTTATGAAGATACCAGCTTTCTTCCTTGCAGCTTTGCTCACATCTCAAGTATTAGTATGAGATCAGATACGAAGGAAATATCCCTGTTGTGCAGACATGAGAGAATGTACACTACACCGAACTTGTTCTCTGTTCGCTAGAAAAGTGTGTATATGTGGTGCATTTATACTTTCATTTTTATTACTTTAAATTTAATACATCAGTGTCAGATGCACTAACTAATACTGATATTTTTGATAAACTAAATCTCTGTAGTCTGCCTCACCCACACTAAATACAGCCTATTTAGAAGTTTCATATCTTCAGAAGCAGATGTTTGTAATTACTTAGTGTTAATTGGCCAACTTCTTGCAGTCAGTAATGTCTCCCCAGGAAGTGGGATTTCAGGTAAAGAGGGAGACATTTTCGGCTTTGCTGCAAAGTAACTGAACTCAAGCTGAAGCCTGGTGTTCTGTCTGCCTCCCTTGTGGGAGAGAGACCAGCTCATGTGTGGTGGGGCATCAGAATAACCCAGCCATTGCTATTTAATCGCCATTCTGGACCTCTGCTCCAATTAGCTGTCTCTAATGAGCTCATAGCGATAGGTTGCAGAGTTCTCCCTTTCATGTCACTGCTCAGAGAATCCATTTAAAATGAACGTGTGGTGAAACATGCTGCATGTGATGCCTTGCAAGCCATTGATGTTTGTATTATTCCAGGGTGTCGGACAGAAGTGTAGTGTGATAGTGTGTGATATCTGGGGTTCTTTCCTCTATATACACACACAGACACATTCGACCTCCTTTGCCACTTACATCTGTTACCATGGTGATGAGAGGTTCAGAAATGATGGCCCTGAGGCTCGTTAGGGCCAGTGTCAAAACTGGCAATGTAGGGCTAGCGTCCAAATATTACTCCTGCCGTCTTCGTGCCTGCTCTCGACGTCCTTTCAGTAGCAAACTGACAACACCTGATGACCAGGTGAAAAGCTGCCAGCAGTTTTTCCTCTGCACTTTCCTCCCTATGACATTATAATAGCAATCAGCATACTCACCCATATTACAGCTGGCATCAAAGCGCTCTTAACGGCAACGTGAGACTTGCCAGTTCAAAAATTCCACTACACAATCTGAATCAGAATATTCTCTTCCTGCATCTGATTT
This sequence comes from Thunnus maccoyii, assembly GCF_910596095.1. Lineage (NCBI taxonomy): Eukaryota > Metazoa > Chordata > Actinopteri > Scombriformes > Scombridae > Thunnus > Thunnus maccoyii. The sequence continues at coordinate 27,453,364 of NC_056538.1, read as the reverse complement.
ATTCATGAGGGCAGACAAAGCAATCAGATGAGGAAATCTCCCAAGTGGTATGTTCATGTGTGTTTTGTGTACCACAGAGTGTTGGGAAGTGCTTTGGCGTTATCCATTCCCAGCCAGCTGATTACTCTGGGGCGCTGGCATTAATGTGTGTCAGAAACTTCCAACTTATGTGAGCTTTAGGCAATATATCTATCCACATCTATGTCCTCTGCCACCATGTGTTGGGCTTCAAAGCCTTTTGCCTGCACTGCTCCCCCGTTCTGTAGGAGAGTCTTTGCAATTTAAATCGCTCATATTCCACTCTGATTGCACAAACATATCCAGAGGGGGAGAAGTGTGCGCTTAGCACATGGACAAACCAACACCTGGTGTTCTGCTAGGGTATCATTACAGCAGCACCAGTTTATACACGTCCTGTCTGGATCAAAACAAAGCAGGACACTTTGGGTGACTTAATCAGGCTGGCTCTGCCTCACAGATTCACTGCGGCTGTGAGTCACTCCCCACTCTTTGTAAGTGTGAAAGAGTTAGTCCAGACGTACGGAGGAGTGTTTTTTTTTTTTTTTTTTTTTTTTTTTGTGAGGAGTTTTCTGGCAGGCTCACACCAGTCAGCAGTGCTGGGAGATTCCTGCTGTGACTGCGGGGCTCATATAAACCTAAAGCTCTTAATTTGATGTGATCCCCAGTGTGTGTGTATGTGTACATGTGTCTGCACAGTGTGAGTAGTTATTTTCCCCAGTTGTATGCTTCAGTTGTGTGTGTGTGTGCTCACCAACTAATGTCATGTCAATAGCACTCACAATGGCAGACAGTCAGCTCCCTTTTTATTCTCTAATAAAAAAACACTTGATCCTTAAGGGAAATTTATTTCCTGTCTATGTGATATCATATTTAATCATATGTTTATTTTGCTTTCCACCTGTTTATTTTCTCTTTATTTCTGAATAGCAGGCATATAAGCAATTGATTTCTCTCCCCCTCTTGAAAAGATCATTCCTGGGCCAGACATGACAAGAAAGATGGAAATAAGATGCCACTACATGAAATTATCTATTGATTTTTGTGCTCTACTTGTAATAGTTATGTAGGAGGGTTACAGTGTCTTGTGGTGAATTTCTCCAGTGTTTAACTGCTGTGGGGGTTGCTGAGGCAGAACACTGTTCTAGGTCATATCAGTAGCTAGTAGATTAGACTTGCTGAATTTCAGGGCCATGGGAATGAAAACAAACAAGCTGGATCTGGTTACAGTGGCCGTTTCCTCACACTTTCCCCGTCCCCTCTATTCTGTTCTTGACTAGCCCCTTTATGAATGTTTGCTTAGCGAGATGGGCAGTAAGTGGGCAAAGCTTGGTTTAGAGGTCAGACTTGCAGATGAGACACTTGAATTCCCTCACACAGACAGGTTCTCTCTGCTTGGGCAAGGATTGATTAAAGCCAATGAAGTGGATCTTTTTTTTTTGGGGAGGGGGGTGTTGAAATGTAGTAGTGGTCCATATGCTATGTAGATGGGCATCTGGCATGAAGAGCCCATTTCCTGTTACTTTCTCAGAGTCTTGTGGGACGTGCTGTCTGAGTCTCGGGACTGGTAACTATAGAGCTTGACTTGTCTTTGCAGGTGGATAACAAGGAAGGAAAATGCAAACAGCATCCAGCCGGTCCTGTCTGTGACAGTGCCAAATCCATTACGCTATTGATGATTTGCAGTGTTATGAACTTGTGTCCCCAGCTCACCATGAGAATAATAACGTATATTTCTTAGAAGCCCTTTTGATATTGCACAGTCCGTTATTGACCATGTCCACATTGTCTTCTCATCATTACGCAGTCATATGCCACTTTTATGACCTGTAATAATCTATTGACAGGAATTTTAAATGGCATGTGGAAAGTGGCATGTGAAAATGTAGTTAGACTTCCACCTAGTGGCAGTCACACCACACACCCCGAGATACGGGAACACATCTCACATTTTTAGTAATGTTAAAGCCTTTTATGTGTCTTGTGAACCATTTTAGGAAGGGAAGAAGAAATTCGATAAGGAAACAGAGAAATACTATTCCACGCTTGAGAGACACCTCAACTTGTCATCCAAAAAGAAGGAAGCATATCTGCAGGAGGTAAAACCAAAACAAATTTTCTGAACTCCAACAGGTTTTTGAATAATGCTGTTCTATGGTCAGCTTTGTTTCGCCCTAAAAATAAACTTTGTTTGTGCACCGTTCTCTGTTCATTACCTATCTAAGCACACACTGTTTCCAGGTGGTGATGTAAGCATTAACTCTCTGTCCACACAGCGCTCTCTCGGGTTGACCCTTCTTTGTTATGGCACTAACCCTGGTTTGTTTGTTCATTCCTAGGCTGACACGCAGATTGATAAGGAGAGACAACTCTTTTATGATGCATCCCTTGAGTATGTTTTCAAGATACAAGAAGTGCAAGAAAAGAAGAAATTTGAGTTTGTTGAGCCGGTAAGAGAAAGTATCAGTTTTACGTATTTTTTTGTGTTCAGTTTGTGCTGAATACATTAGACAAAGGATTAGTTGAGTGGCATATAATCAAAATAGTAGGGAATATTTGTAGTTTAATGGAAGTGCTGATGGAAGTGGCTTTTTAAACGTCTGTCATATCGTCCCCTGAGTGAAGACAGACGCAATTATACATCTCTCACAGGTATATACAGTATTTTCTCGTGTATATTCCAAACATTTGTCATCTTCATCACAAATTCTCTGTAATACAGTCGATCCATTTGGGCAAGCTAGTGGGTAAAATTAGATCAAGTGGTTGCTGTCAAACAAAACAAGACAAAGTGCAAGTGCAAATCAAAGGCTCTATAAAAGCCCCTACCTTACAGATTTGTGGAGTCAATTCTAACACCTTTAGTGAAAAAGTTACCAGGAAACATTAACTTCTCTGGGTGTTAAATGTCTGGGAATGTGAAATGGGAGCAAAGTGGCTGTTTTAAAAGCCCCCACTCCCATTTGTTTACATCTACTGGCAGTTCATCCAGAAACCAGGCCAGAAATGTAAATCTCTCCAGGCCCCAGGTAGTGCTGGGGAAAATGACAAGGCTCAACCTTGCCTGTGATGAATCTGGGCACAGATAAGATGGTTCATCCTTGAACATTTGATATACCAAGCTCTCATCCTAGAAATCAAATCAGTGGTTGTGTCTGAGGATTTGACTGAGAGCAGCTCTATGTTTGCAGGATCCACTATGCTACAGATGAGATCAGTTTTTTTTTTTTCTTCCAGCAGTACTGCCAGTGCTTTTTCCACACTGGTCAAGGATATTTCTGTGTTATACAGAAAATAAGATCAATATCTGTCAACAAAAAAGAACCACAAACTTTTCGTCCATCATTGTTTGTGCAATATTCGATGCATCAGTTTGAAAATAATTAATTTCATCAGATTTGCTAATTAATTTTTCTGCAATACAGTCCTGTTTAATAAGAAGTTAATTAGTTTTAACTGACAATGCAATATGTACATTGTAATTATAGATTTACTCCAAAAGTGGATATCCACAGAGTTTGACATTTACACTGATAATATGATTGATAGCACAGAATTAAAGTAAATTGTGTACTTTTCAGATGGCAGTAATATAATTAAATCCATAGTTTAAAAAAACACTCAATAGACTAGATTCCCCATGTTTTAGAGATATCAAAGGGTTATTATGTGATTATAATAATGATTATTGTTTCTCTTGTACAAAATGGCCATCTCATGTTGCAATGTGTTTTTAAAATGTGCTCTCCAATGTGAATTAGTAACACACACTGTAGCTCTATAGTGTTTATTAAGCCTGTAATCACTCTTAAACGATGTTCTTCTCCAGCTCCTGGCCTTTCTTCAGGGTTTGTTTACATTCTACCATGAAGGATACGAGCTGGCTCATGAATTTGAGCCGTACAAACAGCAGCTCCAGTTCAACCTACAGAACGTAAGTCTCAACACCTTAGGGGTTGTACACAAAGCCAACCAGCCACGTAATCAGATTCTGCAGCTTATCACACCCTAATATAACAAGCAGAGTTTTCACAAATGGATAGCGATGTGATAAAAAGAGATTCTTTGCTGCGCAGAGGATCGATATTTTCAGAGTGTTGTGTTTCAGACAAGTTACTGCAGGATGTTTAAGGGCACCGTGTCAAAAAAAAAAAGAGTTAGAGTTGGAAGTAAAACTACAGCTGCAGCCATGCGCCCTCCTTCCATCACTATGACCTCACCAATTGCAGTCTGAGGGCCCAAATTTCTTTCTGGTCCAACATGTCAGCACCATTGACCTGTCAATTTCCACTCTGTAACCCTCTCTCCACGTCCTCAGATGCAGAGAGCTCTAATAGATGGAGAAGGTGAGGCTGTCTCACCATCTCTCTAGTTGGGGATATAAGACAGCCTCATTCTGACCTTTTTGACTGGGGAAAAGAGGATTCCTGGGATGTATTAACAGCTGAGTCTCTGTTGTAATTTGGGATTTCTTGAAGAAAAAGTTTCCAATATAAATTTAATGTATTTGAATTAGATGCTCTGTCTGCATTTCCAAATGGTTTGCCAGTGTGCTAGTCATTCTCTCCCCCAAGTGGTCTCATGTAGCTGCACAAATATGATTTATTTGTCAGTTTTGTGATGTTTTTCCTTTATTTCTTAAACGTCTCAATCTGCTCCCTGATGCAGGCAATGCAGTTATACTCAAATCCTGCATTTTTCACACAGACACGAAACAACTTTGTGAGCACCAAGCAGGAAGTGGAGAAGCTGATGAAGAGGATAAGGTCTGCAGATCAGGACTATAAACCCCCAGGCCAGTGGACGATGGAAGGCTTCCTGTACGTCCAGGAGAAACGTGAGTATTTCTAGCTGGGCTCCCAGCCAGCCAGGCCCTCACATGCCATCTCCCCTCCCCCTGCCTCACTTATAAGTGCATGGTTTTACATCCATCACCATAAACATGTCTTGAGTTCTCCCAGAACTCTGCAGAGGAGATCCTCTCGCATAGAGCTCATACTTCATCCTGTTTACCAATTCACTTTGATGTGCTCTCAAACAAGGAAGGGGGATACCACAAATTGTAGATTTTTATCAGCAGCAATAAACAACTTTTGATTTATCACACTTTAATTGCAAATTGATTTTCAGAAGTCTTTCCAAGAGCCTGTGGTACAGAGAAAAATATTTTGGCTCAACTACCATTTTCTTCTTTATTTATCTGTCCTAGGTCCTCTGGGATGCACATGGACACGGCACTACTGCACATACGAGAAAGGCAGCAAGACCTTTACCATGAGCAACACTGAAACTAAGTCGGCTGGGAAACAGGTAGTTTCATATGTTTTAGTGTATTTTAGTTTAGTTTAGTCTGTGTGTGTGTGTGTGTGTGTGTGTGTGTGTGTGTGTGTGTGTGTGTGTGTGTGTGTGTGTGTGTGTGTGTGTGTGTGTGTGTGTGTGTGTGTGAAACAAAGAAACCCTTTGAGACTCATAACAATGTCTCAACCCAGAGGGGGAAAAAGTCAAAATGATAGAAGTGTAAATTTGGTAAACAAAACAAAAGACTTGTTAACTCAAGGCAGAAAAAAACTGTTCAAAGATGAAAAAATCCACCAGTAAGAAGAAACTGGTAGACAAGGAATGAAATAACCTTTAAACAGGAAGTTATGGTGTCTTGTTTTTTACATGATTAACTGAACAGTTTTACCTCATTTATAAGCTTTGACACGTACAAATGAGTGGAAACCACATGAGATTATCAACATATTTCATACTTTATGTACTTGTCTAATGTATTTAGTATGTTATCTTATGTTTATATTTTATTACATTATAGTGTATGCTAGGGTTTTTTTCTCATATTCTCATATTGAATATTTTGTTTTATTTTGTTATTTGTTGTGTTGGTTTTTCTATAGATATAAATTTCTCTCTTCTAGTGTTAATATGTATATTTACTGTGTATTTACTATTCCTTTGCAATACCTGGATAACCTGCTGCTGTAACACTACAATTTCCCAATTTGGGATCAATAAAGGACATCCATCTATGTATCTACATATATCTAATTATCTATCTGTCTATCTATCTGTCTATCTACCTATTTTTTCATCCATTCATCCATCCATCCATCCGTCCATCCTACCACCACCGACTGCCACCATCCCATAAGTTATTGCATGTACTAATTAGATGATCATATTACTGTTTTTAGATATTTAAAAAAACATTTGCAAGGACAGAATTTAAATGAGTGCATTTCTTTCATTTTTCATTTCAATTTATATTTATTCATGCATCGTGTGTTTATTTTTAGAATGGTCTTGTCCTGAACCAGCCAGAGATGTTCAAGCTCAAATCCTGCATTCGGAGGAAAACAGACTCCATCGACAAGCGTTTCTGCTTTGATATCGAAGTGGTGGAGAGGTCTGTGACTGTCTCAATCATCTATATGTTCCCAAACATGTGTTACTGTAACACTTACATGGACTGAAAACATATACAAAACATAATATTTATTACTATTACCACCCTCTCTAGTATGTGGTTCGATGTCACATTTGTTTTCATGAGAACTATTGTAATGTGTTGTTTTGTATATTTATTGAGACATTTATCAGCTATTTTGTTATTTCATTAGTAGTTAGGATATTATATTTGAAGAATACACTGTCCTAATTAGGAAAAATGTTACACATCACAAAATACAACATCCACAAATCAGCATGCTGCAATTTGTTCTACTTGATCTTGATATATGCAAATAATAATAGATACTATGGAATTACCTTAGAAATTTTACATTTTGAAGATTATGTGGCATTTTAACATATAACTGTAGTACTTCCAGGTTTAACAGAATATTTAAACGACTAACATATTTAAAGACAGATGAATTGCATGTGGGATGTTTTGTTCTCATGCATTTTGTGTTTTATCGAACCCAATTGATCCTGACAATTAACCCAGATTGTCATGGGAGTACACAGCACTTGAACATGCAAGAGTTGTTCAGGTTTGATTAACATCTTCAAAGACACCCTGTTTACCAGTGTTAGATGTTTTCAGCTCTGTTTGTGTCCTGCATGTTCCTCAAGTCCTCTCCCTCCCAACCTCTTGTTTGTTGTATGTCCACAACATCGATATTTTCTCTATTTTTTGAACCCATTCCGTCTTTTCTCTGTGTTCATGTCAATGTAGAAATGACATCTATCGTGGAACTCTTTTCAGACCACTTCAGTTTTTCTGTAAAGTCCGGTATGTGAACTGACCAGTCCTGCCCTTTCAGAGCAGTTGCATGTGCTGCATGTGTGCTGCTAATTATAACCTTCACTCAATCTCAAATTCAGACCTTCTAATGAAATACTTTTGCCTTCTTACCACTTCACAAAATCAGACATCACTTGGTCAATATGGGCTAAAGGATACAGACATATTACTTTTTCCTACTTGTCTGCAATTACTCAAACAATACAATGATTCATATCATTCTGAGAATCAATTGATCACTTTGCCTCTTTTTAGAAGTTGAAAATCCACTAGCTGTATGGGAACATTCATAATGGATTTGTATTCAATGTTTCACTGGGGAACAGAATGAGGGATTGGCCAAAGATCAAACACCGTCAACTTGACTGCCCACTGATTAACAGTGGCTCAATTGATCAAGTTGTAAGTTATGAGAGCTTGATATCAACTCATTATTGCATGTGTATTTCATTATATAGAGTTAGCTCATCACTGTGCATTATTGTTGCACAGCACCAGCAGGGCCAGCACTGTTCACCCTCTGTGAGTGTTGCTGAGCATGGACAATAACTGCAGTTTATTTGCAGGACAACTCATTTATCATAAACGACGATGCCCCAAGGTGCTTGTTCCAACCACAAGGACAATGTGGGCCAAGCCCCAGTCAGCTTCAAGCTCATCCATTCATCCTCATTATAATAAACATGCTGTTACACCTATAGCCCAGCCAGAATCAGGCCAACCATCTCAAAACCGCATTTCTAGGGTTGGTTCATCCAAATCATAAGAGGGGTATCTTGCCAAGCAGATAGTTTTATTTTGATCGCCCAGATCTCGAGATATCTCTCTCCACCGCAGTGTGGATATAAATTAATAGATTTTCATTTGTGGTGCTCAAAGCAACGATAAAATGCCATTTTAAAAATTCAACAGCTACATGTCTTTCTAGGAAGTGTGTACCAATTTCTCTGGATAATCTACAGACCTCACTATTGATAGTTTTCATTGGTACTTTGGTAGGAAGTACTTTGATACCAATGAAAACTGTGTGTTCTGTGGATTAGAGTAACATTGTTTCTGGACAGAGATGTTGCTCTCGAATCTGTTAAATATAAATTTTCAATGTTGTAAGCATCCCAAACAAAAATTCAATTCACCTACATTGTTTTAAGTTGGAGGCATGAATAACAGAGACAGATATCTCAAAACCTGGACAAATGAATGCAAAACTATATGCATGGCTGGGTACCACCTGAAGTACAGTTTTGTACAGTAACATGGTTGAAACAACCCCTTCATTGCAAGACATGCAACTCTACATGGCTCTGCGCTAGTACTAACCATCACTACTGGATGGGGTTTAGTTTTCATTTGCCAGTATTATCATATAATGTGTCATCAGATCACTACCAACTAAAGCAGTGCTGCGTATCAAGTGCAGATAATACACCAGTTTCAAGCTATTTAGCACAGAGTGGGGCGAGACATGAGACACAAGAAATGCTGTGCTGTAGAACACAGAGGAGACAAAGGTGTTTGCATGTTGGGTGCAATAAATGAATCACTCTAATATTAAGCACATGTAGCATTTAATTGGGAGTGGAATGTGAAGCACAGAGCCAACCCAGGGCACAGTTTGAAGTCAAGCATTTGCACATGAGCTATTTTAGTCACACTAGTCCTTTTATAGTGGTCTCAGCCAGTGTAAACATGGTCTGTCCAGGGGCCCCTAGACAATGAGATCAGACTAAGACCAGCTTTTCTCTGAAATCTTTCCAGGCATGGCGTTATGACACTGCAGGCACTGTCAGAGTCCAACAGAAGATTGTGGCTAGAGGCCATGGATGGCAAGGAGCCGGTGAGGACCTCTTCCTGTTTGTCTTTGAAATATTCATTTTACACTGGCTCCTGTTTGACTAGGATGTTTTTTGGAATTTTTTTTTGTTGTTGTTGGTTTGACAAGAAAACAATACCAAAACTGAACTATTTGTCACTGGCACCCTCTTCTGGTGGGTTCAGGTTAGGTCCAGCAACATCTTTTTAAGAAACCATGACCTCACCATCCACTTGTTCTAATAATAGACTGCCCACTTCAACCATAGAAGCACTGGTGGGAAAAACTGGGACATGACTCTCTTCTTTCAGGGATTTTGTTTAATTTTGAAGCAGAGGGTTTTATAACTTAGTAATGCTTTTTGTTATCTCTCTCTAGATTTACAACCTACCTGCCATTTTGAGCAAAAAGGAAGAGAGTAAGTGTGTTTTTTTTTCAAATCTCTCCAAACCCCTTTCATCATAGTAAAGTATAAATTCAGCTTTCAAAGACTTGAAAAAAAAACTCCATACACACACCCCCACACACACACACATACACATACATCAAACACATAATTTGTTACTTACAACTACAGTATCTCTGTTCATTAACACAATTATTTGACATGCACCCACTCAGCTGACATAGCACAGCTTTACAGCAAAAGGGTTGCATCTTATTAGTTGGAGCACATGCATAGGGGGAGAGCTTGATGCGTGGTTAAGCCAGACGGTAATTGACATGTCAATCCTATTCTTGTGTTTTATTGCAGCGTTTCTTAATGAGGCGGGCTTTAACTTTGTGAGGAAATGCATTGACCTGGTGGAGGTTAGAGGTGAGGCATTTAAATCTCTCAACTTTCAAATGACTTGAACGGGTCCTGGTGGTGATTATGAATAACGATGTGCTTCGTTCATTAGTGGACATGACAACATACTGCACTGTCTTAACAGAGCAGAAAGTCTTTGTTCCTTGTTCCGGTTCTTTATTTTCCTTTTTCATTGCAATGCAGGTATAAATACGATGGGACTATACCGGATCGGAGGGGTCAACTCCAAAGTACAGAAGCTGATGACCACAGTCTTTTGTAAGTGACCTTAATATCAGAAAAAAATTAGCATTTCCCACTCACAGCATAGTAGTATAGAAACTACAAATAGGATCTCTGTTCAAAGGGACTGGAGTCAAATTTAAAGTATCATTATTCATCAAGCTTGGAATTACAGCTTTTTTTCTATTGTTAAGACTATTTCTTTGTACTATATGTACTGTATTTCAATGTATTTTTCAATTTCTTAATGCCTGAATTATTATTTTCAGCAAATTAACCTCTCCTTTTAAAGCTCTGGTTAATGAACAGCTCTGGACATGATCTCAGGTTGAAGTTAAAGCTTCTGCAAACATTATGTGACCCTGCAGAGTGAGGAAAGGTGTCCTCCTTGTGGTGTGACAGTGTAACAGCCATTATGCTTCATGTTACTTTTCCATTACCTTGTTAGTTACCGAAGGCAATCCTGTTTGCATGTGTTTCATACGTTTGAACAGGAAATGTCTCAATGATTTTTTTAAAATTCTCACTCAAGCTGGATCTCCATCTCTCTCAGACACTCATTGCACACTTAAATTTATCTCACATTCTTGGGTTGAGTCATTTTACACAAGAAGAACGTCAGTGTTTTTTATGCTCATTTAACCAGCTTGTCGGTTTGTTGCTTCAGACAGTTTACAGCTTAATTGATAATGAATAATTGGATTAAGTGTGTTTCCAATAGCATCCAAGGCACCTGTGGATATGGACCTGGATGCAGAGACGTGGGACAACAAAACTATCACCAGCGGTCTGAAGAATTACCTCAGGTCAGCTCGCCCCACCAGCTATGTGTCCTCAGCTGTCAGGAATCATTGCTGCCTCCATAATGCCTCTTTGAAGCCTCCCTGGTGTTAGTCATGCATTCAGTGCTGCCTCTGACTCACAAATGGAGATGGCTGCATTTATTAAAAAGACCCATGCCACTCAGGAAATCAATGATAACTGTTCTCTTTATTCACCAGGTGTCTCTCTGAGCCTCTAATGACCTTCAAGCTCCACAAAGATTTTATCATGGCTGTCAGTAAGTTATGAAAAGTTATTAACATTATAATAGATATTTTAGCAAAGGCTTTATTTGCTGTTCATAACATACAGTGTTAATGGGCAGATTACATTTGTGGCAGAAGATTAGCACATTTGAATATGGTAAATCTTAATTAGTATTTGATCATTGGAGAACACAATATTTTGAAATTTGTTTTGATCAAATTGAATTTGCTCTAACCATTTGAAAGTGAATTGAGTTTGAACTAAATTGCATTTCAAATTAAGTCCTTTGTGAGATAGCTTTGTGGGCACTACATTCATGTCCTTAAAGCTGGAAAATCAAACAAGCATAGACTGAACCAATTAAACCGTTTCCATCTCAGGCTACCAAAAAAACAAAAAACAAAAGTCTACATGCCGTATGCATCAAATTGCTCTCATGTCATGTCAAACTGGTAAGTTAAATTGGTTTAATCTGGGTGAGTTTGCTTCTTTCTACACTTCTGGATATAGTGTCTCAGACAGTTGAATATAAATTTGAAGAACTGAATTTGAAATGTGTTCTGCCACTTCAGTTTGAAGTAGTATTTCTCATATTTATATTCAGTACATGGAATCTAATTTTTAACATTACCATGCCAGTATAGTCATTACAATAGAATATTCTGTTACCCTGATCACAAGAGTCACCGTGTTATTGGTAGTATTACCATTATTTCTGCAATTCAAACCACAGTTAACAATTGTCAACTTGGCATTTCTTGTGTCAGTATATCACCCTCTTGATCATGTTATTCCTGTTTGACTTCCCTCAGAGTCAGATGACCAGAACTACAGGGTGTGTGCTGTCCATGCCTTGGTTCATAAGCTGCCCGAGAGGAACAAGGAAATGCTGGAGCTACTAATAAAACACCTTGTCATGTACGTGTTCCTGTAATGAATCAGTTACTCTGCAGCCCTAAGAAAGAAGAGCAACCGTATGACAGACAATAAAGATTGCTGAAACTGATTAAATTGTCTTCACAGTTTGGGGACACCTTAATGCATTTACAGGCCTCTCTAAAACTGACAGTGCTGTGTAAAGAACAAAGCTGTCACCACATGGGAAAGAGTTTGCTTTTGATATAGCATAGAATAGCATCTTACATAATGCCCATGTCTTCTACCTGCAGAGTTTCCACCCAGAGCCAGTTCAACCTGATGACAGTGTCCAACCTGGGTGTCATCTTTGGGCCCACCTTGATGCGGTCTCAAGAGGAGACTGTGGCGGCAATGATGAACATCAAGTTCCAGAACATCGTTGTGGAAATACTTATTGAGAACTTCAACAAAGTGAGTCATTGTTGACGTACAATATGCTTTTAGTTTTGTCTGCACCATTCAACTAATTCCCTCTTTATGTAATTCTTACTTTAAAGGTCTTTTATTACAAGGTTCACTCTACCTTTGCTTTTACAGAAGTTTTTCCATCTGCCAATAACAGAATTAAGGGGAAAAACCTTGCTGATGTGCATTTTTTTTAAAAATGTTTGACAAAAAGACACTGAACATGGCACCACATGAGGGTGGGTGATATGGATAGTATATTCTATCGTGGTATGAGCAAATTTATATTGCAATATTTATATATATCTTAAAATATTTTTTGTAAAGTCAAATTAGAAACTGTTAATAGATCAAATAACCCAATTTGAAAGTAGATACTTCTGGTTGTATTATACCTGGTATAATCTAACTGGTTTATTGCAAGAAGAGACTACCTCAGTATAAACAGTTTTGCAACATATCTGATGACTGAGGAAATACTTCAGTCTCACAGTATAGATTGTCGTTACATCCATCCCTATACAGGGTAGCAAGATTCTTAAAATATTGGTAGCAAACTTCAAAAACACAGTTGTACCCACCTATATTGGTTAGGAATAAAGATATTGTGTAGTTGTGTTGAGTAATTAGTGCTTCTGCCTGGACGTTCAGATCTTCCACCAGCCTCCAGACCCCAATGTGCCCCTGCCCCAACCCCAGAGCCGGACTGGCTCTCGCAGGAGCAGAGCCATCTGTCTGTCCAGCGGGCCCAGGAAACCCCGCAGCATCTACACCCCAACACTGTGCCTGGCAGATGCAGAAAGTGAGTACCAAAGCAGTGAATATCACCACAGGTCATCAAACCACATTTTTGCCAAAAGCCCATCAGTGGCATATAATAACTGTCAGACATCTGCTGAAACTGTCTCACCAATTTTCTAAAAGATTCACCTCATATTGGCTTTTCAGTATTTTTAAAATGGGAAGCCATTAGTTTTCCATTTAGGCTTCCAAATGAGAATGATATCTTCAGAGAAAAGCATTTCCTTTAAGCCATAGAGTAGGCACAATCATTTCCTCAATCATCAGGTTTTAATGAGGGCCTTGTATGCCTTTTCTCTGGTCCCTGCATAGGTGACACTTTCAGTAGCAGTCCAAGCAGCACTCCCATGGGCAGCATGGAGTCTCTGTCCTCCCACTCCTCTGAGCAGAACACCTCCTCCAAAACAGCCTCCTCTGCTCAGGTCAAGGACAAGTCACTTCTGGACCTCCGCCGGACACCATCACAGCTCTCAAATGGCCCCAGGAGCACCGTGTGTGTCAGCAGCCCAGAGTCCAGCTCCAAGGAGGATGCAGGGCGCACAGATGGAGAGTCAGAGGATGCTCTCAGCCTGTCCTCAGTCAGCACCACACCCAGGCTGTCTCCCGCACCCAAAAAAGCACCACACTGCCACATTGACCTCAGGCCAGCACTGCTGAACCGTTCCGCTGGTCCCTCTCTGAAATCACTGCATATATCTGAAGGTAGGATAATCATCAAATAATGCCGGTTCAGGTTTGCCTGTCATTAGTTCATTGATATGAATGTCATTTTAGGACAGAATTCATAGGTCAGTAGTTTTATTGTCATAATGTGTTCTTCCAGGACTGGATGCTTTCAAAGACTGATAGCAACCCTTTGATTTAAGCATAATTTAAACAGTTTTGAAATATCATTTACATGACACATCTGATTTACTTGGAACGGTGTATGTGAGAGTGTAAAACTTTAGTGTCTTTGTGTTTACCAGGAGACAGGAGTTATTCTTTGTATGTTTTTCTCAAGGCCACAGGAGCTGCTCTGGATCTGTTCAAAGTCTGTCAACACTGGAGCCCAAAGAGAGTTTAAAGCCTGCTGAGCACCCAGACCTTCCACCAAAACAAGTGATCCGCCGCAGGATGGACACATCGGCCAGCAACGGATATCAAAGACCTGGCTCAGTGTAATGAACTGAAATAAGGCTCATCATTTTGTTCAGTATAAACTACTGTTTCTATAGTAATACTATTGATGATATCAATTGCAGTGTAATGCCATTTATGAATTCTTACCTTAAGGGCACATTATCACTCACCTTAAAACCAGTGCTGAAATTATTAGTTGAATACTTCATTAAGCAATTGGCAGAAAATTACCAACAATTCTGATTAATGATTAATTGCTACTGTTTACTGCATCAAGCAAAAATGCCGAACATTCACTGGTTCCTACCACTCAAGTGTCAGGATCTGCGTTTTTCACTATTTATTGATTAATCAAACGAAAAAATTGTATTAGATGATGAAAATAATTGTTGTTTGCAGCCCTGATACCCATAATATTTTTTAGATTTCTATAAAGGTAATGTGTATGTGTGTGGCAGAAAAATAGCTACAAGTCAATAAGGCTTAAGGTCAATAGTTCAGCAACATTTCTCTCTTACTTCCTCCCTCTGTCTGTCTCTCTCCTCTGCGTCGTCAGCTTCCTCCTTCGTCTGTTTATGAGCATTGGGTATTGGGAGGGATGAGATGAGTATGTGCTAGGAGATTTATGTCTTTTCCTCTCTGGTGGGAGAGCTGGCTTTAATTATGCTCTGCCTGCTCTTGGGTTGATGTGACCCAGCAGCAGGCTACACTCCTTCTCTTGGGACAAACAGATTGTTTGACTTGTCATGTCTGAGAAGCCAGTCACACAGTCTCTCAAGTGGTTTCCTTGTATAGCACCCACCAGCCTGCCCTAGGCTCTGTTGTCCCCTTGACTCTGAGGTTGTTGTGCGCAGGGTCAAGTGCAGCCTTGTTATATAGTTGAACTCAGTTCAGCATCGTGCTGAAGCTGAGTCCGCCCGGGGGAAGGAAACCTCCCATATTGTGTCGTTACGCCTTTCACCTCATTCTAAACAATGAAGAATGCTGGCAGGGCCAAGAGAAAGTGGACATATTTGTTGTGGTCCAAAAAGGTCAGAAAGGCTTGACTTTCTCTTTCAGGCTGCACTGCAGATTTTATAGACGATAAAAATATGTTTCACAAATTTACTGACTCTACATCATTTGATCTCAGCACATATTTTTCCTTTGGTGATGTTATCTTTCAAACATTTGTTTTTCAGCTGTTAATGATATCCTTGATATAATCAGGTGGAGTGAACAGTATTTCTTTTCCATTTTCGTTTTCATTTTTTTCAGGGTTGCTGCCAGAGCACTGCTTTTTGAAAATGCCTCTTCCCCACAGTCTGCTCCAGTCGGAAGGTACTGTAAAAACATGACACCAGCTACAACAGTTTGACCTAATTAATCTGTTTCATCTCTTCAGACCTGCCATGACATTGTCTGTTTTTTTGTTGTCTTTATAGAGATGCTAAGGCGATGTATTCTTGTGAGGCAGAGCACAGCCATGAGCTCAGCTTCCCCCAGGGGGCGCACTTCTCAAACGGTAAGCAGAGCCAAAACAAGGCAAAAAAATTAGACCAACTTTGCTGCAGAAGTTCTCACAAAAACACACATGCCTCCGTCTCCTTGTGTAGGTTGATTGGACATTTGAACAGTGTACACAGACATTCTGTTGTATACTGGCAACGCACAGCAAGGACTTGGCTAATTCCCAGTGTTATGTAGAGGCATAAAATGATTTTGCTCTTAGCGTGACGCCCCCATATGCATAGCTAAAATCCAAACAGTGCCAGGATTTTTTATTGCCTCTTGCCTTTTCCATGAAGAGATGACTTGGCCCACAACCAGCGCAGGCAGGTCACTGTAACCTAGTGATGGAAGGCACTGGTGCCTGTTCCCTGTTAACACAGACAGCAGAGCCAGCAGCCAAGTGCAAAAACATCAACAAATGCTCCCTACCATTTACCAGCAGGCAAAGCACTTTTATTGCTCTCTACATTAATAGACCATTTTCCTCTATATCCTTATTCAGCAGATCTCTGCTAGATTGTTCAAGCTGATCATTTTTAAAGATGTTCCTCTTTTTGGTGCATCTCAATACTAATTAACCATGTCATTTTTATGGTTTATACTGTATGTGTTTGATTAAGCAATCTTTCAAGCCTGCTGAAATACTCTGTAGGGGCTGAATTTAAAGAGCTGTCTGACCTAGAGTCTTCCTCAATCTGCTATAAATGTTGTAATTGTAGGAAATAATTTAATCAAATATGGACAGGTTACACTGGATTAAGAATTGTTCTGTTTCTCTCTTTTCTCTCACTAAATTATTTTTTCTCTCCTTTTGTCTGGTAGTCTACCGTTCTGTTGAACCAGGCTGGCTCCAAGCAACATATGAGGGAAAAACAGGTTTAATCCCTGAGAATTATGTCATCTTCCTCTAGAAACCTGGTAAACATTGCATATTTTTCATGGTATCCATGGAAAAAAATAATGTTGATTGTTGTTTTTGTTCCTATTATTATAACATTTCTGTATTGTATGCATTTCTAGCAGATACCAAACAGAGCAGTAACTGCTTTAACAGTGCTAGAAGTTCAAAATCTTTTTTTTTTTTTTTTGTAATGATGTCATTCTCAAATGTTTGGGGATTCTGCAGCTTGTCAGAAGTTAAGAGGAAGTAGGTATGGCATGATTGCTGTTTCCCCACATGTAAATATATTACCCATGGACTGCACTGATGTTTTTAGTCCCAGTATTAACCTACAGAATCACAAAACAATCACATCCCATTTCACAAATTTTATTCTCAGAAATATATTATCTTTTGACTTCCCACTATGTCAGCATAACACTCAAGTTGATAATGGAAATCTGTAGTTTCATAAACATTTTGTAATAACTGTAACTGAACAAACTGTGATTTAAAATAAAGATACTTATCTAATCAAATAGAAAGAGCATAATGGATTTGCACCTTAACTTTTATGTTTTTGGCCTGTGATCATTGTTCATCCACTGAACCTGCTCACTGCTGCAGTGCACTTTCTGGTTAGCTTTACAGTACTGTACTGTACATCAATGCTCTTGAGTTTTTTTTCTGTAAATGCTAATCAAAAATATTTACTTCTTGTAACAGTTTATTATTATAAATTATCACATCAAATATATTTCATACGTAAAAATGTGTTTTTATAATGTCATGAATGCTATTTTTATGAGGGCAAGCCTTCACCTTTAATACCTGTTGTGGTACTGTACTCACTGGTACACTGGTGTACAAGCAATGACAACTAGACATGTATTCTCTATAACTGTCACAACATTTCAAAATACAAAGTTCATTATTATTGAAAAAGTTAACTGAAGCGATACAATTTCCAAAAAAAAAAAAAAGATTAAAGAAAAAAAAATAATCAACAAGCTTTTTGCCCTTCAGTTATTACAAACTGAAAAATTAAATCTTACTCTGGGGGATGAAAAATGTATTTGGGAAGGTATTTGAGAATGTGCACTTGCCAAGATCAGGATGTTCTTTTCCATTTACATCTACGAGAATGTGAGGTGGCCTTGAACAGTGATGCTGGAATAATACTCCCTTACAGTCTGAATTTGCAGGGGCATGTCACGGAAATCATATCCACATCCTGAATATGTAACATTTGGCATTCTGTTTTGTTGTTTGTTTTTTTTTATATGGCAAGCTTGTTTCCATGCAATCAGCTACTGTGTCTTGACGGTGTATTAGCATGTCGATATAAATAAACAGCGTGATTTATTAGACCTGTGGTCCAAATTCTTTGTCACAGTTAGAAACTTTAACTTGCGCTCACTGCCAACGAGGAACTCTAAATTCAACGTGTAAATCATTTTCAGGAGTCAGAATGTACTATAAGTGATTTGGATGTTAGAAGTTTTAATACAGTTGTCTCTTGCATCCCTAGTTTTAGATCCTCTGCTGTGTTTTTGGTTGAAAGCTAGGATTAGTCTGACAGATAATTTAGTTGTCTTCCAGTTTGATGAATGTTCCTTCCCATCCTTAGCTACATCAACTTTTTTTTTTTTGCACATTTTTATTACCTTCACAGGGGAACTATTATTTTAGATTCATTTCTTTGTCTCTGTCGGCTGGACAACTCACTGACTTCAATGAAAATTGGTTTAAAGTAAGACCACAGTACAAGTAAGACTATGATTCATTGTTTGCACAGATCTGAATGCTGATCCAGCTTTTTGTAAGAGTTTCTAAATATTGCTATTTTTTCATGAACTAGGCCTACTGCATTTGCATGAGTAAGATCAAATCTTTTAAATATGCTTTATTATAAAAATAACACATTTATAGCATTGTGCAGCCTTGGTAGAGATGTGCGCTTGTAATTCATTTAAGTGTACAGACGGGATTTTACAAATATTTTAAGGTAATCCTCCCAGTTTCTCCTCCCTAGAATAAATGCGGTGTCTCACTCTGACTCAGTGCTGCCTACCCTAACAGAATTTCATTAATTTAAGTGGCAAGTTTTAGTGTCTCCTGCATTTCTACCTTACAAACAAGAAAAGTTTGGTCAGAAATATTTCATGTTTTTTATTTTATGATATATATATTTTTTTGTTTGGTTTTTGCTTGTCTTTTTCTTTTTTTGCAGCTTCAGCACGAAAATATCACTATCACCTATATCGTCTAGTACCATCTGTACACAATATGTAGATGGGGAAAGGGTGGCTACACCAGATTTGAGGTTTATTTATACAGAGGAGCTTTATTGATTGATTCCTCTGATTTTATGATGTTAAAGATATCTCTACTAAAAACATTTGAAGGAATGTGATTCTGTTTAACCACATAAAGTGAAATAGCTAAAGAGCATTAGAGGCAGTTTGGCAAAGTATAGATAACTGGCTACATTAGTGAAGGCTATGAAGAATCCAGTAATTGTGGGGTGAATAATCCAGTCACAAGATGTCTCCACAGAGTCGTGATGTCTGTGCTGGCATTATCACTTGGTGTGGAACAAGAGGGGCTTCACCATTCCTGCCAGGACTTTGGGAAGCTGGGAGGCAATGACCTCTGTCATCATCTCTGGAAACTCCACTCTCATGGCGTCTGCCTGGATGAAGGTGCTCAGACAGAACAGGTTGACCTTCTTCACTATCTGTACAAAAAAGAGACATTCATGTTTGTGTTAGTACTCATTAAAGTAGCCATTAGCTTAAGACACATATGAATCAATACCGCTGTACTCAGTTCTACCAGGGAACATACATCATGCATGGCGTCCATCAGTTTGGTGAGGTGGTAGAATCGCTGGGAGCTGGCCACCACTCCTTTCTCCTTTATGTGGATGGCCCTGGTCAGCTCCCGAATGTAGTTTTGTCTCATCTCTTCAAATGCTGCCTGACTTTTGACTCCCTCAAGAGGCACTGAGAACAGACAGGATGCATATAGATTCAAGATATCATTTGTCCAAACGTTATGCACTTTTAAAATGTAGAAATCTATAAAAGAAAGCCATACAAGCACGTATGAGATACCAGTTAATGATTGTTTTGGAATTAATGCTGCTTATGAAAAACAATGTTTTTTTAGTGTGTTCTTTTAAGTGTAAAACTGGGAAGTGATAACAGCTGCTACATAAATCATGTCAAGGTCCAGTCACCCAGTACAACATTCACATCTCTGTTTGCAACACTGTATACAGAGTACAGTTCTTTTCAACTGGAAGGTCAACACAAGGTAAAGAAAAAAAAAAAAAAAAAAGATTCATCTTGAGTCTGCCACCAATTCAAGGTGTTTTCTGTCTCTTACCTGTGTTGAGTAATATTATGGCTTTCATGCAAAGAAACTCCTCCCGTGTAACTTGAAGATTTGCAAACTCCTGAGGGATGAACTGTATCGCCAGGCAAAGGTCGTAAATTGGAGATCTCCTCATTTGCTCCCTGACAGAAAAAAATATCAGACGGTTTATGTTTTTGAACAATTCAGAGTCTCTTTCTCATCGAAAATCATTGCTTTATGAATAAATGCATCAGTGTTATGTTGATACAATTCTTAATCATAAATTGTGATTCAAAGGGCAACTCAAATTGCTTGTGTGATGGAAGTTACTTACTGACTAAGAACCAAGTCAGGTGCAAAGTATAAATATTCACTGGTGACATTCTGAAAGGAACGCCACCCGAGAGAAAACACCATCAGGTTCATCCATGAATACTGGATGAGGGTCATTTGATCATTGATGTGAAGGTTCCGAAATCCTTAGGAAAAAAAAGAACATTTTGTATTAGATCAACATTTCAGAACATTTTGTCTGCACCAATATATTATCAAGTGGTGCAACTGATTTCTAGTTATATTCTGGCTCAGCTTAAAACTTCATTGCCATCAATTTTATAAAATCGCTTTCTATTTTAACATTTCCGGTGACAATCAAATGGTTTTATACCACTTGGAGACACTGCTGTCATATCCAGTATTAATGGCTTTACAAAACCCTCTATCTCATTCAGTGTTAAGGCTGAGACCTTCGGTGAGGCCTGCCAGTTGGTCCCCATGGCTACAAATGCTGTGACCCTGAGCTGCACAGAGCCGTTACCTGGCAGAGACTTGGACCACTTGACAATCCACAGCAGCTGTTTCTCACAGAGTCTGTTGAGACTGTTGAGCAGAATATGGGGAACATCGGACTGGGAGCTGTCATAACCGGAGTACACGGTCTCTGGTTCAATGTTTTCCAGGATATTGATGATATGTTGGGAGATCTGCACCTCACGGATGCCTGGTATGCAAGACATGGAGGTCAGGGCTTCATTGTCACTGGACATGGCCAAGTGAGACTGGAACATCAGGGACGGGGCCAACCCCAAGGCTTTCAAGGCCCCAAAACGCTTCAGTTTCCTGCCTGTGAAATAAATACAAGGTCTGGTTAGATCTGATGAAGAAGAGTATTTGTGCCTTCAACATATCACAAAGCTTCACTATTTTGCTTCCTATACAAGTAAATTGACTATGTAAGTGGTAAAATGGCTTAAACCTGCATCTAAAAAAGGAGTTTAATACCTCTGCTCACAAAAGGATCCTGTTTAACATTAATTCATTATTGTTTTATCATGATTTCAAAGTGTGACTTGGTGTTACATAACCAGTCACTTTCATTTTTGTGATATGGGTGCATTAGCTCAGTGCAAAAAGAAATCCAACCAAATGGTACCTCCAAGCATCATTCCTGCTTGATAGCACTTTCGGAGGCGACACGCAGGGCAATTTTTCCTTCGGATTTTGTCCACAATGCAGTCATTTCGGCCAGCACAGAGATAGCTATGATGGCCTGTTGAGTGAAAGGGTACAGACAATGCACACAATTTTAACTTTGCTTGACTTCAAAACATGTAGGTAGGAGGAGATGCACATAATCAGGAGAGGAAAAAAAGAGTTGAAGGGCTCTTGACTATTAGCATTGCTACTCCACTCTACAATCAGTGTTCTGAGGAGAGATCTAAAGAAGAAAATTAGATAGAGGCAAGGCTGTGAGGACAGAGTGACACGGCCATGGTGAGACATAGTGGCTCTTATATATCTCACATTTCAAGATAACAAGAAAAAAAAGTCCAAGACGAAGAACATGGTGAACACTGGTCAATGTGTTACTGTTGCTAATGACCTTTAGCAACTACCATAGGAGGTCAGTCAAATCTTACGTGGTAACTCCCCTTTAATGTACCACAGCATTCAGTGTAGACTTATGATATTAATATTTGGTTACAGTCTGTAACATCTCATTCAGTGTTTTTTTTTTCTTTTTTTTGATGTTTGTTTGTCAGGAACAATGCCCACTTATCAACAGCAACAACCTGTAACTAGGTTACCTTAGGAGACACATTTTCATCCACAGGAACTCTAAAAAGAAAATATTAAATGGCAGTTGTTACAAATTAACATGTATAAAGGGAACAACTGTGGGTATGAGAGTACACAACAGAGAGAGCACCAATAGACCACAGGCAGCAGAAAAAGATTAATTGTAGTCTCAGTGTAGATTGAAAGAGAAAGATGAAAAGATAAAAGGCATCTTGAAATAGAATAACATATGAAAAAAAGTACTTAAACTGTCTGCAGTAGCTAAGGATTTTTAGATCTCCTCTTTCATGACAGTCTCAGTACACTATATGAGTAAACTGGACAATATAGGCCTTTTTCACAGCAGACATTTTGACCTGTCATATTAGGAAAAGCAGAGGTGTTGCTGATAACACCAGCAACGGCTTCTTTCTATTCAAGTGTCCCAGTAAATCGTGACAACATGAGTCAATGTGCACAATACCAGGAGCTTGAAACTGAAGCAGCTACACAGAATTCAGCCATCATTCATTTCATTATTTACACCTATGCTTTAGCGACTGTGACAAGTCAAAAGGCTTTCTGTGACAAAGGCTTATATTGACTGAAAAGTACGTAGGATGTTTTCTTTCCTCACCTTCGACTGCTCTTTTGAAAAACACTTTACAGCTCCCGCAGGTTAAGACTCCATAGTGGCAACCAGAAGCCTCATCACCACAGATCACACACAGTCTCTGAGGTGGCATACTGAAAAAAAGAAGAAAAGACTGCATTGATAAACATATCTATAAATCAAAATGTGTGTACAAACTACAAATATAACTTTAAACATGCAAGTGGAACACCTTAATTTTAAAACTTAATCATCCTTTTAACTTTTTTACATTTAGATTAAGATGAAATATTAAGACAAGACCCAGGGACCCAAGGGCCCTCAATATAAGTTTATATAAAGGTGTATGGGTGTAGAGTAGGAGATAGTTAGGCTACTTTATTTTTATTCAGACAGGTATATATGGTATTTCTGTGAGGAAGACCAAATGGAATAAAATGTTCTCATTCACTCGCACGTGTTTTCAATATACATGCACTTGTTTCATAACGTGTCCATGAGAGACAGATGACTAGATACTGTCTAGATAGTGAATTGAACGGAAATGAAGAAGCAAACAAGCTGTTTGTCTTTTTTCTCAGAGACAGACTGAATCAGAAATGGACTGTGTAGGCCTACTCGTTGTGTACTAGGAAGTGATCTGTCCTCACACTGTGATGATTAGTCTATTTAATCATCAATATACAGGCCTATCTATAAATTGATCTTTTTTTTTTACTTTTAAAGTCACACAAACATAGTAGGCGTTAATTTGTCATGAATACGTGCAGTGATTCAGTTTTGATTAAAGATGTCAGTCTCGCTAATGACTTAAATCAGTGTCAAAATTTGTACGTACCCGGGGAATGCTGCGAAAGGTGAGATGTTCCGCTGAGACAAAGCCTGGTTCTGGATCCCATTATAGCCGCTGTGTGTAAAAGGGTCCTCCGTCATCCCTGCGGACTGGCACCAGTACTGAAGCTCAGCCGGAGACGTCCGCGTCTGCCAACGGGGAACCTCATTCTTGTACACTGTCAGTTGCGTTGCTGTGTGCGCGTTGGCATCAAAGTCGATCACAGCCTTCCCGGACAAACCGCACCTGGAGTCAGTCCTCTGCAGGCTCAGCGGAGTAAGTTGCTCTGACTGGTTCAGGTCGATCAGAAAGCTTGGAGATCCCTCCAGTCCTGGTCTAGGACCCGCCGCGGCTGGCGTAAAGCCTGCCGACTCCCCTTCACCACCAAGCCCCAGCTGCTGCTTCCCGTCGGTGTCACAGCAGGTGTCAAGAGCAGGTATCTGCGTTGATGGATCGAAATTGGGACACGGGGTGTCCATAATCACAGAGGGCTCTTTTTCATCTTTAATGAATTTACACGCTCCGGTTGTAGAGGAGAGGCTTGAACTTGCGCCTGACAAACTTTCGGATGTGGCCACATTGGTCCTCTGAACTTTTACAAAATCTTCCCACTGCACACTGTCACACTTCAGATATTCAGTGCTGCGGTCAAAAAAATGTTTTCCAGCAAGTGAACCATCGAGCATGTTACAATCTTTGAAAACTGCTCCGTCGCTGCTTGAATTGCCCTGGATCAGTGCGCCAGTGTTGCCATAATTACGCACGGAGGAGGAAGACATGCAAGTCAGAGACGGTGCCTCGTTGGTGTTGTACCCAGCTTCAATGAAGTCACTTACTCTTGTATCGGTGGAATCAGCAATCGAAGTACTGACAGTGATCATCCTCCCGTTTACTTTATTTTCCATCTTCTGAACCACAACGCGCACAGCAGAGACTTGAGTGCGCCGGAGCCTGGTGTGTGTGATAGGTTGTGGCTCAGAGACCTTCCTGTAATCCTCCTCCCCGTCGAGAAAGGCTGTGACTTCGCTTTTCTTTCACATAGGAGTCAAATCTGTGCAATTTAACAGCTGGTCATAAAATAAACCAACTATCAGCCTGTGTTGATGATATACAAATAATATAAACAACTATATAACTATAAGTCTATACTATAAAACTATATAAAAACTAACCTGGCAACATATTTAAGGAAATCCTTGTGCTGGTTGTGAGTGTCATGTTTCAAAGCTTTTTCACAGATTTCCAGTAGCTTTCCCTATTGAGAGTAACTAGCCAATCCTCCAAAGGATGTCATGGGAAGAATCACACTGGAGAGATGTATGGAGGTACACTTTACAGCAGACCTACAGTAAAATAGCCAGCCAATGAGGAGAATCAAGGATGATTAGTCTCCACCCTACTGTTCATGAATGAAGTTTAACATGGCGACATTTTGGGCCAAATGAGGAAGTATTAGGTTCCTTTGAAAGATGAGTAATACTACAGTACTTTAGTTATTTATTTCGTTATTTATCCCTAAACTGAATCATAGTCATCCTGCTGAGCTCAACTGAAGGTTTAAAAATGATGTTGTCATATATATGTATTCATTTTGGATGGATCCATAGAATTACAATATAGAATACGTGGTGTTTGCAATCAGGACAGACTTGAGAGAGTCGGAGGTAAAAATCAGTGCAGTTCATTTGTGCTTTGAAGTTTTATCTACCATTTTGAGGCATCATTAATCTCTATGGCAGTGAATTGTTGAAGAAAGTTAATGGAGTGTTAATGCTCTGTAACAAAGTCAAATAATGACTTTGTTTTATTTTGTTTCCTGCAAAAGACAGTTCTAAGTTTCTCTCTTAGTTTCATTTACAGATCTTTTTCCATTTTGCAGATTTCTATCTATCTACTGCTGCTGCTTGAAACCAAAGTCCTCATTTCAAACATTACGTTCCAGCTGTATATTTTGCCAAATGCAACTAACAGCCTTTGATAAAGTGATTTACCTGTTTGCCTAGCATTTTCTGTATGGTGGTCTTCTATATTTCTTAAGGACACCTTCACCTACTTTGTACTCATCTAACTTACATCACAGAACATTTCTGTAATGGTAGATAACAGAAGGGGTTTTACTATTCAAGTTAATCAGTGGAGTATGGATGCTGCTGATGCATGTAGTTATGATGCACACACAGACCTTGGCCCTATCTCCTGCGTCATTTGTTTGATGTTATCATTGGGGATTCTCATACTGCCTACATAATTCTTAGATAACAGCTTCACATTCATATCTACATGATGTGTTCTTCAAATGCTGTAATAGCCTAGTTTTCAAATAGGATCTAATCTGTAAATGTGACGCCCATGGCTCACGGTGCCTTTGATTCTTGTGTAACACCATCTCCTGATAATTTTTTCATCTACTTGGCAAGTTTCTCATATGTGAGACACTTTGGGTCTAGTAAATGATTATGGGTTCATGATGCTCATCTTATACAAACAAAACTGGACGATAAAAATACATTTTTATGTTATTTTATCAATGTTTCTGTTTTAACAGCGGTTATGTCTCTCCTTCAGTTTACAGTAGAAATGCTTCAGGGACTTGAGAGCTTAAGTCTGGCGGTAGCTTTTACTCCCCTGGCCCGACTGTAGAGGAAAGTGAGCTGTTTTTCCACCTGACAGGTCAGACTGTTCTCAGACATTTGTCTTGCTTCTGTCACACAGCGTGAGAGAGCCCAATAGCATCTGCTGTATTGATTTTAAAAACCCATAAACCCTCTGTATCCCATGAGGTGAAGATAATTAGCACTGATTTTTGTTCATATTCATTAGACGCTATGCTTAATTGATCAGCATTTTAATAAAACACAACATAAAAAATATAACAAAAGTGAATGTATGAAAATTGAAACTAGAGTCCTGTTGAGTGATTTTATGGTTACATTACATGAAAACAATGGTTATCTTATAACTTTAGAATCACAGAAAGCTCTGAGGGCAGATATTACCAACAGGTTTTCATTTATCTTTATGACATGTCTGAATGAACCTGTCGCTGACACATACAAACATATGCTTCTTTTCCACTTATCTTAACTGCGTTTCTGCTCCAGATGGAAAAAAATCACCTTTAAATCAAAGCATATCAACAGCTGTTGACAGGCAGCACCATCATGTTATCAGTCAGTAGTGAATGTTAGTGTAACAGAGCCTGTGCAACAAGAAGAAAGTTTCATTAGTGCCACCATGTGGTAAACTGTACAGAAACAGGGGCGGCAACAGAGAATTTGATGAGTTCTGCTATAAATTGGTATATTAATGCTAAGGAAAAACTCAAGGATGTTAACCATTTATAATATTTAAAACACAGAATATCCAGTGTTATCAGATTAGATTCATCCATAAAAGTGGATTAAGTCTGTGCCTAGGGCCTTTTGATCCTGACTGAGTGCCCCGGAGTGCAGTATAACCAGTAAAAACATCTCTAATACTTAAATTTTTTTTAAAGAAAATATAGCGAGCTCATTCTTTTGCTCTTCTCAGCTCTGTTTCTTCTGGGCACGCATGACTTCATCCAGCTGCCTGATGAGCTCTGCCAGGGTCTCCATCTCGTGGTTCCCCATTTCCAGCAGCTCGTAGCGGAGACTGGAGATGTCCTGTTTGATGTCTTTCAGTTCACCTGTGAAACAGTGAGCGAAACAGCTTCCAATAATGTTTCATGATGTGACGATGCAGACTTGAAGAGCACCGTTATCCAGAAAACCTGCTCAACTCACCTTCATTCACTTCATCATTGTCTTTATCTCTCTGTGCTTTTAAGATGTATCTTTTGATGAGGCGATTCATTATCTTCTGAAATGAAGAACAGATGGTTTGAATCCTAAACTGAGAGGCTAATTATTCCTAAAAATTCTGAGGTAGATAAGGAAAAAAAAGAAGTGAAGAACAGCTGCTGCTTTATTAAGTCAGCGTGTTTGATTATACAGTCTACTGTATGCTTGTGAGTCATACATGACAGTATATTTGTGTTTATACACAATACGTCCTAAATGTGCCCTCTAGAAATCAGGTATTGAAATAAGCCAACATTTCATATGTGCACATCTATTTGTATGAAACTTTACTCAGGAAAAACTAGCTGCTGTCAACCAAACAGCTTAGTTATGTATCAGTATATGAAAACTGCTTTACTTTGTGACGGGTGGGACAAAGCGATGCTTCCACACTCAGATCTTCCTGTTGCCTCAACTAATATTAAAAACAGCAAAAACAGAAAAAGAGAGGAATCACTGTTAATGTACATTTTACAGCATAGTTTTAAAGGACACACTTACAATTGCAACTTTTAAATGTGACACAAGAGGGCCCTGTAGACCTGTATCAAAGAATATAGGTAAACTTCACTAGAAGGGCTGCAACTGTCCAACAGAGCCTTTAATTTACGTTAAAAAAATGAATTTGCTAATTCCTTCGCTTTAAATATCAGTTGTGTCAACAGCTGATTCCTTACCTTGTTAAGTTCCATCTCATTCTTTGAATTTTCTTTGATTTTGCCTCGAGTTACATCCCAGAGAAATTCCCTTGTTCCCCGAAGGAAGGAAATGACAGACTTAGGGCTGGGTACGAGGTTGAAGGGCACAGGCAGCGTGCCGCCATTCTCAAAGTATGAGAACCAGAGTTTCGCTCTAGCAAACTTCCACTCAACATCAGCATCATCCTGCAAGAACCAGGTAAGAACCAGGGAAAACATTTGCTCAGCTTTGTATTTGACATTTAAGTTTAACACTGATAATATCACAAAAGCTGATCTAAACATACCACCATTCAAATATTTAGGTGATTATGTTTAAATCAATATAAGAGTCATTTTAATTTAATATATGAAGTAATACAAATGCAACAGTTAGGTGCAACTGATTTGCTGACAGAGAATAAAAATTACATTTTGTCTCTGTGGCATCAAAAATGTGATTATTCAGAAATTTCATCCAATTTCCATCCACCTATCTGTTTCTTTATTTAAGCTGCAGTATTATTGCGTCTGCACTGAAAATTGACAACTTAGGCATCAGCAGTGAATCATGACCTCTAATGAAATTTTGTAACATTCAGTTATTGCCAAACAATAATGATCTTACACAAAACTAGTCATTATCATCAAAAAAGACGTACCTCAATTTCTTGAAAGGAGCTGTTAAACATGGCAATGAGCATATTCAGCAAGACGATCACCATGATGATATTGTACACCCCGTACAAAACATAGCCAATATTCTCAATGAACTTGTGGTCGATGTTAAGGACCACCGATTTCACTTCCGACAAGCCAAAGATGGCCCAAAATAATGTTTTAAAACTCTCTTCGATCCTGGGGAAATGGAGAAATGAGAATTAAATCAGTGTAGTACAACTAATGTGCTAGTCTTACATGATATTAATTCAACACAGAGTGTGTCTAAAGGCACTACTGGAAAATAAATTAGCCATTTTCCAAAGCTTTTTCAAATAAACTGCGTTATTGTAGCAGTCTGTAGTCGAGACTCACGTTGTGAAGGCATCGTTGTGCTTGGCTCCGAGGTAGTATGAATACAGATTGAACATTCCCACCATGAATGCCACAAAAACCGTTATGAAAATCACCATGAACTTAAAGATATCTTTCACTGTCCTTCCCAGGGAAATCTGCAAAGGGCCAAAGCTCTCATTGGCAGGCAGGATGTATGCAATGCGAGAGAAACTCAGCACAACTGCAACTGCATAGAGGCCTTCAGAAATAAGTTGCGGATCTGAGGGAATCCAGTCTATTCGAGCTAAAAATGAACAAATTCTGAATGTGAGAACAGTTTCCATGCAATAATCATACACTCTATTTAAATCAATATCTGTGTAAGTTTTGTTAAGGAATTAGCTAGAAAATCTAGCAGTCAGATCATATATCAGATCAATATATTTAAAAAATAAATATCCAGTGCAACACAGATGGACTTTAAAATTTAAGCCTGAACCTGAAAATATTTAACATTTATAAGACACAAAATATTCTATCAATACTATAATACTTGAATTCTAAGGTTCGTACTTACCCAGCTGGAAATACTGTATCTCAAAGGGCAAGGTCATGTTGGACAGGTCAGTATAGTGCTTGTCAACATAACACTGGGCAGAGTACGCATGCCAGAAAGCCATTAATCTGGCCATGAAGGACGTCATAAAAATGGCCAAAATACTAAAGTCGAGAAGGTTCCAGGGTTCTGAGATGTATTCCCGGATGTCCTGCGACCAAATGTCTCTACATTCTTCACAAATTTTCCCTGTAGGAAAAAAAATATCACACATTTGGTTGATAGTCACAATTGTTTCTCACTCCAAAGAAATAATGGCACATATGATTTGAACGTGTAAACATGATGAATAAGACTTGATCAAATGTCAAACCACACAGGATTTACTGATGTATACTGGCAAAGCATGTGTGATATGGCTCTAAAGTCTCACCTGTCAAGAAAAGTAAAAGGGTCACTTTGCCTTTTACTGTTTTGGCAAGTCATTACCAGTCTGATTTATTATGGTATATGTGGTAGGAATACATAATTATCTATGTGGGTAATATACCTGCGTGATAGGCTATATGTTTGGGGATTTATAACTCCTCAGTGACTCGTAATACCCTTGACCATTCATACACAGCAGAGTGATGTAATTGCAACAGTGCAGAAGCTTGACTTAAATCATGAGAGGCAGACAAGACTGCGTGATGAGAGAGGAATAAATCAACATAATGAAAAAAATATACTGATTTACAGTAATAAAGAAAGATATGACAGCTAGTTGTGATAGTACACAAGATTGGAAAGAGTTTGCACTCATGACCTATGACCCAGGATATGATGAGAATCTCCATCCAGGTGAAGGGGGTGGTCTTCATACGAAACAGTTGTGAAGGGTGGTCATGGGTGGTCATGTTTGGCAGCAGCGACGGTCCCTCAAAACGGTCTGCTGCGTTCAGGACCAGTAGGCAAAGAAATATCATAAAGGAAGCTGCATGGGCCACAAACTTCAGGAAAGGTCCACACATGAGTTTCCCTAACTGACAGACAGTCAGAAAATAGAAAATAGAACAAAGTTTGACATTATTTTAAGCTGCACCAGGATATTTGTACCAAATCAAAGGATAGGTTCAGGTGCCCATATGAACACTGAAACAGGTTTTGCTTGCTGTAATGATTCCACTTGTTCATACTGACCATTAGAAGATCCCTTCATAATGTACTTACAGTGTAAGTGATGGGGAACAAAATCCACAGTGCTTGCAAAAATATATTTAAAAGTTTATCTGAAGATAATATGAGGCTTCAGTGTTCAGTTGTTGGATGGATCTCTTCCACAGTTAGTCATATTAGTAAATAAAATTCCATCTTTGTGTCTCAACGGACTGTGTTTTCCTGTTCAGCTGCAGTGGAAAGATTGCTACACGAAGAGGAAATGTGGCAATAAAAAGACAGTAACTTTGAAAAATATTGATTTGATTTGATTATTTTGGACAGCTGAAGCCTCATATTAGATTCAAATAAACCTATAAATACATTTGGCACAGAAGGAGGGCTGTGAATTTTGTCCCCCATCACTTGAAAGCGTATTATGAAGGGTCTCTTTACAGCCAGTATGAACAGGAGGAATGATTAAAGCAAGAACAACATGTATCAAAGTTCATTTGGGCACCTGACTAATTTTTTTTTTTTTAGCACAGACTTGAAAAATTGTTAACCGATCCTTTAATTTCACATTTCATCTTTTTTACACACAGTGAGAAGTGCATCAAAAATTTAGACAAAAATATTTAACTGTCTTCTAGACAGCACTAGGCATCTGCATGCAAAACACAGAGTAACCAACAATGTTTGCACCAGTGATCCAAACCAGGAGAAGAAACACAGTTCTGAGAGACATTACTGGTTAATTAAGTCCTTTGAAGCTGCATTAATCTTTTTTGGCCACTTAATGCCAAAAGAACTCCACCACAAGCTGACAAACCAGCCCTGGCATATTGTCACTTAATATTGTGTTAGCAACATTGGCCTTTTAAATGTCCAGCAGACATGGGGCATTCCTTTGGAGTTTCTGGACACATGGTAAATGTACTGTAAATCCAATATACACTCTCCTTTGAGCTCTGTTTAAACTGCCTGCGATGTTAATTCAAGACAATTAATGAGTCATTGGGTTAATTAAGCTATAGCAATGTATGACATTTCTGTAACTAACCTTACTTGATGGTGCTATCCAGTATAAAAAGGCCAGGACAGGCAACCCGACAGCTACGCCAAGGACGAGAAGGATTTTAACTGCTGTGGTTTGCTGACGTAGTCCAGACAAGTTCTCGTACCAGATGGAGAGGAGTTGCTGCTGACAGTTTGGATGTGCCACAAACTGCCTCATTGGCAGTAAGGGCGTTCGAGTGTGTGTATGTGATAGAGAGAGAGAGCGAGAGAGACAGACAGAGAGAGAGAGAGAGAGAGAGAGAGAGAGAGAGAGAGACAGGGATTACATATTACATATTCAAACACAAGGTTGACAATGAAAACAAGTGCATCAATTCTAATCCAAAAAATGAAAGTGCTTTGCTCACATGCTTACCTTTTTAACTTCATATTTTATTGCAAGTTTCAACCTGATAAGGTTTTGTCTGCCAAAGGTTTCAGAGCTTTTACATGATTCAATGTCCCCATTTAAGATGGCTTCCACTTCCTCTGTGTTTTGACACAAATCCAGGAGCCCCACCACAAAGTCTTTACACTGCATTGACAGTTTCTTGTAATCATTCTGTAACAGAGAAAGGCCACATGTATAATACCGACTTATACTTTTGTGAATCACTAATGGCACAATAACCGTCAAGAACTCAAACTTTGTCATAAGTGTAGACTTTAATATTTTAATCAACAGTTATTGTATGTGAATTTTTGCAGAAACATTTTAATATACTATATTATACTATACCTTGAACTCCTTCTCAATGTTGGCCAAAACTGCAAGCTCATTGCTCAGCTCCAGAGCTGCCATCACAGGGTCTTCATTGGAGAGGGAAAGATACGCTGGACTGGCCAGACCTTTATATGCATTGATGCGAGATTGTGAATGGCTAAAAGAGTCATGCCTCTGCTGCTCGCTGCAGTTCCTGCACTGGCAGAAGTAGTCATGGGGACGCTCTATACGGGCCCCCTTCATAAGAAGTATATGCACTATTTCATACTCGTGGCACTGGGAAGCCAGAATAATGGGAGTGATGTCGTGTGAGAAAAGTGTGCCATCCTCGTCATAAGCGAAAAAGTCATCATGTGTGTCCACCTGGCTGGGGCTGTTAATCAGCCTCTGTCCGTCCGCGAAGGCCTGATGGTTCAGTATGGCCTCCACTATACGGACGTAGCCTTTACTGATGGCTAACAGCAAAGCATCTCCTATTCTAGCGAGGTCTTTCTTTCTAAGTAGGAGCTTAGTAACCTCCAAATGTTCGTTGGAAACTGCCAGCTGCAATGCATTCTGGCCCATATAGTTCACACAGTTGATGTTGAGGTCTGGCAGCTCCTCTAGCATCCGCCTCACTTCAGGAACATTGCCATATTCTGCGGCATCTAAAAAACGTTCCTCTGTCATGGAAAGAGTAGAGCAGGATTGGGCATGAAATAGGTAACCAGCTCCCCGTAAAGCTTGTCTCCGGGGTTTGACCACGACCCGCTGCAGCATCATGGCTCCACCTTCATTGCTCCATCTAAACACAGGTAAACATATTTTAGATTATATAATATCATTATCATATGGCTGGATACCTTGTTGGTGTAAAAAATATTAACATGAGCCAAAATACTCCAATTTCATTCTCAAATCAAAATCCAATTTCATGATAAGTGAGACCTACTATTAATATCTTACTAAGCAGACACATTCCTTTAATTTAATTAATCTACATGTTTAGGTAAATGAACATAAGCTCCATATTTCCAAAGATGACCTAGGAAATTTGAGAGCAGTGTCTCAAGCAGTGAATGGACAACAATGTACAATGGACAGCTGGTCTAGACTGGATTATGACTCTCACTACATGTGTGACACCACCCACAGACTCATCATCTGCGCTCTGCCATATCATGGTCCTGGCACCGTCCATCCACTCAGTCTCTGCCCAATATTTGGCCAAATCTGTTTTGGATTTCTGGAATTTTACACAACAATCCCATCTAGTGTTTGGTGGTTTGTGCAGTGGTCAACTTTTATTTTGCTAATTCAAGTATGATGTTAACTCCATTCATAAATCTGTGACAGTACTATAAGACAGTGACTATTTTTAAAACTAATTATATTTTATGTCATTGTCAAACCAGTAAATCTACATTGTGTTCAATAATTACGTTTGAATAACCTGGTTATCTTCAGAGCTAATTGATTCAGCGCAGATGATGACAACGTCCCTTCATTCAATCATCATTAGAGTTAAAAATATTTTATATAACTGAGCGATGATGAATGCATGTAGTATACAGAATTTGTTCTAATACAGATTGACAAAATATTAATCTTTGGCATCTAGTTTTAATGAGCTTAGACAAAATAAAATGAATATGGTGCCATGCTGTTCAGTCAGGGAAGGTGAGCATATCCAAAATAAAATTGAACTGTATGGACATGAATATAAATTTAAAAAAAAAACAATATGCTGTAGTTTTCTGCCTTTAAAATGCTGTAGGTAGCTGCTCCATGTGAATTCACCTGCCTGGATTTCTGAGAAGGCCTGGTTGTTTTTTTTTTTTTTCTGTTGCTCTCCTTCATCATGAAACACACCTGTGATATAACTCAAGAATCAGGTGATTCAGTGAAGGATCAGTGATATTAGGTGTCTAAACAGAAAAAAAATATTGCTGTGACATGCTAGATAATTGGTAGTGTATCACCAGTTTAATCACTGTATGACAGATTTTTATGCAGTTAAGATCATTATGTGGGCTGGTGTGCATGCTGTATGCTATTGACATCTGCAGAAAGTGAGTAAATGTTCTACTACGGCATTATGTTTTAGAAGTACATAATGGTATGGAGAGATATGGGAGATTTTTTTTTTAAATAGATGCTGCAGGAAGATCAGTTTAACAGCATTATCCCTGAGTTATCTACTGTCGTTTTAGGTGTCTCATAGGCCTGAACCCTTTTGTTTAGAAGCCTTACCAAACATAGACATTTCTCAACTGCTTTCTGGAAATAAGGCATGTTTTAAAGAAATATTCAAAACAGGAGGGAACACTCACCTCAGAGAAGACTGATCCGCCAAATGACCTCACTTTCACTTCATTAAGTCGTCACGAGCCAAAACTACGTCCAGAAGCGAAGAGCTGTGCCGACTCATATCAGCCTCTTGTCCACCTGTCAGATATTCTCAACCTGCGTCCCACCTCGGGTCTTGATGCCGACGGTGCAGCCTCTGCGCGCCCGGTGGGAGGTTTTCTAGCAGCTTTTGGGGTGTGTTTTATAACATAGGATATTAGCATTTGATGAATAAATTGCTGAATTCATAACTGTTTAAATTTCAGTTTAATATTCCTGATTTTCCATAATTGTTACCTGCAAGCAACCACTTCAAACTACCAGAGCATAAACTAAAACCTAATTTGTTCCATATATTAAGGCAGAAGGCTGAAGGATTAATTTCTTAAGAAATTAACTATTTTGTCAGCCTGCAGGCTGAAGGCAATAGGACCACTACTATGTGTCCGAAAATAGATGATTTGATGCACTAACCGCTTTCTATAGATGTGCATAAACAATCTCGAAAAAGCAGATTTTCCTAAATCCTCTTAACTCACGGTGCCATCAAATGTTAACAGGAAATACCAACACATCTTCATATTTTATGAGAGCCATTATCCCTGAGCAGACATAAGCTATGCAAAATCAATTAGAGTAACTGCTTAAAAAAGGGGGGTGCATATATAAATATATCTCTTATTATTATAAATGAGCACTAGATAGCCTAAGTCATGACTGGAAATAGTGTTTGTGTTTAAGATTTCATTTTTTTATATAGATAGACTATACGATTTATAGGCCTATACTTATTTGCTATAACCTACATTATTGTTTTATACCTTAATGATTTGCATATAAGAAAGGTGATCTTTTAATATCGTCAACTATGTCTTTTATATATCTCACCAAACAAAATAAAATGATAGTTTTTCATACAAGGAAGTTAAGGCACTTTCACACACCTTTTTATTAATCTTTACCTTAACCCCAGAATCAAATTCATACATCGTCTGAACCTATTAACATTAATCTTTGCATCGATCCTCTTAATTCTTCCACTTACACCCTTAATTTTTGTTTTCGTTGTGTTCGTTTTCTGTGGTTATGTACTGTATATTATGACACTTCCAGGTGTACCTGAAGGCAACATGGATGTGTTGAAGCTCGCGCTCTCTGCTGGACATGACGTGTATAACCGACAGTCGCCGTTGTCAAGGAACTGCGTCCTCGGTTGCTATCATGGAGGGATTGTACACAGACTCAGGTGAGGCAGCTTGGAAAACGTCAACTTAGCCTAAATATTTATTAACT
Organism: Thunnus maccoyii; assembly: GCF_910596095.1. Taxonomy (NCBI): domain Eukaryota; kingdom Metazoa; phylum Chordata; class Actinopteri; order Scombriformes; family Scombridae; genus Thunnus; species Thunnus maccoyii. The sequence goes on along the minus strand of NC_056538.1, from coordinate 27,417,148 downwards.
TTTTAAAGAGGATGTAATTCTTCCGGAGACGTTGTTGCGATGTGGATTCAAGAATTTCCTTTGCAAGTTTTTCTGCGCCCTGAAAATGGTTGAATAAATTAGCACGGAGCACCGCTGACGTTAGCTTAAAAAAAGGACCCAACAAGCCAAGTTAGCAGCTAGCAGCACTGCTGGAAGCTGAACCTGTATGTCTGCCCGGTGTCAGCAAGGATCAGCAGCCCCGGAGGATGCAAGTTCCTCGGGACAACTTCTTCTACCACTCGTATCCTGCATGTTTGTCATTTATCCTGTAGAGTTGTTATAGAAATACATTTTAAATGTTTAAGTTACACCCGTGTTACAAAGCAAATAGGCCATACAGAAGCTGTTCAATTAATCATTGACGCTGGAAATCTATATGACTGGCCTGTATAATTCATTAGAACTTTTATTCACTCAAGTCAAAGGTTACATTGAGATGACACTGTAATTAAAAAAACAAAAACACTGCTCTCCTTAGCTATTCACATACAGAAATTCGAGGTTTGGAGCTGATGAAGACCCCCATGATGACAGACAACTTTTGGTTGAAGAGCAGAAGTTGTGCAGAGCCCGAGCTCGCAAGTTTTCCGTGGAAACCAACCGACGCAGGAAGTCAGTTTTTAGTCTTTGCATTGTTATTGTTTTTATTTTTAGCAACAATAGGTCTGTGGCTTCTTTCATGTAAATACTGCCTGCATACTGCAGCCCAAACCTGCACAGACATTCAGTCATTTGTCACTTAAAAGCAGCATTCGTCATTTCTCTCAGAGATCATGCTGCTTTGCGTGTTTACAGTATGCACGTCTTGGACAGCTTATGGCTGTGTCCTTGGCTTAGCACCTTTGAGGGATGGACAGTATTGACAGGATTTTGCTGTCTAGACCTGGAAATAGATCTGTAGGTTAACTAAGGGCCAGAGCAGTGACTGAAGTGTCACCTCTCTGAAGACTGACACAGCAAAGTTCATCACTGTATGAGGCTTAAATCCCTCACAGATATTAATAACTTTCTAAAAGTGTGCTTCCATGGTTATTAACAGAGGTTAAAGGTGAGTGTTTCTTAACTCAGGGCTTTAAAGAGTAGGTTGGGATAAGGATAGCTATATGTGGAGGTCAACTTTATTGTATAATACAGTAAAGGTATTTTGGTTTTAAAGAAACATGATTTTAAATATAATCTAGGTTGATATAGTAATTGCAGAGGTGGGTTAAAATCTTATCTATACAATAAAAAACCTATAATTTACATTTATTCTTTTAAAGGGGGGACAAATTAATGAAGGTGACATGACAACTGTATCATGAATGAAAACTTAAACAGACTATCAGAGTTTATAAAGCAATTTTAAATGCTATAGATAATTTGTATACATTAACACATGCTGGCAAGCATAATACAATGTACAGTACCAGTCAAAAAATTGGGACACACTTTCCCATTCAAGTGAATGGGAAGGTGTGTCGTGTCCAACCTTTTGACTGATACTGTAGATTATTGCATTTATACACTTTTAAAGTAATATTTAATTGTATCAGTCAAGTAGAAATGCAAGATTTGAACTTTAAATTACCAAGACTGAGAGTCTACAGCCATGCTAGCAGCTCAGTGAGGATCTACTTAAGCTAAATGCTCACAACAACATCGTCATTAAAAAAAAAAACTTAACAGTTCTAGACTTTGCAGCTCCAATAAGAAGTATCTCTAAATAAATATATTTAAGATGTGTCTCATTTTTAAGAGAGATGTCTCAGTTAAAAGCATGAGATACTTTCTGCTCTGATTCTCAACACTGTTTAAAAATCCCACTGCTTTTGTTGACACTGATACCTTTTTTGTCTTAAAAAAAACATTGCTGTTGCTCTTGACTGACCCTGCTGACATTATTATTACATTATTATTGCTTTCTTCTGTGAGCCCAGTAGTGAGTGGTTGCTGTAATTTATTAATGACTGTGTTGAAAACATATCTGTAGGAATGGACTCAGGTTTCTGTATCTCAAACATGGCCAGTCAAGATTTAATGAGTTAAAATGTGCCTCGGGTTCATGCTCGGCTCTTTTTCATGGATTAGGGTTCTGGAGGACAAACGGAAACAGTGGGACGTGCAGGAGCAGCGACTGAGGGAAAACATCCTGAAGCAACGCAGACAGCTAGTAGTAGAGGCAACCGAGCGCTTCCAAAGAGCTCATCTACCTCCTTCTCAGAGACGAAGGCAATGTTAGTGATGTTTTCTTACATTTGCCTCTTAGCACTGAGAAGTGACGCGCAACAGTCTTGACACATTTCCGTTTGTTAACTGTAGGTGGTGACTGTTTTCCTTTTTCATGGTGTTTTAGCTTTCAGAAGGCACGCCCCAAATATTGAAGATGCACTCAATCAAATTCAAGGCAACCTGAGTTCGTACACCCGGCAGTCCTCTTTCTTGTCCAGCAACTCTAACATTAGCAGGTAAAAAAGTCAGTTTAACCATTATTCACTCTCATGTGCCCTACGTACCAAAAATAACCATATAGCCTCCAAAATGTCAAGTAAATTAATTGGTTTTTTTAAATTTCCCTAGGAGTTGTATAACCCTAACTCTAACCCTAACCCTAATGCAACAAAAATGCTTATTTTGATTTGTAATATATTTTATGTGTAGGCTTCTACCAGCTAGATGAGTCACACATTTTATCTATCTGTATATTTTTCTCTCATAGAAGCTGCACTCCCTCTCCAAGGCCTCCCACAGTATCTAAATCTTCCCACCGCCAAGCCCTCTGCACTGTGGAGGCCTACACAAGACAGCTTCAGGAGCAGAGCGCTTGTGTCAAGAGCAGTCAAGAAACTCCAAAGACTCAAGAGAGGCAACAAGATCACAGTCCACAGGTATGCTGGTTGTTTCGTTTGGTTGTGCAGTAGAACAAAATGAAGCCTGGTTTAACGCGGTCTCCGACAGTCTGACTGTGTGTAGCGTGTAGACACACACAGTCTTGTTTCTGCATTTGAATATACATTCTGTCATCAGGAAATTGACTTTCACTTTAATCAACTAATCAAAAACATTTTTCAGTACTACATAATCGAAAATCTGCTAATATATGATCACCTATTTTGAAAACTTTACTTGAAAAGGTTTTTAACACATATTCTTACCCCTACTTGTGTTAAAGTCAACTAACAGTACTTTTGCAGGGATAAAACATCTTAAACATCCATCTATCTATCCAGCTGCTTTCTACACTTATCCTGTTCTTCTCCTATCGGGATAGAAACTGAATAATTGCACCACAGGTTCCCAGAGAAAGGTTCTGGGGTTCAAATATTAATGCCTCCAATGTAGTATTGTGAGAAAAAGTATGTTGATAGAAACCTCAAGTGAACCTCAAGGAGGCAGCAATGCAGCATGAACCCACTCCTGCACAAGGAACACCCCTTCCTGACTGCTACAAGCTTCAGCATCCTTTTGTGAAATCTGTGTTAACAGTTGTTTCAAAAATGTTAATATTTGTAACAAAATTCTTGATTTGCTATTGAGAAAAAAATTCTGCCTCCACCAATGACAGAGACAGCACAGGACAACTGCTTGTTAAGGTGGGGTTTGATGCGATATGCTTGAATGAGTATGTCTCTTCTCTCATTTGAAATTCATAATAATTTGGATGTAAGTACTAGACCGACCACAACACTTCAGAATCACTGGTATCTCCATGAAATTTGCACATACTTTACATCATATTTCTCATTGGAACATCTGTATAACACCCCTCTCACACCTGCCCTGTGCATATTGAAGACCTACTTATCCAGAACCAATCCAAAGAGGACTTAATTCACACCTAACTTTGCTCCCAGAATTTATTCAAGTGTTCTTAATTATGATTCTCTGTGGGCTGTTTCATTACGTTAGCAAAAGCAGATATGTTTACACTCAATGTTCAACATGGCAGACAAGGTGTCATTTCAAATATGTGGTGATGATACTCTCTTGTAAATGCTATACAATTTCAGCATTGTCAAAACTTTGGTATATAGTTCGCTTTTTATGTAACAAACCTGATAAAAAAAATTACCCAGGAAAGTGAAGTCTGACCTTATGGCCAGAGTTTGAACCCTGATTTTGCCCTGGGTGGTTTGCCAGGTCAGTTTACCTAGGTTGACTGTTTTACAACTACAGTTTGTTTATACATGAAGTAAATTACAGAGAAGAACTACATAATCACTTTTGTGATTCTGGTGATCATGAGCTTAAGTGATATTGCACAGTGCAGTGTAGGTGTACTCACTATTAGTGCAAATATTTTTTGCACAGCAATGGGGGGAGTATAAAAGGCAAAAATTAAAGATTTTATAGGGTTCTTATCACCTTTTTTAAACAGTTTCTAAAAAAATATACATGCCAAACTCTTTTATTCTGTCAGATTTATTTGTTGGTGGTGAAAAATGAAAACAGTGAGATAGAGATAAAGTGTCATCTAAGCTTTGAATTAGTCAAATAAGACATACCCGAGCATCACCAGATCAGACAAGGCCACTTAAAGAGAGACAGTTAGTTCATCAACTCTGTGGTCCTCAATTTTTCTTTGTCATTTTCTTTGTTTTTCATTTCCACTCTCCATCTCAAACATAAACAACTCTTATTTTAGATCTGTGTTCCACCCCTATATATATAGAAAATGTAAATCATGTTATTATTTACTACTCATCAACTTGCTTTTGCTTCCATATTTCAGGACAACCACCCGTCCTATTGCTGTAATCCTGACAGCCTTTCAAGTAAGGACAGTTTGGAGAATGAGGAACCCAACCACAGCAAAAAAAATCTACAGTGTTCCTATTCATCCCTCTTGCTTGACTCGGATAAACCCCATCTAGACTTGAGAAAGCAAAATGATTTGTGTCCATCATCAGACCTAGCTTCTCTCTCAGCCATGATGCATCTTGGTAATAACATACCCCTATCGAGAAAACTACATGAACCTAAGCAGAAAAAACAAGAGGAGACTGAAGGGTTTAACAATAAGATGCATGTTTCCAAAGCTCCATGGGGGTTCACATCTATTGAGCAAACACCAAAAACAGAGGCCCAGCCTGCTCTGCAAAACTGCAGCTTGTTAACTCTTGAAATTATTAGTGGAGAGCCAGAGCACTGTGAGGTAAACTACCCACAAAACAGTCCTGGTGACAACATCATGGTTACAAGTCATACTGCTCCTGGAAACACAGTACTTGAGTCTTCATGTCTTAAACAAGTTGGACAACTGTTGGATCTCAGACAGCAGAGGGTCCATGATGACAGACAAATAAAACATCCATCAGCTTCAGAAATTCTTTTGCCTGCCAAAAATGGCAACAGCAAAGACATTTTGTTTGGGGCTCCCCCTCCGCCAAATATTTTCTTGAACAATAGTACAACAGATAATGCCTCACAAGAAGGAATTCCTCAGCAAACAGGAAAAGAACACTACTATCTGTCATCCCAGAAAGAGCCTAGTGCTTCTATAAACAACCTCAACAAGGTTTCAAACTCAGAGCCCAAAACCGAGAAGCCCATTAATACTGCATCGCTGCAACATGTATGCATGTCCAACATTCAATCAGATAGTCCTAAGTGCCTTAAGTATCCTGAGGAGGAAGTACAAAAATTGCCTGTTTCAATTGGGACATCTCATTCAGTATGTGAAGTCAGATTCATCAAAGGAATCCTTAAAAAGCCGTCTAAATATATGTCAGGAGATACCGCTTGTGTGTATGGCTCAGGACATTTGATTTTTGCAAAACAAGTAGCTTTAGCAATCAGAGATAGTGTTGAATTAACAAGAGCAAAAACAAAGGAGGAGAGCAACAACACTGTAAAGAAGAAGCTGCGTTGGTTTGATGAGGTACATGTGGAAAAAGAGGACAAAGAACAGGCCATAATAAAACAGATGAAAGGCAAATCATCCAATCTATCTCCGACAAAGAACAACTCAGAGGACCACCAGCTAAGCCTCACTACAGTCTCAGGGGCTTCCAAGCCTGGACCCAGCATGACCCTCTCAGCCTCCACTGGTTATCACTTTACAAAGCAAGCGTGGGCAGATGTTGGGGTTCAAGTCAGTTTGCCCCAGGAACGTGTAGACGAGGTCAAGGTGCTGCGGTGCAGCACCAGGACTGGTGGCCCCAAGGTCCCTCGGAGAGAACGTTCTGCCAGAGTCGGAGCGTGTCCTGTTTCCTTGAAGACTAGAAAGGGCATTGTCATACGACCTCAATCTGCCACCGAGGTGAATCAGATTGCCAAGACCCAAGGGAAGATCATGGTGCCCCGCCCACCTCCTAGGATGGAATCTGTGGAAGAAAAAACAGCGTACACCACTAAGACTCCATATGGCATGGATCATGCTAGTGTCAACTGTAAACAAGCTCTGGCTGCAGAGCAGGCTCTGCACAAGGACAACTCAGAAGGCTTTTTCTCACCTTACACACATCATGTAATCAGAACAGATAGTAGTGTTATGTACACAGCGCTGCCACCCTCGTATACCTACCCTGTCGCAGAGGGCAACACGAAAGGCAGGCCAAGCTCAGGTCATCAAGAAACTCTGAGTTGCGGTAGAAGAAGAGGGATGGTGTACGATGAAAAAGGTCTCTGTTTAGATTGCACTCCCACAGATGAGGAGATCTCACAGCTCTGGCAGGGTGTCTGCAGTGCCTTAGTCACCAAGGATGGTAATGTATGCTTTGGCTTAAAGCCCCTCACGCAGCTTAGGCTCGGTTGGTTTGTCTCTTCACACGTAATTAAGATTCACATTCAGTTTTTCTCCAGCATATTGGTTTCTTACCATTAGCTCTCCAACTTCAAATTTCAAGTCATCGATACATTTATTGACTAAAGTTCTGTATATTGTTCCCTTTATCCTTAACACACAATTACAGTTTGATAGACCCTATTGATTTTTCATAAATCACATCAGTGTGCTGTGTCTTCTTTAGCACACTGTTTACACACTGTTAAAGTGTTACTAATTTATTGAAACTGATCTATATAATAAGTCAAATATTGGTCTTTTTGCATCATCTCATGTTTTGATATTGAAAAGGCAGTGAGGTTGAAGTCTTGATAACCTATCTTGAGAAAAGAAGCCAGTAACGTCTGGAGAAGTGGATTTAGTTGACTCCAGAAATTTCCCTCCTACCTATGGCCTTTTGTCGACCTCGCCTGAAGCCTGTAATAAGACTATCAGCCAGGTCAAAACAGTCATAGGAGTGAGTGACTTCTTCCTTACCCCTTCTACTGGTGAGATCAAAGTTGGATCTAAACCACATTTTCCATTACACCAACAAGGGCTATTAAGAATGTGCTTTTAATGTAATTAACCTGAGCTTCTGCACATATTTTTTTTCTCTTCCGTTTAAAATAGCACAGCTCAACAGATTAAAGTTAAGCTGCTCAATATAGACGCAATATTCAGTTTTGGTCACAATATGACTTTTAGCAGGTAAAACAGAAGGCTCCTAACAAAAGGGACAACAATTACAGTACAAGGTGATATCTTTTTCCAGATATTGCATTTTAGGTCACAAATTGATCTCCTGTAATGAATCCTCTTAAATGGACCACAAGGCTTGCTCCGTACTAAATATTGTTTTTTGTGTTGCTGTAGTTTTTTTATGTTTTATGCATGATTTCAGTGAATTCATCTTCTTTCAGGGAAAAACATGCTTAGAAGACAGGCCCCGGAGAGTGGGCGAGTTGGGAGGAAACTCTATGTGGAGCAGAGCAGACACACTCCTGTCTCAAAGAACAGAAGGCCTCCTCAGCCCACTCAGGTACATGCATGCAGTTGCCCTGTGGGGAGGAAGAGTGAGAATAATTGCTAAAGATCAGTAAATGGGTGTGTTTGAACTTGTTGAATCGGTTTTGCAGTCCCTTTCATGCTTAGAGTGTTGGTAAAATTACTAGACGCCACGATTTGTGCTTCTCAAGACGAGATTTTCTGGATGGACTTGAGTTGTCAGTGTTGGCTTTTGTATACAACTTGTTGTGTGTTTACCTGTCATCGTGCTTTATGCCTATCACCTAGAACTTCTGAAGTGTACTATAGACTTCATGAATATCGTTAAAGGTTAATCTAAGACTTAAATGACTTAACATGTTTATTTTGTTTTATGTAGCCACCAAAACAGGCCACAAACCCACCAAGACCGTATTCCAAAACTTATGACATGGCCTTTCCAGATGAAGGTACTGTGTTTACTGTGTGTTGTTGGTTTCTATCATAGTTACAGTAAGTGCACTATCTCATAAGACTTCTCTCCTGCATGCATATTATCTAATGCAAAACCTAAAAGAGCCTATCAACTGTTCCTTCAAGTAATGTAAAAGCAAAGTTATTATTCTGAGCCAATACCAAGCTCAGTAATTTAATCAGTAAAACAGGACATCTGAAATGTAGAAAGTGATCATGAGACATTCGCTAGATTTTTTTGTACAGCTATATTTTACTTATAAAGGCACAAAAACACAATGGCAGAAGTAAAGTGATAACAGGTGCAAATGAATGTGTGACTTTGTTTCTGCTCTCAGGTTTGGAGAGTGCAGCCCAGTTTCACCTCGCTGAAGTACACGCTGAAGGCCTTCTGGAAGAAAGGGATATTGTGGCTGCCACGGAAACAGCCCAAACACAGAGGCCTGGAACAGTGCAGCAGCGCCAACAGCCGGGACTTACCGCCATTTCCTTGGAAGAGCAAAAGATCCTCCTCTCTTTAGACAGACTCAACCAACAACTGCAAAGTGAGCACTTAGTGAAGCATTGGGCCAGATCTGACCAACTACATTGTTGTAATGCAGTGATTAATATGTCTTACCTAGTAGTCTGACCACTATTCACTATTTGTAGGTGTGCGGGAACACACTGGCACGCGTGGCCTCCTACTTATTGATGCACCCTCTGTAAGTATGAATTTCTGTTGGAAACGTTGCTTGCCTCAACATATGAAGTGACTTTGTTGAATACGTTTTTTTTTCTTTATCTTCTTCCTTTGTTTTCAGACAAGGGAAATGAAGGCCACAAGCCATCACAAGCACCGTGCATCCTCAGCCAACAACCGCACTCGACACCAGAAGAAATCCTGACTTCAGGCTGCATGGTTGATAGTGGTCCTCACTCCTATCAGTGTATTGAACTTGTCCTGTGGCACTCTGTATAACCAAGCACTTGAATTCCTCTAAAATGGGTTCAGTTGCCTTTGAAGCTGAATGTGCATAATGGAGTAGCTTTAAGATCTAAGAGATCAGCAGCAATAGTCTGTAGAGATTAAAAAAAAAAGCATTTTAGCAAAATTAGACCAAATATAATTTTTTTTACATAAACTAGTTGAAGTTAGTTTTTTATTTTTCTCCATCTGCATGAGAAAGAACACATTGTCACGAAAAAACATATGTCAGCCCTCGTAGTGCCACTTAAGTAACCGAATTTTAAGTGCACATGAAAATTACAGTGACTGAGATTCTATGTGCTGCAACAACTGTTGATTTGTATAAGATGTGTATTTATTTTCAAGTCTGCTTCATTCTGTATTTATTTTATATAGTAAAACTATAATTTGATATAAACTGTTTTGGGGATGAACTGAATAAAGCTTTTTGTAACACACTGATAAACGAACTGGGTGCTGCGTGTTTGACAGTGTTAGTATTTCCTCAACCATGCGTAGTAAAGTCAGTAAATGGACCGAAGACCAGAAATGGTTCATAGAGAGAACTGTTGCAACATTGAAGGTGTGTTTGTCTTTCTTTGATGACCGTAGAAAGGACACGTGTGTCTTATGCACTAGACTCAACCTACTGGCTCAACGAGGTGAGCCTCTACCAGAGGGCCTCCAGCCTTCTGTTGCAATTGCATCTACCCTGAACTTTACTCCTGTTTCAGTTAAACATGCCCATAACTTATAGGTACAATAGATTTAACCATTTTTATTTCATTTTAGTTGTAGGTTACTGCAGTTTTTACTTTGTAAAATGAAATAGGTATTAATTAGATGTTTTTCTGTCTTCCTTGCCAAAAATAGGTGCCTGGGGCAAACAAGCTGCAGGGATTATTGATGTGAGTTCTGTTGCCCCTCCTTCCCCGGCGTGTCTGGTTTTGCCCATCAGTCAGCCTGCTGGAACTTGCTCCAAGAGGGGGAGGAAGCTCAAACTTATTTGAAGACTCAGGCTCCCAACGGTGATGAAATCTTTTTTGGTTTAACTACAGGTTTCTGGTTCTGTGCATGCATACATTCTTGTGTGTTTCAACAAGGAGTCGTAAACAATTATGTGACTGTGGGTGGTGGTGGTGTCGTGCATCACCAACTTATTGTTATCTTACACCAAAGCTGAGAATATATGATGCATGCAGATAAGAGGATTCTCTATTTAAAAGGACAAAAGTTGTCCAATGAGGTCACTTAAGACAACAAGCATAATGTCATTAGAGCGGGAAAACACTTTATCTGGATAAATCAATGCTGATATTTCACTTTTTTTAAGTGTTACTGAATCAAAAATGTGTCCAGAAGAAACCAAAACAAATGGGCTTCAACACCACCTTTCTTTTCATCTACTGAATTTCAGTGCGATGTACTGCATTTGTATAAAAGACCAATATTAACAAAGTAAAAAGAAAAACATCCTGTTCATTAATTCCACTGCCTTCACTCACAGTGAGTTATTAAATGTGAATGCACATAAAAAATAGACAAAATGATAAAATAATGTACAATCTGTGGTCATCTGTGCACAGCATTTATTGAACTTTTACTAAGACCACTCAAATCCATGTTTTCTCTGAAATCTGTTCCCCTTGGTCCACTACTTTTAATGTTCAGAGTCATTATCCCATACAATGGTGAGCTTAATGACGTTTAAGCCTCAACCAGCACAACACCCAGAAACTCAACAAGAAAGAGTGCGGAAAATAAGGGAAGACGTTTCCACAGATGCAAGTTAGAGCTTGCGCTTTGGTCTGTTGTGAAGCTTAATCTCAAGTATTTTGTCATGTTTTGTCACAGTCCATTTAACATGCAATGAATGGGTGTCTGGTCTAGTGCAATTTCTGTAAAACTGAAAAGTTAGTTGGATGTATAAGATAAAACTTCCTAGGTAGCAGGTTACAACTATTTTGCATACAAAGACATAATATTTAAATGAATTAACTTAAAGACTGGTTGGAGAGATTCACTGTGTCAAAACAAAGAACACTGGTTCAGCATAGTTGGGGAGAAATACACTTAAAAGATGCATGATAGATGTTTTGTATAAAAGTGATAAAAACAGTACAATCTAACATAAGTAATATCAGATGTGGTTTCTGACTATACATTGTAATTGATTGGTTCATTTTAAAAGAAGACAGACAGAAAGACGTGTGTGTGTGTGTGTGAGAGAGAGAGTGAGAGAGAGAGAGAGAGAGAGAGAGAGAGAGAAAGAGAGAGAGGGTTGCCAGTGTTTATATTTATGATGACCAAGAGGCTGTATATACCTATGAATCACTGTAGGGGGCACTAAAGCTCCCATCTGCCCATCTGTCTGTAGCAACACCGTGCGTCACTATTTCTGATAATAACACTGGACCAAAGCGCCTGGAACAGGGAGGACCGATATAGCCGCCCTGGATTTCAGGACTTTCAGAATGAATCATAATAATAAAACTTAAGAAATCGTTCATAAACCTTCTGCTGACATCCGGCAACATCCACTCCCTACCCCAGTGAGACGGAGTTGCCTCATAAAAATGAAGAGATGTTGACCAAAAGTGACCAATCTGCTAAGTGGGTGGTCCCCTCAGGGCTGCCGGGACACTGCAGCCCATCTCTTTAATGTGTCTGAGTGCGTTACAATGATGTGAAAATGACCACTTTAACCCAAACAATGGACATCTCTTGACTGGCAGCATGTGTGCACAAAACGTTTCATTCATACATCAAAAAATATGGGGGCCTGTTGCACGAGCATCAATTATTGCACAGATATTAAAAAGTTCAAAACAATTAGGCTGTGAATTATACTACGCCTTGCATTGTGAAGATAACACGACACTCGTGAATTACTGTAGGACAGTTATTAGGATATTATAGTGACAGTATTAGCCTGTAAGTATGATGGATTATTAAAAGTCTACTATAAATGTCACTATACCAGGAAGCCATATTGAATGCGGAATTCTGCGTATTTTACACTCTTATTTTCCATATGTTAGATGTTTCAAAGTTGCTGAAGATTCGAAAAAAAGTTTTAAAATAAGTGATAAAAGTGAATAAAGAATAAATTAAATAAATAACAGTAAATGAACAAACTTCTCTCGAGGCGTGCATCTGTTTAAACACGAGCATGTGTATGTGACTGGCAGGGCGAAGCTCTTAATCTGTTCAACGGGGCTTTACATTGTCTGCGGGAATTTAATAGGGCTTCATAATCATTCATTCAGTGGATGTATGGGAAAAAGAGTTGAAACAGAGCCTCTGTATCCAAAGAGAGTGGATCTTGACAAAATGATTTCTCAATGGAAGAGGGGCCTCATTAGCATAACAATTGTGGGAACTGCATGGATCTAGTTTTCATGAGCACTGTAAAAAAAAAAAAAAAAAAAAAAAAAAAAGTGAGAGAAAAAATAGCAGCTACCATTACACATACTGATGAGAGAAAGTGTGGTTTTGGATTATTGATAAAAATCGAGTTGGGAAAATGTATGCAGCCTCGTTATCCATAGACATAATGTTTAACACTTTATAAGTTAAAAAAGTGTTTTTAAAGTATAAAATAGTCAATCCTGAAATATTTCTTACATAACCTCTAAAACACTTCAGCACATAGACTTGCATATGAATGAAGCAATTAAGGCAGAATTGTTGCTTAGTATAGATTTTGATGTTCCTTTGACTAACAATTTGTCCATCTGCAATTTTTGTGGGGTCAAAAGGTGAATTTTGTAGTTGAACAAATGATGAAACTTGCATGTATATTTATTTTTATTTACATAACACTTTTGGGTTGCAAATGGGCCATTTACAATGTTTCTCCGAGTGGACTCAACGGGTTGCCAGCAAAATAAAGAATACTTAAAATTCAGAAATTGTTGCCTATATAATGATCTAATGAATGTGTAATAATGACTGATCAGCAGCCGCATCGATTATTAAATAAACAATAATAAAAGTCACTGTGTTATATGTAGACTGTCAAAGTTCTGTCAAATGATTTGAGGTGATTTGTGGTGTGACATAGCGTATATCTTCATAAATTTAGATTTTTTGGATCAAAATGAAACTTTATAAATAAGTGTGGAGGCCCTTGGACCTGCTCGGGCCCATGGGCTACACTGACTGTACCTTTAAAGACTCTTGTCCCAATTAAAGCCAAGCCCCGCCTCTGAAACACATCCCATGAGTCATAAAGTTTGATGTCCTGCCCAAAGTTTAGACTCGACTGGGGCAAACTTTTTTTTTTTTCTAGAAAGTGAGCCGCGGAGATTTGTTCTGCGAACTATGAATCTTTTTTGTAAGAATATTCCCTAACAGCGTCAACTTGGCCAAAACACGGAAAACCGGGACTCTTTTCAGCCAAGCGTTTGATGTGTTTTTTTGCGTCATTTGTGTCTGCGTTTGCGTTTTTTTTTTTTTTTTTTTTTGGAAAAGTTGGGGCCAGGACGACAACATAGATTCCAGTGTGGAGTAGATATGCGCTTTGTTACATTCACAAGTATGCCAGCAAGAAACAACAGGAAAACGTTGTCTTTCACTGCAGATTTCGACAGCTAACACACTTTGGAAGAAATTAAAGCAGTCGACTTTTAAACTTTAGAATGACCCGGGATAACTTTTACTGACTGCCGTCGAGATTTCCAGATTTCCTGCTGCGTGAAAAAAAAAAAAAAAGTTTGGGATTGGATCAAACTTCTTTTTTTGTGAGTTTCTGACCGCCGCATTCTTGGACACAGAAAGTTCGCAGACTGTTTTGGGACAATGGATCCGAGCCAGCATAACCCTCCTGCGGGACACCAAATCGTCCATGTACGAGGCGACTCAGAGACCGACCTGGAGGCGCTTTTTAACGCCGTGATGAACCCGAAAAACACCATCGTGCCCCCTTCCGTGCCCATGAGGATGAGGAAGCTGCCAGACTCCTTCTTCAAACCTCCTGAACCAAAGTCCCATTCCAGACAAGTAAGCCCGCCCTGTCTTTCCTCTGCCCCTTCCCAGAAATCAGTATTAAAGCAAGGCCCATGTAGTGGGGGCTCAGGCCTACAGTATGGGACTGGTACAGCCACTTAATAGTTAACACTTCATCCTACTTTGTAGTGTTTTTTTAGTCTTTAGAATATCATTGCTGTGCCTCGATAGGCTGTTTGTTGTCACATCCCAAAGTGTAGGAAACTCTTTTTTCATTAAGGACTATGAAAGTGTACATTCCCTCTCCACCCTCACACATTTTATGACAAAACATTTACAAATTTCCCAACAACTTTGTAAAGTCACTGAAAAATAGGCCATGGGGCTATGTAGGCTATTTGTTAGGCCTTAGCTGTCTCAATTAGTGAAAATGGATCCACGCTAAACAAGAATATATTATTGTACTTAAAGTGAGTTGTCAGGTCGGCTGAGCATATACAGGATATGTGAACTTCCACAGGATATGTGTTTTGGTTGGACTGTATGTATAGAAGCTTAACAATCATGTGGAAATAATCAAAGGGACTCCCTGAAACTGAGTTTTCTTAATCGGGATGATTTTCAATCAAGCAATCATATGATGGTTGAATTTGTCCTATTTATCCCCCTCCACTCCCCGTCCTCCCCCCCTTTCCTCCCCCACCCTCATACCGTCTCCCACAACTGTTGCTTGTGGTCTCTGTGGAGTTTTGTCAGCAGTGCGCATGTGCTGTTGTGCATCGAGTCTGCGCTGTCCTCTCTGCTCAACACAGGCCTAGGATCCCCCTCCCGGGCCTAAACATTAGACTCCAAACTTGCCTCCACATGTACATGAACAGAACTTCATAACATACATATGAATTTATTAGATTATTTAAAAGTGCTGAGTCATTTATGTAGGCTTTAAATACACTAAAATCACCAATCCTTTATGTAGTTCTTTGGATTATGTGTTAAATTTAAACTGGCCTCATAAACTTAATGGTATTTTCTTTTCAAAATAAAAACACTGTTATACTTTTACAACTTGTGTATTATAAATACATGCACAAGTTTTATTGCCATATAAGTGGAGCACAATGTCCTCTTAGTTATCTTGTAATAAATTGTTGCTTCATTTATTATAAGATAATTATAGTCCCTTTTTTATTTAGACATTTTTATTAAGCTTATTTCACTTTATGACAATAATAATATAAGATATTATTTCTCTTAATAACAATATAAGAAGAAATGTAATCACATTCTAAGGGAAATAACATTATTTAAAAAGACTATGGTAATGCATTCATACTGCCTCTCTTCCAACTTCACAACACAGGCGAGCACGGACGCTGGGACAGGCGGATCACTCACCCCCCACCATGTGCGTGCACACTCGTCCCCTGCCTCCCTGCAGATGGGAGCTGTTTCTGGTGGCTCCCTGTCTGGCATGGCCTCAGCAGGTGCCTCCCCACAACATCTCCGTCAGTCTTCTTATGAGATTCCTGACGACATGCCCCTGCCCCCGGGCTGGGAGATGGCCAAGACCGCCTCCGGCCAGAGATACTTTCTCAAGTAAGTATGCTGGCAACAAACTGTCATCACTGTTTCTTGACTCGTATAGTCAAATTGAAAAAATCTTGAAAGGTAATTTTTTTTTTTGAAAAGGAATGGAGGGCTTTGATACTGTTTATCACATAAAAGCATCTACACACCTTAGGCCTCAAGACATTTATAGCACTTTGCATCCTGATGAAGGACATCAAACAGACATTTTTGTTACAGAAACAGCTTTAAAATGAATTAATGACAAGATCAGGATTAAGAAATGAGGCATCTCTGATATCTGATGTTAACCAGCCAACTGTCTTATCCCTATTATGGACATTTTTAAACCTGCTTAAGATCTGGTTTCTTGTTATTATATCTCATAATTTAACAAGTCGAGAAGAGTCGCTGCAATATGTCTAGTGTGCAAAAAGGTTGTATTCAAAGTTGTCAATACCTACTTACGGCAAAAAACAGAGATAGTGATAAAAATACAGAATATGCATCAAAGATAATACTAATAGATGAGATGTAACTGAACTTTACATTATTGCATTTTTGTAGTATTACAAGTACAGGTTGAAATCTACAAATCTGTAGATTTGAAGGGAAAAATAACGGTTCCAATAACGACCAGGACCAAGACAAGTCCAAATGACCAGAGAAGCGACAGGACTCCTCATACTGAATCTCTGTTGGGTGTACATTATGCTGACGATAATTTGCAAATCTGCTACAGTGCACAATGGTGAGCAGTGTTCTCTAAAAGAGACAATTGCAATAGTTAAATTGTAGGTTATTAAATTTGGTGGCCTCAGCAAACAAGAGAAGTCTTTTGAGGGACTACTGCTGTATGTAGTGTGCCTTTTCTTGGTCTCAGGTTTCAATAGAGACAATGGACCACTGTAGCTGCCCCAGACAGCAAAGAGGACAGACAGCTCTGCAAAACTCATCTGCTAACCAGCAGATCTCTTCCATAGTAACAATCCAAAGAAAACTTTAAAAATAGTAGCTAAAATAGCAGGTATACCAGAGGACGTTGCATGCTTTTTTTCCTTTTAGTCTTTATGTATTTTCTTTTTTTTACATTAATTGGACATTTAATGCATTTGTCCTCTGTAGTTCTGTGAAGGGATGGATTGAATCATTCATACAAGTGATGTCTGTCAGCAATTCATTTCGACATAATCCGCTTATTACGAAACGTTCCGAAGTTGATGAAATGCGCAGCAGCTCGTGGTTCGGAGACGATTTGACATTTAAAGTCGTCATTCTTATTTTTCTTAAAGGCAAAATTGTAGTTGAGGGAAATATCGCTCTCTGACACAAGAGTCTGAACAAACATGATAGCCTCAAATTTACTGGGATCAAAAAAGAACTTTCAGTACCAGATGTTAGAAGGTCTCACATCTGGAGAACATCTGGCCCGTTTCTAGGAGGCTCTTCTAAAATTGTACAAAAAGGATTGGGGGGGGGGGGTTGGAGGGGGAGGTGGAGGTGGGAGGGGGGGGGCGCTATTCTCACAAGACTCTCTCAGGCTCATTGTTGTTGTTGCACTTCCAGACAATAAAGCAATTTAGTAAAATAATTGAAAGTTAAGTTTGTAAAATCAAATCTTGACCAGATTTAAAGTTAAAACGTTTGTTGCGTTATTGATTTTAGCTTCTATTTGTCAGAATAAAACATCTCTGTATTGTTTTTTTTTATTTAATTGGAACTATATGCAATGTTTCATTTGTTTATAACAACTGAGTAAATGTCAGAGTTTGAGTTTACCTTCTTTCTGATGTTACTTTATGGACTTTGGGGGGAAAAAAACAAAAAACTTGGCTCTGTAAAGAGCTGTTTCTCATCTGGCATGTTATACAACTAGAGCAAATGTTGTACACAGTGTTTGTGTCCAAGTAAAGAAAACTGGAGGAGACATCTTCCATACACCGCACATCAAAGTGCAGATATTTGATCTGGAATAAAGGCCTCGGCAGAGCTGCTGGAAAAGACACTCCCCTATTTATAAACAGGGGTTGTCTGACGGAGAAGTGTTGCAGAAGGAGTGAAGCAGAGCGAGAGAGAGAGAGTGTGTGTGTGTGTGTGGGTGGATGGACAGGTGGGGGTGGGGAGGCAGTCACACCGACTAGCCTAGAGAGCCGAGCGGAGAGCAGGGGGGGCTCGCATTTCACTCAGGTGTCCTCGGTTGTCCCGATAGCTGTATCAATTCAGGGTGAAAGTTGTTTTTTTGTTGTTTTTTTGAGGAATCTGTTTGTCCTTCCTCCTCTGTTGTTTATTAGTACGCTATAGGACGATGGAGTCGGGAATGATCGGCTTCTGTGAGTCACAGCGGCCCCGCGGATGCCGATGTCCCACTCCCTTTAAGAGCCAGGCTCCGTCTTTGGTATGAATGGAGCCGTGGCGTTGTGATGGTGCCTCTTTTGTGTCAATGGAGTTAAATGGCAGCCATGTAGAGATGACTAGAAGAGGGGCCAAGAGAAACTCCGGCCCTCCCTTTGTCCCAGCAGTGAAACAGTGATCTTTATTCAGACCACAGGCTTGTTGAGACTCATGTGAGCCTTCCCAAAATAGACAAATGGCTGACATGAAGTTTAAAGATGGCGGTGAGAGGGCAGCACTCTTTAGAGTTTTACATCTGAGTTGTCAGGCTAGTAGGTTAGAGTTCTAATCAGTGATAATAAATGATTAACACTAGTGCCAGTGTTACAGTACTGAAGGCTTCACTTTGGCCTGGTAGATATTTTCTCTTTTCCTTTTGGAAAGAGATGAAACAGTTGGTTGATTATTGGATAATTCACTCCCCAGAAAATGATTTCTGCCAACAATTTTGATGATATATCATTGAAGAAAAAAAAATCCCCAAACGTTCTCTGTTTCAAGCTTTTTCAAATGTGATGATTTTCTCGGTTTTCTATCATTATAAATTGAATCTTTGGATTTCAAAACTGTTGGTCAGACAAAACAAGCAGTTTGAAGATGCCATCTTGGCTCTGGGAGATTGTGATTAAAAAAAAAAAAAATCAGTTTAAAAGTGAAAATAATTTGTAGTTGCAGTCCTAATGGAAGCAGGATTTAGACAAGAGCGATCTTGCGCGACAAAAGTGTAGCTTTATTTCGTCTGTTTCATCAAAAACTAAAACTTTAAGACGGGAGAAGACTGCTAGAATGTCAACAAAGTCTTTTGACCTTTCCTCCTCTTTCTTCCAGCAGTTTGCTGTGGCCTTTGATTTATGACAGCAGGGGCAGGGAGGTTGGGTCACCTTGCTCGGTGCTGGACGGGGGCAGGGCTGGTCTCCAGGGCTGGGTCATAAACTAATGAAGGTTTCTAATTTAGACACACCGGTGAACTAGGAGGGGTAATCACTGTTTCCGGACGCTTATTAAATGCAGCTTTGAATGAGCTTTTAGTCCGTGGGAAGTCAGCCTTAAGCGGAGGAAAGCTTTGGGGGGAGCAGCTATTGTCTGCCCTCAGGGGCAGGTAGAGCCATGTGTTGATGGACACTTTTGTCTTTGCTCAATTGGATTTTAAACTGTTTTGATGGAGGGTGGTTTCCCACATCAAGGCTGGCTTGTGTCTTAACATGTTTAACTTAATGTATGATAATACTAAAATTTTTTAGATGAGTTATTTTGTTTTCTAGTCTCTCAGTACACACTATCTAGGGTTTTCTGAACATCCTGAACATCCTGAACATCGTTGCAATAAATACCGTTGAGACGTCCGATTACAGGAAGAAATATTGAAGTGTTTACTTGGACTGTATGTTGTTGTTTGCAGTAGATATCTGTGTTGTTCTCATTCGGACCCTGAGATTATGTTGAGAATTCCAGCCGATGACTGTACCTCCGTTATATTTAGCTTGTTTTAAACAGGATTGTTTAGTTCTTGTTTTAAAGTCTCCCAATGTTTTCCCATTGAGTGAAGAAAAACTACCATTGCGTTCATTTATCTCAGTCCTTTTAAACATGGGAAGACTGGGACTGCATGTCAATATCCTGACGGGAATCAATAATCAATTAGTAAAATAACTTAAATGAACTCAGATTAATGGGTTGTCAGTAAACATCTTGTTCCACAGCGGTATCGGTCAGTATTGGTTTTTTGCTAACACTGATTTCATACTCATCATATATATTATTTCATATCAATCGTTATCTAAACTCCCTCAAATCTGCGTGAAGCTTTAAATGATAAATATGCAAATTGGATTTCATGCGAAGCTGTTTTGAACTGTGGCAGCTCAGTCAGTCAGTCACAAATGGTGCTGGGAAGACTGGGCAGTAAGCCTGCGTGAAGCCCTCATTTGGAGAAACTTTGTGTTTGACAAACTTTTGGTTTATTGACCACACACAGACAAGACCCTTCCTGTTCAACTGGGGCCTGTCAGCTCAGTACACAAATGGGACTGTGAGAAAGTCAGGCTAGTGTTTACCAAAGTCTTGATGTAACACCTCTGTTCCAGACATCAATGCCTCCACTGTCACAGAGGGCATCTCCACAGAGATGTAGTATCTGAGAAGTGGGCCTTCTCAGGTGGGGTGGGAGGGGGTTTAGACTTGCCAAAAGTACTCCACTCTTGGCGACTGAATAGCACTTGAATAAGAAAATAAAGAAACATTTGTACATATGTTGTCGGTTGCAGCGTGCATACATTTTAATTAAGTATTAGCATTTAAATATATTCATTTACCTGGAAGTGACAGTTGTAGTATTGCAAGGGAGTCTACTTATTTATTCAGTTCAGTGTTTACATAGTTGGCCACAGTTTTTGCTAAAAAAAATATAAAACCTTCAAGGAGGGACCGATTAATCTTACAGGGCGCTCCCTAAAATTACACTTTTAGAATTTTGTTTATTGCATTAATCTTGGGGAAAAAAAACAGAAGTTGAACTCAAACCACCGAGCTAGACTCACAGTCCTGGTGCTTTGTGAATTAGTTGCTTCGTTAGGAAGCGTGATGATACAAACCCTTCTTCAAAGGGAAACCTATAGCCACAATGGGGTCACAGAGGTTGCCCCAATAATCTCTCTTGATGATGTCCTGCTGATAGAGAGGCAACCAGGCATCCCCAGTCAACCAGAGCGGAGGTGGTCATCCTCATCTTAGAGGCCTGATTACATCTGGCCTCCCTCAGTGCTCTCTATAGTCATCTGCTTCAACCGCCTCCCAAGCATATACTCCCTGGGTGGAGCCCCTGTAGCGAGAGGATCCCATTTTTAACATTTGACAACTCAGCTGTGGGGCGTGTTTTCATCATTGCTGCACTCCTCGTAGCTTCACTCCCCTGTTTTACACCAGTGAAGCACAGCTTTTTGACATCTGACAGCTTTCTGAGACAATTTCAGTGGAATAAACGGTCATTTAGCCTGAAATCTAGCTTTGATCTGCCTTTTTTGGCAGGTAGCAGAGCTTACTCAGAGACGTGACTTATTTTTGGCTAGATCATTCCCCCCTCAAAGCCAGATGTAAACGCCACAGTTTTCAAGGGCGTAAACAGACCATTTATGTGATAGGAAGTTTGTCATACTACTGTAATCTGATGAGGTCTGTGAAACAACAAGTCCAGTATGTAGACTTCTTGACTTGGATCTCCCTAAGGATGTAGAACCTCTA
Source organism: Thunnus maccoyii (assembly GCF_910596095.1). Lineage (NCBI taxonomy): Eukaryota > Metazoa > Chordata > Actinopteri > Scombriformes > Scombridae > Thunnus > Thunnus maccoyii. Next base: position 27,395,828 of record NC_056538.1, on the reverse strand, counting down.
TTCAATTAGTCTTTGAAGCTAAATCTTATATATACATTTAGCTACTGATAGGAGATAAGTTCTATCTTGAATGATTAAAGAAAAAAAAAGAGAGTCGATGGGAACCAGCTCTTACGTGATTGGCCCTGAACAGAAAAGTTATGTGCCAAATCATTTAAGCAAAGTCAAGTTTAGCCTTGATGCGAAGGGTCCCCCTCCCTCCCTCCTCCTCCTCCTCAGCAAAACACATTATAAATAACACTGGCACAATAAACGCCACCTTGATAATTGGGCCATCAGTCAAGGATATGTCGAGTGCCTGGGTGGATCAAGAGTCCCTACTATGTGCTCTGCTAAGCCGCAGTCGACCATGATGACTAGCTTGAGCAAAAAGTGAGCGAGTTAAGTCCCGTACCGAAGGCAAACGACTTGATAACGGGTCATGTTTGTACCGCAGTAATCTTCCTTCGCTGCAATACGTGGCCGTTTGTAAAGCGTGTCCCCTGAAGACGCTAATGATGGGTGTTTTTGAGGCCATGTTCACAATAATGCAGATACATTGGATTTTCTTCTCCTGTTTTTTTTTTTTTTTGGTGCCCGTCATCTACAATAGGCGTGCATGTCGGATTGCTGAAAACTGATCTTTTTTGAAAACACGCCAAATTCGGGAAGAAAACGGTGCGGTGTTTCTTTTTTATTCGTGCTTTATGTGTTCCACTTTTAAGAATCTTGACATGTCGTTGCCCTCCGTTCTTCATGGCTGCCTTGTGAACAACAAACAGCGCTTTGAAAATGACAACTGCTTTACAGAAATAGTACAAAGCTGCTATCTCATCTCCCGAGGCTGAAACCAGGCTGTAAAGTTTGCACCTAAAAGAAAGATTAACACCGGTGGCTAGTTTGAATTAAAACCAGTTACGACTGATTCTGATGGTGATAATGGTGCAAATAAAGGAAACTTCTCAAAGCACTTCTCTGCTCGCTCTCTATCCATGTGTTCAGTTTGTTACCAACATGAATTCAGGCTGACCACAACCACATACAAGTTTTTATATCTAATTTTAACCTTCCCGAGGAGGTTTATTATGTCATCCTCATGTTTTTGTCAGTTTTGGGCAACAATCTGTTAGAATACTATATAAAAACGTGGTGGGAAAACCTTGAACATGTAAACATTGTTTTCAAAATGTAACAGCATTAGTGTGGGTGAAACCAGTTGGCTATGTGTCCACTGCCCTGCCCCGGGGATGGGAGGTTGGGTTGGGGAGGTTGGGGAGGGGGTGGTGAAGTGACAACCCTGCTGAGCTCGCCGCGGTGTCAGAGACATGTAAAGACAACACCGAGCAGTTGTGACCGCGGAGGTTGCGGATCATCAGCAATTCCTCACAGCAACTGGTGGCCTCCAGCCGTCCCGACAGTTGCCATGACATTGTTTTGTTTTATGTTTCGCCTGCAGGAAGTAGGGTGTACGGCTCTGACCATATAGGGTTCGGCTGCAGATGGAGCGAATGGATTATCTTTTAGTTTTAAAAGCTGGTGATGAATTACTTGGCTCTTGGTAACTCATTTACCAGTTCTCCCAGTCCAGTCCCCGCATACAGACCCTCTGAATACAGTGCAGCGCTGACTTGGAAGCTGTCGTGGATTTTTATCACCAGCCTTTTGATTATCATCTCTGATGCCTCTGTTTCGAACTGAACCTTTGTTTACATCTGTTCTGATTGATTCGAGCTACGAATCTAGCGCTTGATAGAAAACTCAATATCTTTACTTTTATCTGTGCTGAGAGAAACACAGTTTAAAGGGAGTGTGTGAAATCATTTACAATCAGAGATCTGGGAGGGTTTTTGAGGTTGTATATTTCCAGCCCTGTGCTCCGGTCGTCGCTTTTTCTGTTCGGCATTGGTGCGCCAGGATGTGCAGGCCTCTCATTTACTATAACCCCTCCCTTTCCTTATCCCAGTGTTCCTCTCCCAGTCTCCTCCCCTGTTCTCCCCTCCTCTTTATAATAAATGTCATAGTTTCCAGAGTGGGAAGGAGGTAGCGAGGGGGGGGGGGGGGGGGGGGGGGTAGGGCGGGCGCTCCGAGTGTAACAGGACCACAGCAACTCATGCAGCCAATGGAATTCAGAGGGATAGCTTCCGTAGATGTTTTTTTTTTTCCTCTTTTTTTTTTTTTTTTAGTCTTTTTTTCTTTTCTGTAGTTGTATCACCCCGCTCCCTATGACCCCTCTTTCTCAAGGGGCCCCTCCAGTCTGAGCAGTTCCAGCTATTTTGCTTGGTTTGTGGTGTTTGTGTGTGTGTGTGTGTGTGTGTGTGTGTGTGAGGGCTAGGGGGGGGGGAGGGTTCGGTAGGGGATTTGGCAGCTCCTTTGATCAGTAAAGCATAAACAAGAGGGGGCTTCAAAATGGGTTGCATTGTGTTGGGGGGGAGGAGTGCTGAGTCAGGCCCTCTCGCTCTCTGGCCTGGGATAGAGAGCAGACAGGCAGGCTGGGATTACTGCAGAGGCCAAGAGAAACTCTGAAACTCTCACTTCACCCAGCTGTTCCAAAATCTGGGCTAATGGCGCTTTGGGATCAAATTAACAGAGAGAGTCGTAAAGAACGGCAGTGTGTGTGTGTGTGTGGAAGAACACATCCAGGACACAGTTATTATAGGGTACAATAGATTGCAGGCGGTAATATTTAATTCCACCACGATTAAACTCTTTATTGTGCCATGATGTAAATGTAAGAGTTGCGTAAACAAGTCGCCGTGGAGTTCGGTGCCTGTTAGAGGTGAGGGCGGTCTCTTAAACGGGATGGTTCGAAAAAACAAAAAAAAAAGCCAAAAAAAAAAAAAAAAAAAAGAACAAGTGAATAGTGGGGTTTTAGGTCGTAGCTCAGTCTGTGCCTTTGTCAAGCAGGTGAAAGCTTTGTAAATGTGGCGCCAGATTGTTAAAGCCCCTGACACTCCACAGTGTCCGAGCCGCTTCCAGGAAAAAAAAAAAAAAGGACCCCCTGCGTTGAGCCCTGGGACTGACCCTCCCTCAATAGAGAGGGTCCTGCTCAGGAGAGGAGGGCTTCCTGTATTAGCTTTCCATCTTAATCAAGCAACAAGTACCAACAAAGCACTAATTATCAATGCCTTCACAGAATGCAACACAATGTCCCCCCCCCCCCACTCCCTCACACTCCCCTCCCCTCCCCTCCCCGCCCCCACCACCACCCCCACCCCGCTCCCTGCTCCTGTCCCGGCAAAGAGGAGCCATAAAATAGATGGAGCAACATTGTTTGATGTTACAATAGTTGTTTTGAAACCGATCGCAGCCTCTTAGACTTTTTTTTTTTTTTCAAGAAGAAGTTTTCAGCTTTACCTACATATGTTTGACTTGATTTATTCTCAGTTGCGGTCGAACTGTTTTTGTTTTTGTTTGACTTAATTTATTTATAGCTTACAATTTCTCCATTCTATTATTTTTAAGTGAATTATAGGGGAACAAAAAAAAATATTTTAGTACAATCCAAAAACTAAGAATGAAAGTCTTGTGTGAGTCTGTATTAAATTGTGGGTTCAGCCCGGGTCCAAACAGACAGACAGAGCTGAGTTTTGCTTCCTGTAACAGTCATCGTTTACAGAAAGCAGGGGTTAGATTCAGTGTTTTCATCAAAGAGCTTGTTGAAACTGCTCTGAGTCATCAGTTCCTGCATGTGACCTGCTGTTTCGCATTGATATGGTCTCTGTTTGGTTTGAACGTACTACTGATTCCTGCTAGAAACACTTTTTTTTTTCTTACTTTTTTTTCTCTTTTTTTTTTTTGTCTCCTTATAGTCACATCGATCAGACCACGACTTGGCAAGACCCTCGCAAGGCCCTCCTTCAGATGAACCAGGCTCCCCAGCCCAGTTCTGTACCAGTGCAGCAACAGAACCTCATGAACCCAGCCAGTGGTGTGTATATGTCCACTACAGAAGCAGCACATGACACGTATTACAAATAATGTTCATCAGGTTCCCCAGCATTAAACCCAGACTCATGAATAGTCATTTCTGGGCATTTTCCTTATTTTCATACATACAGTAGAAGTCAAGAACAGTCTCGTCTAGTTCTTACATGTCACTGAGACTGTACCTCAGTTCTGTCCGTGCTGTTGGAATTTGCCCTAGGTGAGGTAAGACTGAGGTAGAACGTGACAGGTCCTGTCTGACATGTTTGGGAGCTCTGTGACTCACAGATTTACAGATGAAGTATCTCTGTATTCTCCAAATCTTCACTATTCTACCTGCCAACCTATAGTTCCATTTTTAAAAAAAAAGAGCCTTATCTGTTGACAAACAGGCTTGTTTGTTTTCAGTGACAGATGATAAAGATTTATTACATTCTCAGTGGTAAAAAAACTGATAATGTGCTGCCATTTATCTTGGATATCTTCCACTGTAGCCAGTTTATTATTGTGCTAGTATGTGATATCACTACTATTTACATAATTGTGTATAGCTACAATATTCTGTTATTATGCCCAATTATTATGCTCAAGCAGTGTTATTTTTTCCTGTCGTCTCTCAGGTCCTCTCCCTGACGGCTGGGAACAAGCTATCACATCAGAGGGAGAAATTTACTACATCAACCACAAGAACAAGACCACATCTTGGCTGGACCCACGACTTGACCCACGCTTTGGTGAGTTGGATTTAGTCTATTTCTTAAATTAAGGTGGTCAGAAGTCCTTTTAGTTGCTTAAAGTTAGAATAATATTTCTGTTTTTATTATACCGGCAACCAAGACGTTTTGTTCTCGTGACAGCAGTTCATTTTCACTATTACAAAGCTCTATTACAATACATAAAAAAATGTATCACCGCAATTGTAATAGTGAGATAAAAAAATGTATGAGTCATATTTCATTTTAAAGCATTGCATTGTTTTGTAATGATTAGCCATACTCATTGGTTGTTGCAACCAGATTTCACAACCCCCCCCTTTCACCCCCCCCACCCTCAAAACCAGCACCTAACCTTTTGTCAGCCATTTTAGTGTTGGAGCAACAGCTGAGTTGGCCATTAATCCCACCCCCACCCACCCCCCCTCCACCCCCCCCCACCCCACCCACCCACCCCCCCCCCCCCCCCCCCCCCCCCCCCCCCCCCCCCCCCGGCAAAGCTAAAGTTTGACAGTTAGCTTCCAGTGTGTTGTGGCAGCCAGGGTTGGTGAATTAGTGACAGGACCGTGTACATGTGGTGAGACTTCTCCGGGGGTGCCATGGGAATGAGCTAATATTCTTCAGTGTGTCAGGAAGACTTCCAGAGATGAAGGTTCCTGCTTATGTCACTCTGACTCACTTACGCTTCAGGTGCCATCCCTTCATTACAACACTGTTCCACTGGGAAGCTCACCCCCCCGGTTCACATGTGCGAACCAGCACGCAGCCCTGTTGTTATCCTGTTTAATTTTAGTGTTACTTTTAATCGAAGCCCGGGCGCTTATAGGGGCGAGTTTTTTGGGGGTTTTTTTTCTGTAAGCAATTGTGTGTTCTGCTCTGAGGGCAGGCAAGAAAAGTTCAAAACAGAGTTGTAAGAGGAGCAGGGCAGCTGGGAAGAGACGGCGGCTCTGGTCGGCGAAGCTCTTTGAAGATTTATAAGTCTTGAACACACAAGGCTGCTGGGCCCCTGAAAGCGAGTTAGAGGGAGAAAAGAGAGCATGTTAACTCATTATGTGCCATCAAACATCATTTTGTTTCACATGAGATCAAATCTTCGCTGTGCTTAATATTTCTAATGGTTCACATACAAGCTGTTGTAGGTACCTTTTAGATAACTTAAAGTTTAGAAAGATTTGTAAATGCTATGTGCTTAAAACTACTTGATATTTGATGGCTGTGGCTCTGTGCTCGAAGGGAAACCTGATTTTATTCTTTGTAGTTATTTTTTTAAACAGATTTTGCATAGAAACGGGCTCCTCTGTCAGAAACCGCTATACTGCTGCTATGTAGGTCTCCAATCATAAGCCAGCTGCTTTGATAATGGAGGCTAATTTGAGCTTTGAGAAGAAAAGCAGCAGAGCGCCTTTAACTGAGGGTTGTTGCCGGCTGGCTTTCCCCTGCGTGAGGCCCAGTGCAGGCACAGCCTCATTCTGCTCTAGCTCCAGACAGACTTGAATCTCTGCCAGGCCTCTTTATTCTGTGGTCCAACTCTTAATCTGTTCCAGACCTTTTCAGTCAAAGAACTCCAATGTGAGAGGGGAGGTGGTGGTGGGGGGGAGGAGGAGGGTGGAGGGGTGGGGGGGGGGGGGGGGGGAGGGCAGGGAGAGGCAAGGCAAAAGGGGAAGAAAGAAAAACTGAGGAACAGAGGGAAAATGCCGACGGGATAAGCATGCATCCTCTTTAAGTTCCAAGGAGGTGGCGAGCAGCGAACAGCCATGAGTGCACTGTGGCGGAGTTCAAAAAGGGGCTGGCCCTTTTTGTGGATATGTTGTTCTCTCAACGTAGGAACTGCAGGGAAAAAACATACTCGTGCACAAAAAAAAAAGACAGATTTCCTCTGGGAGTTTAATGTTTTGCTTTGAAGCCTTAATGTAAAGCTGTTTGTCATCGCCATATTATATGTCATGTGATGTTTTTGCCTCTGCTGTCAGAGCACTTCAATAGAAAAGTTGGCACCCCGGTAATGTTATTACCGACGTGATATACTCGTAGTTTGATGAGGCAGTTTAAAGGGTCAGTTCATATTTTCTTACTCTTACAACCTCTAGTGGACTTTATTCACACACATTGTGATTTCATCTGCTGATTTGTTTTGATTTATTCCCCTTCCAGGTGGTTTTCATAGGAGAAGACTCTCATATTTCATCAATAAGTTTCCACTTCATCAATAAAATGACAGTGCTGAAATGATTTTCAACCTGTTGAACACAAAACTAATCCCTAGCTAGTCTGCCCTACGCTGTTGATATTGCCTGATTGACAGTTTTTTTCCATTTCCTTGGCACATGGAATCAGGTCAACACAGGCTGGTTTCACTCAGACTTTTATTGGAGTACAAACGATAAAACAATGCTTGCATCACATCCAGACTGTTTCTCCACTTTGCTTATCTCGACGTTAGAAAACACAACACTTTCCCAAGGGGCCCCTTTTTTATAAAACTTGTTAAATCGACAGCGGACAAATATTTACCCGAGCCTTCAAAGGTGCTTTGCCTTGGTTACACACACACACTTCCCACAGCTGGCACACCCTCAACTCTACCTGCCCCAGGTGATCCTGTGGTGTAATATGCCTGCCAGTGTGATCGGTCTGATAAGGGCTTGTGTTGCTGGCTCGTTGTGTTGCAGGGGTGCGTGAAGAAGACAAAAGGCAGACAGCATTAACTTGTCTCTTATCTCCCTGGCCCACCAGCTATCACCACCCATATGTGCTGCTGACTTCAACCACAACTCCAAAAACGTACACACACACACACACACACACACTCTGTCTTCACAGGCTGGACTGGCCTCCTTTTTTTTTATGCTATCACTCTGGCCCTGAAATGAACCTGTCCTTCGTTTCCTATCTCATCCACAGATGTAATTCGCTGCTTTGATTCGCTCATTGTTTGTGCTGACGTCCTCCAGTAACATTGGTTACAGTCTGCTGTTTGGTCTGTGAGGGAGTCCTTGACTCGGTGGTTCAGTAGGAGCCCGGCTCTTAAGACTGCATTCATCAAAAAAAAAAAAAAACCTCCATGCCTTAAAGGAAAATTCCAGTCTCTTACAACTTGGACTGTGTTCACGTAGTCCTGGCCATGGCTTCTATCAGTTATGATAAGACTGTATACAACAGAGTAGTTGCTGAGATCTGGGAATATGGCAGTATCGATGCAACTGAGTCTGACAGGGCGAGATACAGGAAGGGTGAGACGGTTGTAAACAAGCAGTGCGATCGAATCATCTCGACAACTTTCTTAGAAGGTGAAACCGAAAGTGAGTTCACCAGAATTGTCAGTAATGATTCCTCAACGCGCAGGAAAAGAAACTAAACTTTGAACTTTAAAGTTGTTGTGAGTCTCGCTCCATATGTCTCCTCTCACTTTTTTTGATGAGTGTTCTTCTTCAAAGCTCAGGCCTTAACAGATCTACAGCTGCTGACATGGCCCATGCTTTGCAGCTTTGGGAACGTTTAATGTTGCCCCATTGGTGGAGTGATCCAGCCACAAAAGGCCTCAGTATCTGCCTAAGATAAGAAAGTAATACACTCTCCCATGGCTTCAGTTGATGTGTGTGTGTGTGGGAGAGAGAGAAGAGGAGGTTTCATGACTGTGTGTATGTATGTGTGTGTGTGGGAGAGAGAGGAGGCGGCTCCATGACTGTGTGTGTGTGTGTATTTGTGTGTGTGTGTATGTGCTGGGGTGGGGTTGTTGGGGGGGGGGAGAGACGGCAAGCAGGGCGGGGCATCCAGAGCTTCCCAGGGAGAGCCCTGAGCCGTGGTTCATTCAGCTCCTGAGATAGTGTAAACAGACAGTGATTGAATGGTGATGAGAAAGGTGCCGGGGCGGGCAGGACGGGACAGAGATAGGCAGCCCTGCATGAAAATTGCGCCCCTGTCAAGGCTTTGTTTTGGTTGGTGCTTGGAGCGCATAAGCAAACAGGGACCCTCATTGGTCCCGTTACTGTTACACCCCTCGTCGTCAAGCGCGTTTGCTTCTTTCTCTACTACAGTGATAAAAAAACCTGGTGACCTACTTTGCATGCATAGATTGCTGTTGCTGCTTTATACTCATGTTTATTAGACCCACCCCCGCTAGAGTAGAGAATAACAAAGATTTCACTGGGGAACAGCTGTGTTCTCAATATGCACACATTTGTTCTGATATTGTCAACATGTAGCTACCTTGTTAGTGAGCAATGCAATTATGTTTGTTGGGTGAAAGAACTGTAAAGTTAATGGTGTTTATAGAAGCTGATGTATATCTATTTTAAATGTGCTCATATTGCATTCATTAAAACGGGCTGGAGTTGACCCGGGCTAAAGAAGCAGTCAGTCTTGAGGGATAATCTGCGGTTTGTTTAGAAGGAAACAAAACGCACAATGAAAGGATAAGTCATGACTGATGCAATGTACAAAACTAACAAAGCCTGTCTTAGTCAGGGAGTGGGAGGGGATCAGGTCTTACAGGAATAGTGGTTGTTTTCAGACACTTGGTGGAAAACTTGTGTTGGGACTTCCCTTGTCCTACACAACCTGCTGCACAGGCTTCGCTCTCCTACAAGTTCACCTCGTAGACAAAACACTACCGAGTCGTCAGTCTTGTTATGCTGTGTTTTAAAAGGCAACCGAGCATTACAAAGACTGCTTGCAGAAATGTTCTTGCCTCAAATATTGAAAATTGTCATTTTTAAAGCTGCACTTATCAAGGTTTTGATGTAAAAACACATCAGTCTTATTAGCTTAAACAAAAAAATGGAGATGCTAAATAGAAAAAGCACTTCACTCAGCTGAGACCCTGTTTGCCCAAACTTTGTTTTGCCATCTGGTTTGGATATTTCTCCACAGGAGAGAAATAAAATGCAAACTGTTCTGTATATAGTAGCATCAACTGCTGTGTTCAGACAAAGCTGGAATCACCAGTTTAAGCTCCTTGTACTCTTGTACAAGGAGTTCATGTCATTTAAAACACTCGCAAAGTTTATTTCTACCATTCAGAGCCTCAGTATTAAAAGTTCAGCACCAACATATAGTCCATTATACAAGATATCACTCTGACATATTTGAACTTCTTTCTGTCTCCGCTACAGGCCTGAACCAGCAGAGGATCTCCCAGAGTGCCCCAGTGAAGCAGCTGCCTCCCCCCTCCCACAGCGGAGTCATGGGAGGCAACAACCAGATGAGACTGCAGCAGATCGAGAAGGAGAGGCTGAGACTGAAACAACAGGAGCTGCTTCGGCAGAGACCCCAGGTCAGGAATCACTGTTAAAATAGACAAAAATATGAAAGGTCTGGGAAGTATTAATGGCATCATGGTGAAAAAACAAACCCATATCAGAGAGTTCAAAGGTTCACTACCCTCAGTATGTGTCCCATCAGTTAGACACTGGAACCCTTAACTTAGCTTACTCATTGAACACAATGGTCAACAAAATGTTTATTTTGTTAAGTATAATGTTCACCTTGAGCAGTCCTTTTTAAATATGAGTCATCACGCATAGGTATAGCGTCGAATCTTAAGCTCCTTTGGTCTTTGTTACACCACCCTACAATGAAGTCTCGTGAGTCATCTGTGGTAATTTTATTACTTCCTAACGGTGATGTGTCACAGAGCTGCCCACACAGGGCGGTGCAGCCAAGTTCAGTAGTTTACTCAAGGTTGTGTCATAACACCAGAAACAGAGGTTTATGATTATGAATGAGTGTGCTGGTGACTTTGTTTAACATGCCATTCACATGGATTGTTTAAAGTGTAGGAAGTGACCCGAGTGTGTACATGCACCAGGCCGCAGATGGGGGGGGGGGGGGATATGATTTGGACTGTCGTTACTGGAAATCCTCACAGTTTACCTAACCTGGTTATTGTCGGGTTTCATAAGCATCATGTGAAGGAGAAATCTGGTTTTCAAGAATTGGGGTAAGGGATTGAGAGAACCCCGGTTAGCACAGACAGCACACACACCTAAACAGCTTTCTAACAGGGTATTTACGCATGTGCACGACAAGAACTTCATGCGTGTAAAGGCAGGTTTTAGAGGAACCGGTTTCTTTCACTGAATGTTTTTTTTTTTTCTAAGGTTATTTTTTTTGGCATTTTTGCCTTTATTGGATAGTGGGCTGTGAAGAGGCAGACAGGAAACAAGGGGAGAGAGAGATATGAAATGCAACAAAGGCCCCTGGCTGGAATCAAACCGGTGACGTTGCGGTTATGTTGCGTGCACAGTAACCGTCTGGTGCATGTATTTTCTATTTCCAGCCTTCTTACCTGATTCCTGCTGGTGTCATGTGTGCACGTATGTGGTGAATGATAGATACAGAGTTGATGAATTAAGCAAATAAAACATAACAGTTAGTTGACTAAGCTCACCGCTCTTGACTGTTGATGATGACGCATCAGCGGCTCGGTTATACAAGCCTCAGACTCTCACATTCGCCGGTTAAACAAAAAGCGTAATGAGAAAAAAATGTGGAAATGTGACTGCAGACCTGACTGTATACAATTTAACTTTGCCTCTATCAGGCTGTCGACTAGATTCCACTAAAACTCCTGTAACTTTTTAGATACTATACTAGATGTTTTGGCTTGCAGGAGGCTACAGTGTAGAAATTTTCCGATCATGCAAGGCTATATGTGCTTTTGTAGGGAGTTCAACTTTGGGGCAGTGCTTGCCGCACCCAAATGTATTCCACATGGCAGAAGTGTGATGAAGAACGGGTGGTGATGTATGTGACTCGCCGGTGGCAATCCGGCGCTGACACCGTTCAGTCATGCACAAAAAGAGAGCCATAAACCATAAATGTTGTTTACTGTACACAGCCCTCATAATCCCTGTTAATCAAAACCAGATTGCTTACATGTGCGCACGGCATTGTGGGACAGCTCTCGTTGTCTGAGAAGGTAACACCTTCGAGTTGCCAGTACGTCTGAAATAACAACAGAAGGAAAAAACAACTTATTACTTCATAAAGGGCTAATTTAAGTCTTTTATTCATCTTTTGCCTCAGAGAACATTGTGTCCATTTATCCTCAACCACAACCAATAAAAGCTTCTACTAACCAATTAGGGTGTCAAGCAGCAATTTTACCTCCTTTCTAAAAACGTCACATTCCATTGGCCGACTCCCTGTCATCTCCTATGACCCTGTAAAAGTTTAATGATCTCAAAAAACGGTGATACCGGTCAAACCGTTTCACCTTCCCGTTCAAGGACGTAGAGGGAAGGAGGTGAAAAAGAACGACATGACTTCATATCCTCAGCCTTATCTGATACAGCATGTGTAGAAAACAATTGTCTCTGACTTTATTCGGCCCTTTGTGTAACTCGACACTCTGTATGGGTAGACACCGTGTTGGCAAGTCTGTTTGTAATTCTCCCTAATTTAACGTTTTATGCAGTGACAGCAGAGCAGCAGGAGGAGTTTATGACATTTATGACATGTTTTCATGAAGCTGTAGTTGTGTATAATCAGCTTCTGAGGTTAGGGGTGGGGTTGATTTGTATTGCTCATCAGTGTTGTTGCTTTATCATCCGCAGGAGCTCGCTCTAAGGAATCAGCTGCCTACCAGTATGGATCAAGATGGCAGCACGAACCCTGTGTCCTCCCCTATGGCCCAGGATGCCCGGACCATGACCGCCAACAGCTCTGACCCATTCCTCAACAGGTTGGTTTCGTGCTGAAGTTAAAAGCGTTCAGTTCAACAGAGTTCATGTATCCCGTTTGAGGGAATCTGTGTGCTCGGCTCCCCGGGTTACACAAGTAGTAAAAACAGAAGGCCAGTCTCTGGGCTTAACCCACTTCACATGGTAATGACTCATTCAGACCAGCAGGTCTGTGTGGAATTCATTGAACAATCATGACCTCTGGTGTACAACTGCTGCAATAAAGGGGAAAAAAGAATTTAAATGGTGGTGAAAACCTTTTGAGGAGTGTATATAAAACCACGCTTTATGACGTTGCAACGTTCACAACTCGAGTAAAAGACACAAAACCGGAAAACAGATCTGAAAACAGCGGCGAGGGCAGGACGGGAAGACGGGAAGATTTAGGACGGGACGGGAGGGTTTTCTCACTATCTGTGAATGCTGCTCCCGTTGCATTCTGGGAAACGGTTCCTTGCGGTTCAAGCTCTAGTTCGTCTGCAAGTGGACAAAATGAGGAAAGAGCTGAATAGCAAGCAGGCCATGAGAACATGTGGTCCAGTCAGTAGACAGGCCAACCTAATCTCCCCTCCTCCCCCTGTTGCCTCCACTCCCCTTCTCTTACAATGGCCTCATTCATCCTGCCTCTGCCATACTCTGCCTACATATTTTTCCTCTGCTAATTAGTATAGGCTTGTCAAATGTCTTCTCTTTGCCTCTTTGTCTCTCCGTTGCCCCCTTTCATCGTTGCTCTTTTTCCTATATTCTGCGGCGGAGGTCGAAAAAGTGAAGCTCGGTTTCAACGGCGTCACCGTGGATCAGTCACTATAGTCGTTCAAATAGATACAACGGTTTAAACGTGGATGTATGCAGAAAGTCCCTGAGGGAATTAAGGCCACAGGTCTTACTTTTCAGCCTGTATGCTTTTAATAACAGTGTGTTTACTTTGTTGGATTGTTTTAATTAGATTCACCTAGTTTGAAGTAGTTGAAGTAAAGGTCATTAAGGTCATCTAAAACTCTGCTGAAACAAAAAGCTTTTCATTTTCTTTTACTTGATGAAAATCATGATATATTAGTGATGATTGTACAGAGTTTTTAACCCAGATTTCTTCTTTTTTGTGTTGTCAGCGGGACCTACCACTCCAGGGATGAGAGCACAGACAGCGGCTTGAGTATGAGCAGCTACAGCGTCCCTCGCACTCCAGATGACTTCCTCAACAGCGTGGATGAGATGGATACAGGTGAGGCTGCAAACAAAGCGAAAATGATCACTTGTCAGATAGTTGGGTTTGTATTTTGACATCTTTTTGCTTAGATTTAGAGTTCATGAGGTTTCTGTAGTCAGCGTTCTGTTCAGCCAATGCTGAACTCGCTCCATGTTGGCAGAATAGGAAAAACAGGAAAATGTGACGTTGTTCATTAGAGTTAAATCAGAAGATTGATAGCACTCCCACGCCTGTCTGATAAATATATGACTACAGATAGTTTGGCTCTGTCCAAAGGTAACAATCTGCCCACCAGCACCTCTAAAGCTCGCTAATCACTATGTTGTATGTTTAATCAGCACAAAAAGCAAAGTGTAAATAGGTCGAGTCGGGGTTTTATGGGGAGGTTATGTGTCAGACTGTTTCTTGGCCAGGCGCAGTGGATTTTATTTTCAATGAACAGCTGTCTTGGCTCGTTGACACTTGCGCAATCCTTTCCACCATGTGGGCAATATCAAAGCTGTCAGAAGTGTCCTGCGCGTTAATACAGCTAGGAGGCTGACGTCACCGTTTTTTTTGGCCGCTCATATGTACTGTCTGTACAACATGATGCGAATGTGCCGTGGTTATTACCTCTAACTTGCGCAATCGAATCATTTTTAACACATTGTCTCTCTGTTCATCAGGGGACCCGCTTCCAACCTCCATGGCGACACAGCCCAGTCGTTTCCCCGATTACCTGGACGCCATCCCGGGAACGGACGTGGACCTCGGCACGCTGGAAGGTGAAAGCATGGCGGTGGAGGGTGAAGAGCTGATGCCCAGTCTGCAGGAGGCCCTGAGCTCCGACATCCTCAACGACATGGAGTCTGTGCTGGCAGCTACCAAGATCGACAAGGAGAGCTTCCTCACATGGTTATAGAAGACCCGAGCAGGGCGCTCCTTACTCCTCTCCCTACACTCTGAACTGCTGCCTGCTCTGATCTGTGAAGGATTCATAGATGCTTTTACAAGACATTTCAGCGAGCCTCTCTGGACTTCTGTCTCTGTCTCGGCGTGTATGGCCAACCTCTTTTGAGGCAGTATTGTTCTGTTCTTTTCACTGGTTTGTTTATCTCTTTTATTTTGTCTGTGTCTTCAAGGCTGGCCCATGAACAGACAATTACGCAAAGGGTCCCCAAATCTTTCACAAGTCTGTCAGTGAATCTAGGGCATCTTTACCTAGAGCGGGGGGGTCGCTCCTTCCCCTGGTCTCCCCTCATAGCTGAGCTGGGCGGGTGCATGTGCTCTTCCGCAAGGACTGCCATCATCAGTTATCGCTTCGGAGTCTCCGGTGCCTCTTTTTCTTGCAATATAGCATGAAGAAGCACTACTTAATTGTGTTTGGGACTATTGCATCTAGCTTAAGTAGCTTTATATTTGGCCTTTACGTTTTTACTCTTTTGTTTGTTTTTTCGACGAGCCTGAGAAACCAAAAATGATGTATTCGAAGCATAAAGAACAATACTGATTTGGAGTAAAGGTAATGTGAGGCCCAGTTTGGACATGTTGGCTTTGCTGGGGGAGGGGGTGGGGGTGGGATTGCAGGTTGGAGCCTGGGGACCGACTACATTGCTGCTTGGCTGTGCCAGCAAGTCTAAGTTAAACCTTTTGTTAGATCAAGTGCCTTCAGTTGTATTTTTAAGACGCGAGCAACACGAACAATTACCAAGTTTCTGTAATGCAGCAGTAAGCATTAGGCTGTATTCAGAAACATCAGCCACACTTTCCTCTATCTAATGTTCAATTATCAAAACTGTATTTTTTTTTTTTTGTTTTATAAACACATTATAATGGGATTTAGGGATCTGTTTTTTGTAACCCTAGCTTCTTTGTATCTCAGTCTTACCCAAACCTAATTCATGATTCATTCTTTGTTTTATCTTTTTAGTATTCTTTTATTTTAGGTTACTACATGTGTATGATAGCTTAGATCAAATGGCATTTTTTTTGCTTTTGTTGTTAGTGTCTTTCATAGATGAGGTAATACATTTTTAACAGGGTCGACTGTTATCACAGCACGTCACTTCACCAGATGAAGTCTGCCAAGACACAGATTGATTCAGTTTTGGCTCTTTAAACCATTTAGCTGATTCTCTCTTCTTGTCTCTGATTTACTATATACATATTAGTGTTATTGTTTATTTGTTGATCACATGCAGCTTTTACTATCTTTCCTCGATGTTAAGATATTCCTAAACATTAACCAAAAAGGCAGATCTCTAGGCTAAACAGAAACTATAGCTCTTTGATCAGTTAATCCTTGTGACAACGTACAGTATACAAGAGTTACAAATGTTTGAAACTGTCTTCCTGAGAGGGAGATTGAGCCCTCTGTGCTATGTTGTGCTGTGTTGAAATGAGGGGTTTATAGACTACAGCTAGGACAAGTTTAAGCAGGTTTAAGAGTCATGTCGAGGGGTAGTGTAGAAGGCCAGGGTTTGACTGACGGCGGTGAGTTGCGCGGATTGTTGATTTTTTTTTTTTTTTTTTTTTTTCGTGTGTGGAATAATTAAGAAACAATCAGTTATTATCTCAGTCAGGAATTGTTGTGGCAGATTCCAAAGATGTTTTTTGTAATGACACTTATTTTTGCTTCCATTTTCACAGAGTCCAGAAAAGGTATAATTTGTAAATCAGCCTCTGTATGAACAAACTTGTATAAGCTAATGAGAAAATGATGTAGGTTTTAAGTGTTAATGGACACGTCTGAATAGGTTTAGCTGAGAGATTCTTTTTATTTTTCAGACAAGATGGTTGTTTTGAGTGACTAACCCTGAGATTTTAAGGATGAGGTTTCTGAACAGAGAAGCAAGTGATTCTTCTATGAGCGCTCACATGTTTACATTCTCTCAGAGCAAGGAACTGCTACAGCCGCAGTGAAGACAATACACTGACGATTCTCTCACAAATCACATTATTTTTTGATGTTTACACCATGACTACATCTTTTGCATTACTGCAGTAACCTTTTGAATAATCAGCCTGACGTGCATGCCCTTGGGTGAGATGGCCTCGCGGGATGTCACATGAATTTATTGCCAACCAATGCCTTGGTAGCATTAACTTGGAACTTGATGGAACAATATTGTTTTTATAGATCAGAGAACATGAACATTTTTTTTTATTGTGAGAACATATTCTGTGTGAGAAACCTCCTTTTAGAATTGATTTTATTGATCATTAAATCATGTGTTGATGGATTTAAGATGGATAAACAGTGTTGGTGAGAACAATGCAACTAAAATGAGTGGTACACTACAGTGCTTGTATTGCACGGCTACAGAGTTTTCATTTGATGATGCAATGATGCATTTTGTCACACAAACCTGATTTTATGCTTACTTAGTGTGTTATTGTCGGAGCATATTAGCTGTTGACTGTCATTGTAGCAGTAGAACTAATCACACAAGTTAAAGGATTTTGTATTTAGAGTTTTCTAAATGCACATGAAATGAATTTATATTCAGTAATGATCTGTTCATTTTTTTTGATAGATATGTGCATGTGTTTTAGAACAATAAATTCTGTTACATTATATATCTCCTTCATATGATACTTTGAAATTGGCCTGAAATAAAGTATATACTTTGTGGTAATACTTTCCTGTGAGGTGCTGTATTTTGTTTGTATTTTCACACATGAATTCTAAATATATTACATTATATCATCTTAGAAGAATCTGTTTTTGTATTTTACATTAAATTTGTTTCAATGGAATAAATCTGCAACTTCACAGTTAATGCAAATTACATTTATATGTTGCAGAAGAAATAAATCATAGGTCAATTCAGATGCAAAGGTTTAATTAAACCAAATTACCAATATTAGATCAATTAATAATAATATTATAAGTATATTCAATTGTGACCATCATGACATCAGAAGAAGTCTGGATTTTGAACACTTGTGTATTCTGAAAGAAAAAAAAAAAGTTTTGCTAATTGCATTGACGCTAGCTTGGTAAATTAAATGTGCTGTATTTCCTCACTGTGACCACTGGAGGGCAGTAAACACTCGTGATTATAAATAAGGTTACTTCTCACTTGTCAGTCGTGGACTCAGCAGTTTATTAGTAAAGCTGTCAGTATCTGTCACAATATGTAACTACCCACAATGCTTCCACCGCGCGTATTACAATTTTTAAACTCAGGAAAAATCAACGAAATGTAGACTATGGATCTCACCTGTTTTCCTAGACGTTAGAGATAATAATTGACCTGTGTATTTAGAATCGCGGGTGTTTTCTTCCCTCTAGTGGTTATTCAGTGGAACTGCAACACGAAATTCGTCAAACTACCAACAGTAACAAGTTAAAAGAAATAATTTATCCTGTGATTACATTTATGATCACCAGTGGTCATTGTTGATTATTGATATCCTTTATTTGTGTCAATCAGGGTATTCCTAGTCATGTAAGAACTAACATCCAAATAGGCTTTTAAAACAGACTTTAAAAATATTTTTATTAAGGAAGGCTTTTTCATCATAACTCTTGTCATTTTTTCTTTATGTTTTTAGCACTTTGAGATTCACCGCTAATGAAAAGTGCATCACAAATTAAATGCATTATTATTATTATTATCATTATCATTTGCACGCAGCTCCATTAGCACTGAATCGTGCCCAGTTAGCAACTAACTACCAAAGAACAGCTTACATGGCCTCCGTCTGCCACGTGGCCCTCGCATTACACTGCTTTTTAATTCCTTTATTATCATACAGAAAATTTGGCATTGTCCACTTTTGAGTAACCCAGTTTCACGTCATAATCGGGCATACACAGTATTGTTGTCCTAGCTACCCACTGTGAGTTTTCCAGCTACAGTTAATCGGAGTGTGTTATTATTTAGAATCAATAGACATTACTGCCCTCTAGTGGTCATACAGAGGAACTGCAATATCAAATTCATCAAGCTAGCATCAATGCAAATGTGACAGTATACTAACAATTATGTTTAATTCCTATTCTTTCAAAGTACAGTGAGCAAACTGAGGCAATCAATAACTATAAAATAAGTACTATAGTGTCTCTATTGTTGTTTATCCAGAAATGTGCATTCTGGAGGGACTGCTGCTACCAAACCTGCTGCTTTGATTATTTTCTATGTGTTTTGAGGTAATGTCTGTATGTTGGTGTTGAAGTGTTGGTGTAGTAAATTTTCTGGTGAATAATTTTCTAAATAAATCTCAAAATAAACAGGTGTAACTACATCCATGTGCTGGATTCATAACGTAAAGGAAGACATTATAGCCTCCTAAAACTTCCCGTGCTAACCATCAAAATAATATATAGTATTTATAGAAAACGGAGTGAGGCCTCCTTGTTGGTGGGCATGTGATTTTGGTCTGTTTAAGCAGTCAATAGGTCTTTTTTCATGTAAGTGTCTACTGCTTACCCGGCTGAAGGTCTTTTCTTGGGGCTAGAAGGACAATCACATGTGACCACAAAAAAAGACCTTCCCCACTGTAGAATCTGCACTCTATTTAATAACATACAAGCTGTTGGTCATATACTTTCTTCAGGCACACCAGGCAAACAGAACGAAGGAACCTTTGGATGTATGTGGTGAGATTCCTGTAATTAGTCCCAATGCAAAACATCTGTGCATCCCTGACAAAAGAGATATTGTAGTCTTTGGGCATGTATGAACTACATAAATGGTGGACGAGGATACCATGTATGAGACAAAAAGGAGACACATTTTAAAAATTCAAACAATTGTAATTCCATATACAGTGATGCTGTGAAAAAAAACATCTGGGAAATGCCATTCAAAAAGGAAAAAATATCAAATTAGAGCTTCACACTTAAAACAAAGCTTTATTCAATTTTAAAGAAGGAGGGGCCTCGAGAATTGATCCAAAACATTCTCTCAGACAACTTTTTCTCTTGTCTGTGCTGCTTAAAATGCTAAAGCCCTGAACTCTGAGGGAAGAGATAGGAGGTGAATATTTACACAACTGACTTGCTACAGGCTAATGAAGAGCTTCTTGCTTTATGAGCCTCTTGTTCTCTAATTCTTTGTTTAAGGCTGTGGTAGTTCTTTCCCATATACACTTTATCACATAAATGTTTAAACAATATTACATCTGATGATGACTGTGATTGAAAATATTTTATTATTTTATTTTGGATGTGAATATGTTTTTTTTATTGTATTGTGGCACCATACGCAATTATTCCATGGGTAGTTTCCATTTTTTTATAGGTGATCACAGAGTGAAAAGAAAATTCTGCACTACTGCACCTGAAGATATTTTGCAGATTCATAGAATTTCAGTGCAATTCTCAATAAATCAGTTTGACAGGGCATGGAATGGATCATGTTTGATTGATTGTATTCACAGTGTGTTTGTAACTCAACCAGGCCTCCAATGTTTATTTGTCATCCTTTGAGAGAGTCATCAGATTATAAATATCAATAGTATCATTTCTACTGTTGAAAGTTGAAACCCATATAGCACTTTGTGTGAAAACCCTTCATTCAACAACAATATTAGAATTTCTCAACAGCAGACATCTGAAGATATAATTTGATCTTTATTTGCACATACATATGGTTGTTCTTTCATCACTCTGACTTTGTTGTTCATAAGTGCCAAGTAGAAAGTGGATGTTTGTCCTGAACAAAGTCTCAGCTTTGTCTGTTTTTTTACCAGATAAATGCTGTCCTGTCACATGTAAGAGTATATGCAGAATACTGTCTGGATGTTTTAAACTCCTTTGTGATTTCAAAACTGAAAACACATTAGGCAGAGATGAATAACTTATCATTTTGCACCTACAACTAAAAAAAGAGCAAAAACAATATCATTTCCCTGAAAAGAATTGTTCAAATTGAAATTATTTAAATGTAGATGTATATATTTTTTACACTGATTCATACAATTCTGTTGTTTTTTAGTGATAATATGCAATCAAACAGCTCATGAGCACCAGTAAGGCAGAGGAATTCAATAAAAGGTGCCTGCTTGGCCTGCAACTGGCTCCAATCATTTTGATGAGACGTTTACAAACAGTTCATGTACAAATTGCATCCAAATGTGACGTGCATTCATCTAAAATCTTTTAGTATATCCTGGATCTTTTAGAAACCGATCATTTGAACAATATAAGGGCCTCACTGCTGGGAAACAAATGAACATAAGCAACACTTTATTCAAATCAGTTTTATTAATTACATGTATTATAATGTCTCATTACTATCCCAATATTTATTAAATATCACAAAATGAATGGTTACATTATTTAAATCACATCCAAAACTACCACAGATGAAAAAGCTTGAACAATGAGTAAGAAAACATTTGTTGTGGCAAGATTTTCTGCGTATGGTAGCAAACCATCTGCAGGTAAATACCATATCATGCTAAATAGTGGATGCAGATTTAGAAACTTAGCTTTGAATACCAAGATGAACTTGAAAGCAACACAGCAATGTTTTCTTTTCACAGTGTGAATTTGGTATTTTATCCTATACGACAGCACTACAGCATGAATATGACAAACAGATCACAAAAACAGTGACTGTAAAGAAAAGCATTTTCTTGGCCAATATACCAGGAATAAAATATGCCGAGTACAGGACGGAACACAAATTCCTTTCACAGTAAATACAATACAAAACATTACAGTATACTTGGAAAACAAATAATATGGGTTTATAAAATTCCATTTAAACATTATTTACAAATGTTACCCCTTACACCTCACATCTATACCCTCTATAATTTGAGCTGCAGGTCAATTTTTACTAATGTGTGAAACAATTTCACGAGTGACTGCCCAGAATCTCATCCAGATTTATATCTTTCATCCAGTCATCATTCCCAGAGCCAGACTTGAGCAGAGAGTCTATGAAGTCTGAGTCTGTGTTGATCCCTGGAACTGTGTTGTCTCCCTCTGGGAGGAAGTCAAAGGTCAGACGGTTGGCCCGATTATTCTGGTAGCTGCTAGAACTGGGACTGGCCTCTGCAAAGTTGCCTGCTGGTACCCTCTGTTCAGGAGAAGATTGGTTCAGGTTTCCCCCTGCTGATGGAGAGCCTAGCATTGACTGGCTCGGTCTTGGACCTGTGTCTCTTATTGAGGGGTTAAGAGGGAGCATCCTGATATCTGGTGCTACCTGATTGGGAGGGCCGATGTGCCTCTGTTGGTACGGATGGTTTGGCATGTCCAGCTGCGCACCCTGAGACTGTAGTGGGTTGGGTAGGCGCCTAATACCGAGTCCAGTTGTCACTTGCTTGTTGGCTGAGCCCCAGCCCATGTTGACATTTGTCAATAAGCCTCCGAGACCCTGTCCTGGTACCCCAGAGGAATGTAGGTCAGCTGTTGTTCTTGGGTGTTGTACACCTGCTACATTGTTCATCCCAAAAGAATTTCTTTGCGTGTTTGGCCCTAGGAACCTAGGTTTATTTTGATTTAGTCCGATTCGATTCTGATCATTATGCTGCTGGAATTGGCCAATACAAGAACTCGGATGACAGTCTGTCCCGATACCAAATCTGCGGTCTAATGGTGAAGGACTAATCTTTGAACCAGACGCACTTGGGAGGTGACAAGACATGGACTGTAGGTCACTCTCAGGGCCATTGCTGGAAGATTGGGAGGAGTTTTGACCTGAAGAGATACCAAGAAAACTGATTACAATAAGGATCACTTGTCAGCATTTAAAGTTTCTGTCTTATCAGAAATGTACAGTACCTGTGAAGATGTTTCCTTGCTGAACTCCCACCATACTTCTTGACTGCTTGTAATCAGGTGGTGGTCTTGTGAGATGACGACTGAACTGATCATGTGTATTGTCTTTGTCCTGAAATGTAAAGTTGGGATTTCTGATTGTGTGATTCACCAATTCTCACAAAATTGTAACCATGTAATGATTGATGAAATATGTAAAATGTAAAATATGGCTTACTGAATTGCTGATGGTGTGCTGTTGTTGGTTAAGTTGTCTCTGCATAGCCTGAGTTTTGACTGGGCCTTTCTGCTGGCTGTTGGGTGCTGGGGGTCGTGGCTGCGACTGGGTTGACATGACCCCTAAGTTTCCGTTAGTGGGCAGCCTCGGACCAGGAGGAACACCCTTGGAAGAAGAAACACATGTTTTACATTAGTGTCAGTGGTGCTACTTTTTAATTTTTAAACACATCTTTTTGCCTCTTCTAGGCAAAGTGCCTGGACATTGGAGCCAAGTACTGTAAAAGCTGTTAAAGAAAAACACAAAACATAAAACAGTGCAATAATATAAGTTGACCACTAGAGGGCAAAACTCTACAAGACATCATAGATCTGTGTCAAAGATACTATTCAACCTCCAGAATGTGGTCAAGGCTACTCCCTCTGCAGATGAAAAAGGGAGACTTGGAGAGAGGCTTTTTTTGGAAGGGGGAGTGCGAGCCCTCCTCAAGGCCTGCTTCTCCCTTGATAATTGTGTCTAAAGAGAGTGGAAAGAATCCCTGAGACAGCAGGAAATGTGTGCCGATGGGGAGTTAAGCGCCAGCACCATGACTACCTCCATTTAATAAGCTCTCCTTTACTGATCACTGTGTTGTGTTTGGCAAGGAGGCATTCCATCCACTAGAAACCCATTTGGCTCCTGACACTATCACACTGATTAAAATGTTGTAGTCAGCAGCCCTCAAATGAGATTGAGAAATCCAAACTAGCTTTTTGTTTGAAGTCTTGTCCTGAAGTTATACTTTCACAGATAAGCTTTCATCATCATGGGTGTTTGAGATGTTATATGTCCTTGTAATGCATATTTTTCAGCTTTTTCTGGCAGCTGTGAAGACCATCCAAGCGCTCCAAGTAAAACCTTTTTGTCTTATGGACACAAGGACACTTATACTATGCTTAAGCCTTTACCAAGTGCGATCATTTGTCATGAATGAGGTTAATGTGCACCAAATCCAAGTCAACACATGCTGTGTATACAGTGTCAGTCATTGTGTTGACTTAAAATGTTTCCCAGGGTGAAATGGATTAGAAATCCAACAGTGCATTTAGCAGAAGCTATTACTTAGAGGACAGAATCTTTGCAGAGGATGAATCTCTACAGGGTGGTGACTTTGTGGTCCCCGAGAGAAAAACAGAAAAAAGAGAGGGGAGTGTGTGTGTGTGAGAGAGAGAGAGAGAGAGGGAGAGAGTGTGTGTATGTGTGTATGATAATGAATGGGACTAAACTATGAAGAACTAACGAGACAGGATTAGAAAATGAGGGAAGTTGAAACTCATCAGAAGTCACAAGCCATTTCACATGAGCTAATATTCACCTTCTCTGCCTGAGTTCAACCCACACAGCAAACCAAGCATGGCAATGAGGTTACACAGGGACTAAAACATCAAAACAGTGGTTTCTCCTGTTACTCTAGAGAGCAGAGTCACTGGCTTTGATTCACTGTATCCAGTTATCGAGACTGTGAGAAATTGTGACCATCACAGACATTTTCCCCACAGAGGTACACTGGAGAGGGCTTATTCCATCTTTGTTGTAAGAAAAACCCAATGAGGGGTGTTTTTGCATGTACAACTGAGTAATCCTCTCTGTCATCCTGATGTGTCATAAAGCTGTTTTCCATGTTTCCCCCCCTCCTCTCATTCTTCACAAGCTTGTTGTAAATGAATACCACATGTGGCTCAGGCCTCAGAGAAGGAGCGGAGTGATTTAGTCTCCCATCCTGCGGCAGTGCAGGCAGCTGACAGTGATCCAGGCCCAGCCTTGCCGGCTCTCACACTGCACTTCCTCCAGTATGGACTCAGGACGCTGTCCCTGGGGAGCGCCTCGGCATCTGGACTTGGCCGCAACTCCTTTTCCCAGGAAACAAGTACTCCCTTCACAGCACTGCCAGAGTGACTTGGTAGGCTCAACCCCCATGGCCCCGCTCTTATCCTGACTGAGGGATGTGGTGCCACAAGATCATCAACACAAGTTGAGGAGTCATTATTTACTGCAAACAAACCTTAATCTAAAGTAGTTGCTGTATTTTCAAAAAGGAGAGACTTCTTGTTTAAAACGAAGTATGCTCTCTTTAAGTGTTCCAATGGAAATCTGTGTTAGCTGAAGCTAATCACTGGGATGATGAAATTGCTGCCAAATGTCTGTCTACGCTTGATTTTATAGTGTTGTCTTATGCTAAGCAGAAGTGTAAGTTACTTTGGATAACACTGTCTGCCAGATGTCATAAATGTAAAACAGAATGTGAATGCTTCAAATATGATACATAAAACAAATATACACACACATTAGTGTACAGCTATAAAGGCAAGGCCTGTTTATTTGAATAGCACCCAACAACAATGTAAAGGGATTGAAAGTCAAATACTACTTGATCAAAACTATGGAACTTAACAGCTAAAATGAAATTCATAACTATATCAGGTCAATTTTCAAGCTGAATAAACTTTTTCAGTAGCAAGATCAATTTGCAGTGCGAAAAATAATAATTTGCTGCACTAACTTAACATTGGCTGAATCAACACACCTCAGATGGTCCTTTCTGTACCTGTGTGGATGATTGTATGGCATTTAGTTATCGCAAAATTACATACAATTTTTTTGACAACTGGTGGGAAACCACTTTTCACAGTGGAAAAATCAGTAATGAATTTTAGCTCAGACATAATAAATAACAAAGGCCTGCAATCATTTTTAATATACCAGAATTGTCTTTCTTTTTCAAAAAGTACAAAATTTGTTTTGGTGCTTGTGTCACGGTGAGAGGCTAGTCTTCATTACGAGGGAATGCTGGCGTATACCGGCTGCTGCTCCTCTTTGCTAAATAGACAAATGACTGTGAACTGTGAATTGACCATTGAGGCTCGCGCTGTGGTTTCAACGTGGAATACGGAACCAAAACAAACTTGGGTGTCATCATTACCAATATCGCAAGACTACCCTATACCAGGTGAGATGCAAAATTTGGAGTGGATCACAGTGTACTGCAGAGTTTGCAGAGACTTCCATCCTCAGCTCTGTCTCCTGCCACCATAGAACTACTTAATACAAAATCTCACTGCTAAATCCCTCCTCATACATGACCACATCTTGAACAAGGAGGTTGATTTCATGTGCCTAACTGAAACCTGGCATAAACCAGGGGACTACTCTGTGCTTAATGAGGCCTGCGCTCCTGGCTATAGTTACATAGAAAAAGCCGGCAGCTCTGGCCGTGGTGGTGGTTTGGCAATCATACACTGGGCTGAACTGAAACTGTCTCCTCTGCCAATGCCTGATCTGTTTTCTATTGAATGTCTGGCTCTAAAATGTCCATACTCCATGATGGTACTTCTCATCTACCAACCCCCCCCCCCCCCCCCCCCCCCCCCCCCCCCCCCCCCAAAACAAACTCATCTTTCCTACCTGAGATACACGACCTCCTCACCTCACTCTACTCCATCTCAACCAACATTGTCATTGTTGGTGATATG
Source organism: Thunnus maccoyii (assembly GCF_910596095.1). Classification (NCBI taxonomy): domain Eukaryota; kingdom Metazoa; phylum Chordata; class Actinopteri; order Scombriformes; family Scombridae; genus Thunnus; species Thunnus maccoyii. Next base: position 27,369,878 of record NC_056538.1, on the reverse strand, counting down.
AATATACATGTCGACAACCCCTACTGTCATTATGCAGTGGAGTTCCTGAGTCTGATTGAGTGTCTTGGTCTGAAGCAGCATGTTGATGACCCTGCACACACCAGGGGGCACACACTTGACCTGGTTATTACTAACTCCGCCCCCATCAATAACCTTCAGGTCTATGATCTGGGTGTGTCCAACCCCAAGGTGATCTCAATAGATTTGACATCCCTGTCACCCCCTACGAACCCTAAGCGTCAAATGCTTTTTTGTAACAAAAAAAGCATTGACCCAGCCATCATGACTATGGACCTCCAGCACATCAACTGCCCAGCTTCTGCATTGGTGGATGAACTAGTGGCACTCTACAATACATCTCTGAGCAGTATCTGAGTCTTTGATCTACATGTCCCTGTCAAGACACATGAGGTCAATTTTTCACGCTCTGCTCCCTGGTTCACTCATGACATACGGAAAATAAACACAGCTGGACATGTCCTGGCACGATGCATCAGATGCTCTGGGCTTGCTGTCCATAAACTGGCCTTCTGTAAACGTCAAAGGACTTACTCAAAGTCTCTTAAAGATGCTCAGTCATAGTTCTACTCCAACCTAATTAATAACAATCCTGGCAACCCTAAGTATCTTTTTAACAAAATAAATAATCTCCTGAAGCCACAATCATCTTCCCCAATTGAGGCTACAGAAGAGCGATGTAACAGTTCATTGACTTTTTCAGAGCCAAGGTCAACAACATCCGCTCTCTGATGTCCAGCTTTTCCTCTCTGCCCTCCTCCTGTCATCGACCGTCTGTCTGGGCGCTTGCTAACCTGACGCGCTAGATGGTTTGTTACACAGAACCATCTGAGAAGTCATCCTTGGAAACTGTTTGGAAAAGGGTGGGCACTTTCAAAAAATACTTGGTAGGTGATTGGATGAAACACTGTCTATCACTGCCTTACCTTGCAAGGCAGCTGGATTCACGAGATCAGAAGATCAGAAGATCAGAAGATCAGAAGATCAGAAGATCTCAAGATCACGCCATCACGCAAGAATCCTCATAGGAAGCTGACTGATCCAAACCACCAGTGGTTTGGACACAAGTGCATAACTTGAAACATGACAAGATGGATTCTCGTAATCTTGCGATCTTGTGACTCCAGCTGCCTCGCAAGGTAAGGAGGTCGCTGTCTCTACTCCTTTTTACTGGTGTCAGGCAGACATTGAGGAAACCCTCAGGAAGATGAAACCCTGTACTTGTGCCCTGGACGCCATTCCCACAGCTCTGCTCAAATCATACATCCCCATTATCAGACCCCTGATAACCCAAACTATCAACCTGTCCCTTCAAACTGGTAGTGTTCCATCTAGCCTCAAGGTCCCAGTCATCAGCCCCCTCCTCAAGAAGCCCACCCTGGACCCAGTTCTTGCCAACCTCCAACCTCTCTTCCCTGTCCAAGGTGTTGGAAAAGGTGGTTGCTTCTGAGTTCAGGACCACCTTAAACACAACAAGCTATTTGGAAAATTTCAGTCACATCTTCATTCAGTACACATCACTGAAACAGCTGTGCTCAAGGTTGTGAATGATCTGCTGATGGCAGCTGATGCAGGGTCCCTCTCTCTCCTGATTCTCCTTGACCTGATCACTGCATTTGACACTGTGGATCACACTATCCTCTTAGAGCACCTCCACACCACCACTGAACTGTCCATGTGGACCATGTGGACGCTGCACTTTAGTGGTTTCAGTCCCACCTTCCCAGTAGGACTGAGTGTGTCTCACTGGGAGGATGCAGGTCTAGATTGCTCCCTGTCACCCCGTGGTGTTCAGCAAGGATCGGTTCTCAGCTCCATCCTGTTAACCCTCTACATGCTCCCCCTTGTACGTGTCATCAGCAGCAATGGGATGGTTTTTCATTGCTATGCTGATGATACTCAGCTATACATCAAAACTACTCCAAGCCCTTCTGCAGCCATGTCACGCGTCAGCACCTGTCTTAAAGGTAGAGTCAGTCATTCTGGAGAAAGATTGTTGATATTTGAACTCAGAAACTCCACCCCCCAAATTCATGGATGTGCATTGCCACGGCAACAACCAAAAGAGATATATGGCGGAATCCAGAGAAATGCGTCAGCTGTAGAGTCACTTCTGTTCCTCTCACACATTATCATGAGTGGAAAAAAATTTCACCTCATGTTAACACAACAGTCCATCCACACTCCACCTCTCTGCAGCCTCCGCACTTCTCACTCGTCCTGCCTTCAGCATCTCTGTCCACAGAAGCAGCCATCTGTCAGCTGCAGCTCCTGGGGAGCTGAGAGGACAGCGGCCGGCATAACTGCCTTCACCAGGCTGACTGACAGCAGAAATGTACTGAACCAAAATAGTTCATATATTGGCTCCACAGGAAGAAATCGTTTGTATTTATTGATTCATTGATACAGTTAATAAGTTGAAATCACATATATAGCGGGATATTTGTGGAATTTACACAACAGCTGCTCAGATTAAGCTTCACAAAATGTGACAGAAATAAACTCTGAGCACAAAAAATGCAGGGGGCGTCCATGAGACTGTCCTTGGATTCAGTGTGGATTGATACATTTAATAAAATGGAAGCTTATCTGTTCTGTGAGAAAACACTTTCTAAACACTTTCTATGCCATGTGGTCATGGCCTCTCTCCAGTTCTCCAGCCCTCCCCCACCATTCAACGGGTGCTGGAGACGGGAGATTGACTGACTTCCCCCTGTCCTGTGTATGAGCACAAATGCCCCTTGCTGACTGGCCAAGTAGTGTTGTGTGGCTTGCTCCGAGGCACTGTGTTTACATGCCCATTTACAGAGACAGGGCTGTGTATGAACACCAGATTTTTTTTCAGCCCACACACAGAACAGACAGCGGACTGTGAGGAGATATTCACTGAATGTGACAAAAAGTGTATTGGATTAGAATCGCTGACTTTACCTTTAAGGGGATAAAGGCCTGGATGAGCACAAATTTCCACAAGTTAAACAGCAGCATAACTGAAGCTCTTCTTATTGGCACTCCACACTAGATTCAGTCATCCCCCATACCTCATCTCACATTTGACTGCCAGGACATCCCCCTTTCCTCCTCAGTCACTAATCTGGGAGTTAGGTTTGACCCTCAACTGACTTTTGATGACCATATAAGACATCTGTGCAAAACCCTTTCTACCATCTCAAAAATATCTCTAAACTCTGCCCCTCTCTAAGCCTGTCAGATGCAGAGAAACTATGCCTTTATCTCCTCAAGACTGGACGACTGCAATATGCTCTTCACAGAATATAAAAAATACAAACTTATAAGAGCAATTCTGTTTTCATAGCACTGGCTCCCTGTCTACTTCAGGATTGACTACAGTCCTGCTACTCACATACAAATCCATCAAGGCATGCGCCTCACTACCTACACTAACCGATCATACCACAAACCTCCACCAGTACCCTCAGATCTACCAGCAGCTTGCTCCTCCGGGCCCCCAGTACTAAGCTCTGCACCATGGGGGATCGAGCCTTCTGCGGAACAGCCTTCTTAACTATCTGAGGGCAGCACAGACCCTAGTCTCTTTTAAAAAAACGCCTAAAAACCTTTCTATTCAGGAAGTTTTCTTTTTTATCTTAACTCTTATTACTATATTCTTTATGTTGTGTGTTCTATGTTACTAATACTGTAGCACTGTGTTTGAATGAAAGTTGTGGTATGAATTAAATGTATCACTATTTATTATTATTATTGACACTCTCATGCATTTGTTCTGGGTAAAGTGGAACCCTAAAAGTATTTTCCCCCCTTTCTTCAGCTTAAATACACAACACTGATGTGACTAGCAACACTACATTTTGTCCATGAGATAGCATTTCCCACCAACCATGGCAACTCAGGTTTGCACGCATTAATGCATTAGTGTCCTCTATACTGCCAGAGAATGTATTCATGCTTAAAGTGAGTGCGGTATTTTTTCTGAGTTACAGAGGAGGATTTGAATTTTGACATGCTTGACTCAATGACTGATTATTAAACTGTAAGAAGCTTCAAACAAGCACCAAAGCACCACATCTCTGGCTGATTTTAAAAAAGCATGGACCGCTTCACTTAGTGGGAGGAAGCCCACTGCTAGTCGCCAGTGTTACACAGGGGATCAGGGCACTCTTTCAGGACCTTTATTTCTCTGGCATTACTAATTCAATTCACTGTGGGAAGAGACTACTCCTTTTCTCCTCTCTGTGAGCTGTCCCTTCCTCATTAGCTGGACTTTTAACCCTGTACATGCTGAGTGGAAAAGCTTTTTTGTTCTAAAATTAAAAGATGACTCTTGTTTGTTTCTCCACAATTCCAAAGCTATCATATGCCTAAATTCATGTCTGTTTGTTTTATTTGTTCAAAGAAACTGCACATTAAAACAAAATGTCCTTGGGAAAGTTTTCTCACCGAACACCCTATGAACTCAAGCACAGCCTCATGTCCTCATCATTTTAAAGACCAGAGGTGACTAGGCTTTTACTTTCAGGAGCTCTGGGCTTTGAAAAAGTATGCTTTTAAAAAAATTTATAAAAATCCAATCAAGGCTTTTTCATTATTTGATATCCAGATCTTCTAAGTGTCTTCCACTTCTTTCCTCCTACTGTAATTTTGTACCCTTTTTATTGTATATAATTTAAGTTTTAAATGTTTCAGAACCACATCAATATTATCTGATACTGATACTAAAAGGTAATACTACTGCTAATGCTATTACTAACCAGTTCATATTAATGTGTTGTTTATAAAAAAATGTTAAGCTTATTTAGATTATTCACTAATTTTAAAGATTTTGTATATTTTCTGCTTCATTCATTTATGTTAATCATAACATTATGTTAATTATATTTTAAAGTGACTTCAAGGGAGTTTTAAGACGTGTACAACCACGCATTCTGTTTAGAGTGTAAATGGCTCTCTGGTGTAGTGGTAAAACTGGTTCTGTTTCACTCAGGCGTGATGATGTATTTGTCATCCTACCTCATTTACTTCCATGTCTCTATAACTCCCTCTCTCCCTCCTCCCGCCCTTTCCCAGTCACTCAAGTAATTCCCTTGATCTGTAGAGGTTATGAGAGTTCTCTTGTGTGGCTTGCATTATCATTTCACACAAAGACAGCTACAGATACTGTTAGTGCAAAAATGAAAGATGGGGCGGTCCAAATCTCCCCAATCATAACAAATCAGTGATTCAACCTCCGGCACCAGGCTAAGCAGATTACTGTCATTTTCCACCACTTGTCCCTTGTAGCTAACAACCTGCAATTAGCAAATCCCGCTGTGCATATCTGTGCCCTGACGGGGAGCCACCATGACAAGCAGAGAAATTAGAAGTCCTGCATGTTAATCTACCATGCTCTGGAAATCTGTGTCATCGTCAAAACACTTTCAGGGGAAATACATATTCAAGGGAGTCACAGCAGCAAAGGCACAGACAGCAGCTAGAACAATGACAATAAAGTCCAAAAACAAACAGCATTGCATTGTTTCAGTTTCAGACAGCTGGTTGGCTGCCGCGAGCACAGTGAGGGACCTGATTGATGAGGAAGACTGAAGAGAGTGTTTTACTGTTCTGTGTATCATGTTATTACACCTTCAGCAGAAAAACGGACAGCCTATACTATATTATTTACTTTGCATATAGAGCGCAGTGTATTGAAATACACAACCCAGCCATTTAACATTTACAGCGACAAAATAAAATCATACAAGAAATGAAGCATTTGGGTGATTGAACTAGAAAATGTTGTACTTCCAACCTCTAACTTATAGGTGACAGGTTATTGCCATAACCTAAACAAGCACAAAGTAAGCACAATGCCATTTTGCTCTAAACCCTGAAACATCTCAAGATACAAGGTTTTCACCTGAGAGCAGCTATAAGTGAAGCAATTTTGAATAGAGCCCTTACCTGTCGCTGTTGCTGTTGTGACAGTTTGAATGGCAGCCCTGCTCCATGCAGGGGAACAGACTTGGGCTCCAGGCAAAGAGCCGCTGACGTGGAGATCTGTTGGTTTTGGAAGTGGAGAGCTGAATGTGGCTGATTCTGGCCAGTTGATGGTGAATGTTGTTGCTGCTGCTGGGTTGAAGTCTTGCTCACTGAACTTGCCATCATAGGCATCTGCTGGCTGGCAGAATGGGGTGCTTTGGGGCTGAAGTGCAACGTGGGCTTGGTGCTGAGAACCTTCATGTCCAAATGATGGGAACCATTGTGGCCATTTGACTTGAAGAGGCAGTTGTTGATCCCTTTACTCTGGGAGCCAATTCTCTGCTGGCTAGGCGGGGCTGGGGTGGAGACCTTGTCCTGGGGGAAGGAGCTGGTGGTAGAGTGGGTACTCATGGCAGTGACCCAGCTGGTCAATCCTGCAGGTGGTGTTTGGTGGTGGTGATGGAGCAGAGAGCTTGGCTGTTGCTGGTTTGCTGCCATCTGCTTAAGCTGCTCTGCGTGGGATATTTCTGGCCAGCAAGACATGCCTCTCGGGTGTCCTGTCTGAGTGTTAGCTTTCTGCGACGTGGTGGTAGAAGAGGTGCTGGTCAATGTGAAAGAGGGCCCTGCTGAGGCTGGTCGAAGCTGTGGTGAGCCACCGTGAACGTGGCCAAAATCTGGGGAGTGCTCCGTCTTTATCGGCTTCTCCATTGGGGAACACAAACTGGCTGCTGCTCCTGCAGAGCTTGGCCGACCTAGATCCAAACCGAACGTATCATCCTGCTTCAGCATCTTCTCAAAGTCCAGATCGTTCAGCGGGGGCACTGTCTTTGTCAGCTCATCAAACAGATCCTGGAGCTCTGGGTCGATCTGTCCACCACCTTCATCTTTGAAGTCAAAAATCATCTCTGCATTTGACTGGCCACAAGACTGAACCTCAGAAGGCTCTTTTTTCATTTCTTTCAGGGTCATACTGAATATGTCTGACCCCACTCCATGGGGCATCATGTAATTCTTCCTCTGCATGCCCATGGTTGAGGACCCTTGCAGAGAATGAGACTGGGTTAAGTTATGGTTACATGACCCATGTCCCAGACCACCGGTGTCCACACGGACTCGCTTAAAGTCTGATCCAGAGAAGCCACACGAGAGGCCATTCTGCTTTGGCGCATGTCCTGGTGCATGTCCCTCGATCTTCCTGCGCAAAGATCCTTGAAGCTGCAAAACACAACAGAACAGAATTAAAAAAACACGAAAGAAAAGATTTTATAACCTTAACTTTATCTCACTAATTTATTATTTAGGTGCTTTTTAGAAAACACCGTAATGGTTATGGATTTCGGGACTAACCCGAAAGAAATAAAAAATTATAACAAGATTTTAATTATTGCACATGATTCAAAAGCTGTCTTGTCAGTATGGTTGCATTAAATTCTACACCCAGCTATGTTTAACTATGTAAATTAATTCAATTTCACAATTTCCTCACAGGAGTGTAGATGCTGTACTCTCTTGACGATATGAAATACAAAAAGATCGGTTTTATTTTACTTCGTAATTCTGTTCCAGTATTTGCTTTTATGTTTTAACGCAATTTGTAATCTTTGTTTAGAAAAGTGCAAATATATAAAGTTTCTTCTTCTTATTGTTATTAAAAGACAATAGTTTTCAGTAGAATAATTGTTGATTTACAGCAGTGATGACATCTGAAATGTTTTATTCTAACATAAATCACCCAGTCACTTCACTTAGTAAGACCATGCAGATACATTCAAATAAAACACAAAGCTTTCATATTTAATTGTATTTAAACACTTGCAGTGCAGCGATGAGGAAAATGCTGCTGCAGCATTTAGAAAATTGTTTTGATATACTGCAGTTTGAATGCAGTGGATGGGCTGAGAAGATAGTTAGAAATCTGATATAGTCGACAGACCGCAGAGAGTAGAATAGGGTCTTTGTCTGTTTCCCTCATTTGCATACATTATATTTTCCTCCATTGTGCTTTGTTAGATAGCAGAGTTTCTCCTTTGTGGCTGAGATTCTGCTTAACATGCTGGTGCAGATATCTGACTTCCTTTCCTTCTATCCCATGTCTTCATTTACCGTTATAGGCACATAGCAATGACTCACAACTCTAACCACTCACTAACACTCCGTGAAACTGAAGCATTAAAAACCCTAACAAAATGCTCATGTTATCATAGTAAAAATTAGATAATTTATATTTTCAGGCATTGATATTACTGTCATGCCAACAAAATAATAAAGCGTCTTCTTTCATGTGAGCCTATCATTAACATCAATTCACTGAGAAAGAAATTGTCTATCCAGTGGCAATCTCAGGCACACTGTTGTATGTACATAAAAATTACTCATTATCTGACCATCATTTAATGTGGTGCCAACATGAAAATCAAATGGCTCTGATTGTACAGCAACCTGAGCACAGGAGAGGAGTATCAGTATGTTGCATATTTCACTGTGAGAACAAATTTGAGTCATTTCCACCTGCTGGCACACGTTACATTAAGATGATTCATAGCCTGAGGGTTTGGAGTGAATCCTGCAGTTCACTACATTTCTACTCTGAGTCTGTATTACTTCTGCTAATGCTCTTAACAATTGTTTAGAGATACATCCTTGCATTTTAATCAAGGTACAAATATCTCTGTGACTCACCAAGCATCCTTTATTAAAGCTTTAAGTGTGTGTGTGTGTGTGTGTGTGTGTGTGTGTGTGTGTGTGTGTGTGTGTGTGTATTTCAACATATTGCATGGATGATGATAATTATGTTCATTATGGTGATGTTGTACCGAGAGGGGGAAGGACTGAAATGATCTATTTAAAGGATCATACCAGTGGGTTTTGCATGGTTTTGGCCTGGTGAGTAGGAACTGTTATATGTAACATTAGTGTAGACCATTTACAAAAGCATGCCTATTATAATGACTTCCTGGCAACCAGGAAGCCACTGATCTCAGTTTACTGCAGCACAGTAGGAAAGTCAACTTGCAAAGACTTGAAGCTTGCCATGAACTCTGTGACAGTGACCGAAACAATGATATGAAGGCAGAATAAAAGCACATTACATTCAACCAGGCAAAAATAGAGCTGAGATGCGTGTGGCTATGTCAAAGTCAAGCGAGAGTAACCGATTTGTCTCCTCTACTTTTGTCAGCAATATGTTATCAGAGCACAAAAAACAAACATTGATGTTGTGAAAAGTACCCTGTTTATTTAGTGATTTCCTGCATTAAAATGTAAAATGTGACTCTAAAATCTCATGTCAAAATATCCATAAATACACCAACAGTGATTTTAAATATTCAAATGCTGAAATGAGTGGAAATAAATGGTTGTCTGGAGGGTAAGAAATTATTCGATAACTATAAAGTTTTACATTACTAGTTAATTAATTAACTAGTCATGCAGTGCAGTGCATACAATTTGTTCGACAGGTGAAAAATGCATAACATGTAATATGGTCCTTTCAGTTTAATTCAGCCTTCACCTAGCGTGATTATATACATTTTTAAATAAAATACTAGTTCATTTGAACCTTTGCAAGTTAAACTTTAACTACAAAATGCAATACTTGCAAAAGAGAAGCAATATGATTTTCAAGTTAAATATATTTTGCCACAGAAGTAAACCAGTAGAAAAGTTCTCAACAGACCAGAGAGAGAGAAATCTTGTCAGATGACGCAATGACAGTCTGGTTGGACGATGCCGAGTTAATACAGAGACACATACAATTTTAACTTGGAAATGTTTCAAAAGTTCATCTACAGTGTGTCTCATTCACTAGCTTGCTCCCCTTTGCCATCTTCACTGGGATCCCGACTATTACAGTAAACATCTCAACATACTACTGGACATCTGTTTTTTTCCCCAAATGTAGATGAAAACAGGCCTTCTAGTGTATGCATCACATACACACTTTCTCTCGTTCCACAGGGCTCTTTCTGGAGAAGACAGACAGGAGTACTCCTCATGGTTCAAGGCACTGTCTGAGAAAACACATCATGAATAATGGAAAGGACAGTGGATGTGTTGCAAAAAGCCATTGTGAGACAGGGTTGCCTCACTACTGCCTCTGTGCCATTTAAAAATAGACTGTAGTCAAGAACAGTTCTCAGTTCAAAATTCAAAGCCCAAGCTTCTCAAGACTTTGTGCTGTTGAGATTTACTCAAGGTTAGATCACTGTAATGTGGGTATCCTGATACGACCTCTATTTCGCTCAAAATAAAGAAAAACTAACATCCAAGCCTAAAAATCATATAGTGTATGTATATTTTAAAAATTACAAGTATATATATATTTTTTCCATCAAATAAAGGATAACCATTTTCAATCAGTACTCAGAAGCAGTGGTCTCCTAGCTGGCCTGAAATCCTCATGACAGATCTCCAAGTAATCTGAAAATAGATTTTTTGATTAACATTTAATGAGCTTAGAAGCTCTGAACCACTTTGAAAGTGACTCCTGCAGCATGAGAGGCTCAAACATATGTATTATATACCGATCATTTTAGAGAAGACAGCATTTCTGCTAACATTCATTTGTATTGGTAAAATGTAATTCACTGCTGTCAATGTCTATTTTAGTAGTGAATAGAACACACATTTAAGGATTTTGTTAACACAAAACCAAGGCTAATAAAAGAATCTATTTTTGCTGGAAGTTAGAAAATCCCTCATCTAAACTTCTCATAGCTACAAAGGAAAAGATCATATCATACATGGTGTTTTAAAGATTTTAACAAGCGGTAACTCTTTGTAGCATCCACCAATGACATCATTATACAACCAACTTGCAGCCTTCCTATCTGCTTTAATTGACCTACTTGTGGACACAGTTCCACAAAAAATATTTACATAAAGCACCAGTCAAACGTTTGGACACACTTTTTTATTCGAGTGAATGACAAGGTGTACTGTAAATGAATCAACAATAGATGACATTTTTTGAAAATAACCTTTTCAGTGCTGCTTATTGATGTTCTCTGACTGCAGTGAGGAACATGACTGTGGCCATGTCAACAAAGGCTATCTTGCTCCTGGGAGCTTGAAGGCTTGTGTGTCAAGCTGAGCAGTGTGGTGATGCTGAGCACTGTGGATGGGGCTCCGGGTGAGCCATCACAGGGACACAACACCAGGCCTCCTGGTACCATCTGTCAGTCCAGTGGCACAGCCCTCACAGCCATGCATGCTTGAAGGGTATAGGTTTGAAAGTATTCGAAGGTTTTGTGTTTGTGTGTTTGAGTATGAGAGTGAGGCTCAACAAAAGATCGAGCTCGCCAGCCTTTAATCTATTCGCCAGAGCCCTGAAACATGTTGCAATCTGCTCCTGCGAGAGTTAGAAACCTTCCTTTCGGCATTTGACATGGAAAAACAGTCCCAAAATAAAGGACTAAATACGACTATTGTGTTCCTAGGGAGACATAATATTTATGCGGTTCTGCAGGTTGCATACTGTTGCAAGAGGGGATTTCAGCTCGCTTATTGCCAGATAAGAAACAAGAGCCCTCAGACCAGTGCCAAAGATCAGCTGTCATACAAAATTTTGCTCTGCTGGCAGAATGCTGAGAAAGTATTTTAATTATAGGGTTTCTACTGCTAAGCTGTAAGCCATTGTGCTATATCTAGTGAAATTGAATATAACATCCCGGATAACTTGAAATGTTTAATTATTTAAGGGAAGGTAAGGATGTTGAGGCTGAGACTGCTGCGATATAGTATGTGAATTCACAAAGCAATTTATAGTTTCAGTAAAATCAGGTCAGGGACGACAGGGACTGTCATATTCTGCTTTGTCTTTCTTATAAACGGTTTTCATTTTTTTCATCTTCATTTGTTACAAAGCCATGAATTGTTTTTATTAAGCACATTTCAAGTAATGGAAAGATGTACACAATGTATTTTCTATGATGAAACAACAGAAATGTTCCCGGCTGACTATGAATATGTACTACCAACAGGAGAAAATACAGTAACACTTTCTACGACTGCCATGTCTATAAGTAACACTTTGTATGATGCTCATGTCTATAATGCATTATAAACTTATAATGCGTTATAATCTGCTTAAATAGCACTGTATAATTTTAATAATTATAATAGTTATAAGCACTCATAAATATTCATAATGCTTTATAAGAATAATCATAACATTATAATAAAGCATTTTATAATGACTTATAAGGTCAAGTATCATAATAAAGCAGCAATCTCTGGGGCTGAAAAATGAAGACAATGCAGACGAGTTAAAAGCTGTAGTTCCTCGAATGGCCACTTGAGGCTGGCTCCAAAAGCGAGTCAGTCCATCCCCATAGACCCCCATGATAAATGCCTGACTTTACAGCAGAAATAAACAAGTTTATAGCCTGGTACAAAAACCGGTTTTGGGCTCTATAGCTAGTTTCCTCATTCATGACAACTGTACGGGGGGCGAATTTTTTTTTTATAACTCACCCATTTCTTGCATAGATTTAATGATATTTTTTTCACTTTACTTAAAGTAAACAATGAGCACTTATAGTTACTTAAAACCAGCTTTTAATGTATTAAATCTGCCTATACCTCAGGAATTTCATTACTTCAGTTAAAGCACCCAATGACCACTAACTTAGAATCACATCACTTATAATTCATTATAACAGTGAGTATAATGTAGTTGATAGTTGACCTTATAAGCCATTAGGACTGGGCAATATATCGATATTATATCAATATCATGATATGAGACTAGATATTGTCTTAGATTTTGGAAGTCGTAGTATTGTGATGTGTCTTTTCCTGGTTTCAAAGGCTGCATTGAAGTAAAGTGATGTAATTTTCTGAACTTACCAGACTGTTATAGTTGTTTTAATTATTTGTCTTTACCCACTAAGTTATAATATAGGCATTACTCATGATTATTTATCAAAAATCTCATTTTGTAAATATTTTGTGAAAGCACCAATAGTCATCACAATATTGTCACAATATCGATATCAAGGTATTTGGTCAAAAAATATTGTGATATTTGATTTTGTCCATATCACCCAGCTCTATAAGTCATTATAAAATGCTTTATAATGTGTTATCATTATTGTTATAAAGCATTATAAATATTTATGACTGCTTATAACTATACTTATACATTTCTATAAGCAGATTATAGCGCATTATAATTATGTTTATAACGCATTATAAACATGGGTATCATGGAAATTGTTACCAAAAATACTGACAATTTTGCATTTTCAGGTTCAACTTTTTTGGCTTTAATTTCAGGTTTGCCTGTTACTAAGAATGAAGGAGATCCATTTGAGGGGTGCAATAAGGCAGCGACAAGCAAAATATAATTGAACATATGTATAAAAATATGCTACAACAGCATATACTGTGTGTTTTATGACAATCTAGTAGGAAATACTGCACTAGATATCTATTGAAACAAGGTTTAAAAGAGAGGTTCATTCCAAAATGAGATATGTGCCACTTGGAAATCTTGGCAGTTAAACTTGGCATTAAATTAAAACAATTTGCAGTATGTTTTGGTAGAAAAATTAGTGCTGACAAAATGATTACACCATTATAGGTTTTATTCTTTTTAACACAGTGACTTATGAACTTCAAGTAACTCCTTTTTCTCAAAACACTTGGAACACCAGACACATAACACATATTTCCTGTACAAAAGAAACATATTTAATCTGTTTCTACAGGGCATGTGCCATAAGGTTGCACAGGGATGTAAGCAGAGGTTCACGGTGTGCTTCCCTAATCAGGCTGGCACGTGTTGGGACGTAGCAGCACACTGCAGAGGTGGGCTACTTTTGGCTCATCAGCACTTTGCATCCCCACACTTCCTGACACAGTTGTATTAGATTGAGGCTGCCCTCCAGAGAGCAGGCAGGAGAGAAGGATGAGCAGCAGCGGCAGCAGGAAAAAAAAAAAAAAAAAAAAAAGAGAGAGGCAGCTTTGTGGCAGCCTCTGGGAAATGGGAAAAGATGATAAGAGCTCCTTTGAAGAGAAATCATCCATTATGTTTACTGAAGGCAGATTTTTTTTAGCAGTTACTGTAGCTCAGCTCCAACATTCCATGGAAAAACGTGGTAGTTTAATAAAAGGCAGCTTGCACACTAAAAATCCTGTTCAAGACAATTCCCATTCAAATATCAGCTCTCCATTATCCAGATGCAGATTATAAGCCAGCATTCCAATCAGTCCTTGCTTTGGTATGCCCTTTGTTCAGAATCAAGCAGACAAGTTTAATGTGATATCCCAGAGGCTAAAGGAAGCATGAGGAAGCGGCTCCGAAAATATGCAGGGACCCCGAAGAAAATATGTGGGGCCCCTTAAAAAAAAGTTACAAGCGATGCTGCTATCCCTGCAGTCACTGTTCACTGCACACCCATTACAATGATGAGAGTCGTGAACTGAGGGTGGTTGGACAAGTAAAGCTGCTCTTCACAACGACTGTGAGTGGGATATCTCAAGTCATGAGGTATTTTAGGATTATTATGGGAAGATACATTATCATATTTATTATAAAATGTTTATCTATGTATTTTTTTATCCACATTTTAGAGTGTTTTAGTCATTAATTAACTTGAATATTTAATAAAAATATTATAATTTTTAATTATCTAAAAAATATATATTGAATTGATGTGGACTTGTAAATAATATCTAATAATCATATTCTCCTATCAGGTACAAAACAGGGAGTTGAAGAGCTGTGGTTCCTGACCCCCTGATTCCAGGCTGGCAGGATAGGGTAAAGTGATCCTGGGAACAAATATGGGGTGTTTGAGTATGTGAGGGAGGGAGAAACAGACTCTGTCAAGGCATCACAGCAGCACCAGCTAGGCCACGCCACTGCAGGCGTACCACAGGTCACCAACATTGCAGTGACAAGCCGTCACATCACATCATCCATGGCCATGCGGCTCACAGAGCTCCTGACACTGCTGTCGCCTCTCATCTACATGTCATTCTTAAACACAGAGACATTTACTGAGGGCTCCCTGGACTCAGGAGCAATCCCATGCAGCACCGTTGTACCTTCCAGAGTAAAAGGGATCCCTTCAATATGGTAAATGGTAAATGGACTGCATGTACATAGCACCATTCTATCTGAATGGACAAAGCACTCAACAATTTTTGCCTCTCATTCACCCTTTCACACACATACACAGATCTGCTATGCAAGGCACTGGCCTGACCTTCAGGAGCATCTTGGGGTTCAGTGTCTTGCTCAAGGACACTTCGACACATGGACAGGAAGAGCCAGGGATTAAATCTACCTCCTGAGCCACAGCCGCCCCCAGCAAATGTTTCAAAGTGGGAGACTACAGGATATGTTCAAATTCACTGGCCATAACACATTGAGCAAACTGGAAAATCATTTGAAGGTTTATCTGCCCAATCCTGACCTCACACTTTGGCCTGAGCATATTTTTTTTTTCTATTAAACACAACTGCTACCTTTGTCCTCTCTAGTCATTCTAAAAGAGAGAATAGAGGCAGTGGACAGGAAGATGTCCCACCATTTAACAAGCATACAGTCATATAGGGCTTGCTTGTCAGCTGCATATAGGCTAAGCTGCTATTGCAGCTCAAAGGGTTTAATTTAACGGTAACACAGGCTTAAGTTCTCACTGGTCCAATACTCAAAGTGATGGAAACACCCTCTATCCTATGTTGCTATTCCAATTCACATCTAAAGTACTGTACCAAAAATGACAGGATATGATGTATCTAACATGATGACATGTTTCTTTGAATTGTATACGTGCTCTGTGCCTACTTAAGGGTGAGACACAGGAGGTAAGAAACAATTTTTAGTCTGGGAAACTGCTTGAGGGTGTGGGAGGGTTAACATGAATCAAAACATTAAAGGCTTCAAAGGAGCAAAGGCTTAAGAATAAGAAATTAACAATACCTGCAAACAGCAGAGGTCACTGTGAGCATAAAAAATGAAAGAAAATCTCTCAAGTTAACAATCCTGGATGTTAGGATTAGTTACTGTATTTATCACACTTAAGTAAACCAGGATAATAAGAGCCCTGAAATCTGGCTCTTTAGGCAGCCTGGAGCAACATGACATGGGTTTAACTCACATATATTTTTTATTCAACTATTACATTACACAAAAATGTAACAAGTGCAGAGGTGAAACTACACCTGGAAGAGAGGCCACATGAGACAGTAGACAGATGATTTTAGCTCCTCTGAAAACAAATCCCTTGTTAAACAGGTCTAAAGCTCTCCTAGCATGTTTGTACCCTTAAAAGGCTATTGCCATACAACCACAAGTACCTTTTTCCCAGCAACCGTCAAACACAAGGCCTGCCTCCGGTCATGCCACAGGAAAAGGCCCATAAGCAGGGAACAAGTTCCCTTCCTGTTTTCAAAGACGATTCCTATGGCATGCAGAACCGTTTCCTGCTTGCTAGGCTCATTTCACCATCTCAAACATCTGGCTGCTCTTCAGCATGCAGCTGCAGCAGGGTTAGAGCCAATAGTGCCACTGCTGAGTTGAGCAACACAGTCCTGAGCCATTCCAGTAATATCTCTGGCTACTAGAAAGAAAACCATCTAGCTTCACTAGCTAATGTGAGGCATCCAAATAGTGTGCATTATTCAGCAGCTACAGTAATTATTGATGAGATAATCTTTAATTGTACTGTATTTAGCATTTATCAGCTGTTTATGTCCTATCACTCAGCTATTTGGATTATGAATTCCTTGATGTTTCCTTTCCAACACACCGCCTGCAGTTCCAAATCAGGAAACAATATCAATACCTGATGTGATTGCAGCAAAGTGCTCTTTAGTAGCATTGCTGTGCCGATTTCCCAGTGAAACAAGGATCCATTTTATCTCCCGTGGGAAACCTGGGCTGAGTGGTTAATGCTGTGCTAATGCTGCTTCACTCAGCCAGGTCTTGATAAGCCTCATGCTTTTAGAGAGGGGAAACACATTTAGTGTTTTAAACTGCTTCAATGGAGAAAGCTTTGAAAAATCCACTAGTTGAAAAGGGTATACTTGTTGAGTTTTGTCATCTCTCTCAGCTTTCACTTAAATTACACACACATGCATTAGCACAGGCGAGCAGTCATACTAATCTGCACTCATGCTCTGTAACAATCCTCAGCTAGTTCGGTTTGAAAAGGGACTGCTGCAGCTAGAAAGTAAGAAGAAAAAATAAATGAGTGGGAAGCTTTGTTTGACTCCCACTCCTATCAGTTCTGACATTCCAAATAAGGTCTGTGTAGACCGGCGCTGGCAGAGACGGACACAGAAAACACTGCAGAGCTCTCACTGACTCCAACCGAGGAAAAAGTGTGTGTGGTAGGGGGAACATTGGGGGATCATGGTGTAGAAACTATGTGACCTCTAAAAATTTATCATTAGCCTGACATTTCCCAGAAGGACAGAAACAAAACATCACATGATATTGATATATCTTAGATTTTAAGTTAGATACTATCATAAATGAAAAACAAACAATTCAGTTACATTCAAAACTGTTTTCCTTGATTATTGATTGCTGTGGCCTTAAAAAAACAACAACTGGGTTTTCAAACTTGTGATTGCTGAAACAGTCTTTGGATGAAGTTTGACTGCCACAAAAAGAATGCAATTTATGAAAACCATGGGAATCATCTGGTAGAATAAGTCTGTCCTCCTAAGAAAAACGACACAATAGGTCGTAATGTCAGTTGCCAAAAAATGACCTATTGTTACGTTTGCGTGACAGAAGCCATTTAGCAGCCATAGTAACTATGACCTGGACAAGTGGTGCAGTTCAGATTACGACTATACAAGTCGATTCAGAGGTGTTAGGTTCGGTGGATGGCTTAACCCAAAAAAATTGCTATTGCAAAAAATGGACTTTGCAATAGGAGACTGCTATTCGATTCCTGTTTCCAACTGTGAGTGATACATTTCCAACCACGAGTCAGGACAATTAAAAAAAAAAAAATTGTAACTACAATCACCCCCTAACCGTAAGCCCATGGTATTTATTGTTGCAATGATGACGAAGGTCGCCTAACTTTAAGGAGTAACTTTAACCCAAACCACATGTTTCTCTAACCTTAACAACGTGATGATTTTAACCCAAACCATCTTTCCCTAACCCTAAACAAGTGGTTTTTGTGCATAAACCTAACCAGACCTTAACCAAAGCATTTTCACATCATAAAACATCATTATTTTGATAATTTTGAACAGTAATTTGTAAAAGACAAATTATGTTGTCCTGCCAATTACTACTGATAGAAGTACCATATTAGAAAAAGCTCCTACGTGTCATTCTGGAGTGCATGGTTTGGTCGTTTAATTTGAAGGACTTGTTGAGTAGGACAGTAAATTAATAGCTGCACTGGACAACTTTGCAGAGTGCTGGCTCCAAATGTCGGTATGAGGTAACTCTGATTTGAATGTAAATACCAAGAAATCATTAAAGATACTGTCAGTTAAGTGTACATATCATATTCATTTTTACAAACCCTGGCAAAATACTATAAAGCATGTAACTGTGTACAAAGTGAGTCCATGCTTGTTACTTTTTGAGTGTTTTTACTTCTCTCTTAAACTATCATTATAAATATTTTCATATTAAAATGGAATCAAATTATAATAATGGGAAACGACTGGTCATTAGTGACAAACTCTCAGAGAATTATAACCCAACTCTGTTGCTCTACAGAGATTTTTAGCCTCTTGTTTTGGTCAGCCAAACATCTACCAGCAAAAGAGCCAGATATTTTTCTCAGGGGGTGGTGAACAAAACAGAGCTAAAAGTGGAGTTATGGGCTTGTATTGCTCAGGTGACCAGAAACATGTTTCCAAATGAACACAAATGTGTTTACAATGAATGCAAATGTGTCTATTTTACTAAGCAAATGGTTGTTAACACATTAGCAACCTCAATTTCATAAGGCGTTAGGACTGTGTCTATTAGCTTGGTTTGGAGTTCTTGCTCTCATTTTAAGGAAACAGGTCATTTTTCTTTTTTGCTGCCCTAATTTGAAACTTAGGCTAACAGTGCAGCTTTCATATAGAATGTGTATTCTTGTGTGCATGTAGAAGAAAAAATAAGACAACTTCATTCCAAGGGTTGCCTAAATTGCTTTCCCACGGCGCCCTGCAGGTACTGAGCTCACCACGGTATGGGCGAATGGTGGCTCTCACAGTGGCAGGGAGAGTTCAAGGTTGCAGCAGAGCCTACATCTCTGAGCAAGTTTCTGCATGCAGGCAGCTCTTGTGTGTGTCTAAGTGAGCCTTGTGAACCAGCGCTTTAGGTCTTGTTACATGTCGCAGCTGGTGAGAGAGAGACACTATGTGCTCTCAGGTAGTTTATCCAAGTGGAAAAAAACAACTTTCCCATGATGTGATCATTGGTATTCATTTAAAATTAAAGGAAACGCAAAGCTACCGTTGTGATTTCAAACTGATTAGACGATTTGTGCTTATCAAGACAATCGTGGAAAAAAACAAAAGTCTCCTAAGCAACCCATCTCATCTCAAAATAGTCAGTAGCCGTTAAAAGCAGACCCTCTGTACCTACAGTGGCATCTGTTCAAGTAAACATCTTGTCCGTTGCTTGGAAGTAGACAAACTGTTCTTGATGGTGAACATTTTGTCAGTGGTTTATAGGCTAAGTCCCATTGCTACATCTGCCAAACATAAACTACACTGACTTATCTAAATCCTTTAGCCTATGCCTGATTAAACTTGCTAAATCAAACTTAAAATAGATATCTACAATGAAAAATAAAATTCTGTTGCTACTACTCCAACTGAGTTACACAGAGAAAAACTTAGTAAACTGGTAATGAATATTCAAGTAGCTTGTATTAGAGCATTCCTGGTATCATACCACTGAATGGACAGTGAACCCTCAAAATGCAGCAAAGAAAACTGCTCAGTTGAGAGATCCACAGCCATGTGGCTATCATGACAGCATCTGCTAAAGGAGGAAGCTCAAAATCTGTCAAAGTCCCTCTGACCGGTGCATAGTACAACAATAACCTAACTGGGCAGAGACTGTCAAATGGCAGATAAATGGGTAGATCACAGTGATAGTAGAAGTTGGAGAAATTGGAATGGGAGTTAATCAACCTCTCACTTCCAGTCTACCGTACACAAGTTTCCCGACTATAGCAGAAGGATGCTACTGGAGCGAATTTGAACATTGTATACATTAAAAGGACAGTAAACATGATGGAAAAAATGTGAATGTGGATGTTGGTAGGCCTATCCAGAAGTCCAGATTCCCCAACTTGTTTGTGACAGAGCTGAAAAAAAGGAATGTCATTCAAACAAATGCAACATCTACCTTTTGTGCCAATGTGATGAGATTCAGTATATCCTATTATACATTATGCTGCTGTCACATTCAATTATACCCTGTTAGGTCAAGGTTGTGTTCATGGAACTATCAGCATTTCCATATGATATTTGGTCTGGGTGGAAGAGATTATCCTGCTTACTTGTGTGGATTTCACAGCTCAACTGGCAAAGCGTCCCTTCACTGACTAGACAGCTGTTTTTTTCCCTCGCTTTGAGTACTTCAGGCAAAACAGATGAGCCTGGTGATTCAAACTCAGCCAAGGCAGCATAATAGAGGGGAAAATTCCCTCTTTCCAAGGGAATTAATTCACTGAGAATCACAGTGAGGACAAACGCTGATGAATATAAGTGTCAGTATTTTACATCAGTGCTTTGAAAAGTTGTTCTGATATAATGTACTAACTCTTGAAAGGAGCATTAGGCTAAAAAGGCTACAGACCGTATATTCTGCAGTCTCGTTAAGGACCACTTCTTCAATTTTATGGTAAACAAATACTTTATGCAAGTAACTTTTAAACCTGCTGTGCGGAACTTTTACATATAAATGAACATCCGTTATATTCAAACCCTTGCCAAACGGGTTCACACAATGCTGATTAAGTCTATCACCACCAGGTAAATCTCTCTGTATTTCACAGTATACCAGTTTTTAATATGGTGTCAGGTTTGACATTCCCACACTGGTGGGTGAAAGCATACTGTGCATGCTCTATGGGCAGAGCATACACACACTTCCAGTTAGCTCTCTGCTAACTTGAATGGGGATAAAATATTTAATCGTGCCGCTCTTCTAGACTTTCCAAATGTTATTGGACCGAATGGATCAAATTCTGATAGTGAAACGAGTCATTTTGCAGGGGTTGTGTGACACTCGAAACAATTTATCCACTGTTTTACAGCCACAACAGTAGCAATGGAGTAGGCTATGGCTGAGCCTATGACGCAAGCATGTGTCAGCAGTATTTTTGTAATTATTCTTACTGCCAGAAGGGGGAGACAAAAGTCCCGCACTCCAGCTTTATTACAGGGGAAAACAGTATCATCGATGTAAAGCACAATAAGCAAGCTAGCGAAATCATCCGTTGGCAGGGCTACAACATCAATTTCTGTCAATCTAGTACTGCCTATCACCTCGATAAAAAAATAAAAAAATAAATAAACGCCACTCTGTAACACTCATTGCCTCTAGGTGGTGCAAGTGTTAAAATTGCAACATCATTCTGTGCCTGTAGGAGGCAACATCGACATACCTACATTTCCAGGTCTAAACTACTGTTGCTGATTTTACTATCCTTTCCTGTTCTACTTTTAACAGCTAACCCCTGTGAAGAATTTGCTAAATGTAAGAGACTGAAAAGAAGAAAAATGAATATTCACTTAACATATTAGATCCAGACCTCAAGCAATATCACCACTCTCTCACAGCTCCTATTGTTTGCGTGAACATATTTAGATTTTTGAAATTTTTTAAATTCTAATTATTCAGTTACAAGATTTCTAGATGCTCAGATCTAGATTATATATATTCTTATCAAACTGAAGGGTCTGCAGTCTTAATTCATATTTAAGGCTGACATTAAGGATATTGACAACCAATATATCTCAGTATTAGCAAGTATCTTCAATTGTTACAGGACACTGTTCACAGAAAACAATTCACGTGATGGAAGTTATTTCTGCACTTTATGAGACACTCCACCCAACTGTTAGGCCACCAAAGTGAATTGTCAAGTGACGTGAAGGAGGATATGGCGTTAGGAGAATGGGCTTCAATTAATTTTTCACATTTGACCATGCCTGTGAGTAGCTGAACCACAGAACATCATGCTGTTAGGTTATGGCATAAAAAGGCTGGCTTTGTTGCCGGATGTGGGAAAAACATCCAATAGACTCTAAAAAAAGCACAGGAAGGAAACTGGGGGTGGGGTGGCAGTGAGTAGCAATGGGGGTGTGGTGGTGGAGAGTGGGAGTGAGAAAGGAATGTTCTCTTCACTCTCTCTTTCTCCTTCTTGTTATCATGCATACGCACACATAATAACCCCACTTTCTCGCTAACGCTCTACTGTATGAAAAGAAAGCAGCATCAATTTTTCCTCTGCTAGCGGGAGAGCATGAGAATGAGTTTTTACTTGCTTAATTATCATTTGCCATCTCATTTTAAAAGAGCGAGTTCAAATGGGCCCTATTACAGGAACAATTCCTTCTGTTTGTGTACTTATAGCCTGTTTCTTTTCTTTCTAGGTATCTCCAACTACATTTAGTCCAGAAAAATACTGCAAACTCCTTATAACATACCATTGATCATATTCTTTCATTTTACTCACCCTAAAGAATTACATTTAATAAGGTCTTATGAGCTGTATGATACTTCTCATAAATGGAGCAACTGACATAGTGGAAAATTGATGCAAGAAGAATTAAATAATGAATTAATTAATGATTAATGGTTGGCAGCACTTGACCGTATATGATATGATGCAAGTTTGTTTTAAATGTCAACTTTTACGAGCACAGGTTTAATCAAAATGTATTCTGATGTAAGCAGGCCCTGGATGCAAAGACCAATCAATGGACTACACTGGTCTTATCTTGCCATTACATTATCGTGTGCAATTTTAAATGCTTACACATGTTACGTAGAGATATTGTGCCTGTATTGTGGCTTGTAGAAATATTGTGGGTTTAGTCCACAAGCTTATTTAAAAGCAGCACCCATGTAGTTATAGGATTCACCTCCTTAATTGCTGTAACTCATTCTCATCTCCAGGAGGCAGCAATCACCATCTGGCTTTATCATGTGGATTAAACATACTTTTAGAGAGGAGAAAATTAGACAAAATGTAAATGGACCAAAACAATAATTTAGGAGAATTAGGAATCCTTTCGATAATACCGCAAGAGTGTGCAGAGACCTCCCCTCCAGGAGGAGAAGGTGACAAAGAAAGCTTACATGAGATAGTAGGAATTCCCTCCCTAAATTTCCCTTTTTAAGGTTTTCTTTTCTCTTTTCTATAAGCTTATAATACACTTAATAACCAAAGGAACACCTGTACACTGTAATGCAATCTAATACAACATGATATTATAGCCTCAAAAATTACAATAGTAAACAAAGCCTCTTAAAGTGATAACGATAATTAAAATTATTGAGTTTCAAAAAGATAGTATTTATTAAAGGACAGGTTTCTGTTTGTCTAGTTACTGTGTATCTATCGGATATTTCTGGCTCATTAGGCAAGTCACATTCCTAAAATCAAGATAATGGTTATAGTTTTGTTTAGACAACCTAAACAATTTGGCTATGATTAAACTAAAGAAAGCCATATTTGTCCTACCATCCATCATCCAGGCACTTACTGTCTGGTTCACTATTTCAGTGAGACGCCATGTTTCTACACATTTCTCCCTCCCATCCTTTCATGGTGGGAAAACAGATTTGTCTAATTTGTTATGCAAAGAGCACAAAAAGCATTTACAATGAAAAACAGTATGCACATTTCATGAAACTTCAAAATCTGTTTTTGGACTTGGTCTTGATCATCCTCCTCTAATGAACCTCTGCAATGCACAGTAACCTACTTCTTAATAAAGCAAAGTTGTAGCATGTGAACACTTACACCCAACGGAAGTTTGCCTCATTTGAATTTGAAAATCCTGCACTGTGACTTCTGCAGGTAAGGATTTTTTCTTAAAACTTGGCATTTCACTACTCCTTTTTTTCCAAATCAAAGAAAGAGCATTACTTTTAACTGGTAACATGGTATATTTGAAATCAAGATCATCAGTATCAAAGCCAAATCATCAAAGCAGTGTACAGATAGCTTTCCAATATGTGCCATAATCAGTACAAAGTGAAATCACACTGAAATAGCCACCAAGCCATGCAGCACCTCTGTCACTGTAGGCCTGCTTCCTGTTAAAACCAGATTGTAGATGACTCGACAGGGCAGATAGAGACCAGAGATCCTCCCCTGGTTTCACCTCCTGTGTGTGCTGTATATGCAACAGCAGTGTCTGTGTGCCTCTAGGCAAGGTGGAGAGAGAGCAGGCGCCAGAGCATAGCTCAGCACCGTGACACCTCACCACAGCAGAGTACTAACACAAACATTCCAGCTGCCACTTCTCAGCCTTATTGGCAGAGCTGAGGCAAGGAACAAGACCATCTATGTTCCTCCTCTGGACCCGTATCTGATGCTATAGACAGACTGGTCTGGTAGTCTGAAACATCTGAATTAGAATTTGACAGTTTTGAAGGCTGATACATCATCAATTCCTATATTTTGTACTGAAGCAGTTGATAACCAGAATATTGTGACTGATATTCAGTTACTTTAAATACGACCATGTTCATGCCCAAAAATTACAAGGATTTAGTAGTTCCCAGAGACTTCTATTCTGAGAAGGGCTAGACAGCCTCTCACATTGCGACTTTTGTTTATTCTAACAAATTGGTCATAACAACACTGTACTCATTTGGGAACACAGCAAAACCGCTACCTCAAATAAAGTCCTACGAGGTAAAAATGAGCAGGTGAATGATCTGACAGCTAATAAGCCAACAGTTTAGCCAACAGATTACCTAGCACTATATTTCAAGGTAAAACCACTAATGTAAAAATCTAATAATCCGTCATTTCACAGGAAAACAGTGTGCATGTACAACTACAGTGAGGCATGTTCGATAGGTCAAAGTTAAACTGTGAGGGACAGTTTGGGTTGTCATTTTACCTTTTTTCCTTTGTTTTCACCTCCAAATAAGTTTGGCTTAACGCTTGTGTTTCTTGCCAAGTCTAACTCCTTTTTAGTGATGTTGTTGCATTCTCATATAGCCGTAATTTACTTTGTGGGTCCAATGTTATCAAAAATCATAAGAAACAATGTTAAAAACTACCAAAACAAAAATAATCAAAGATGTAATGAATTCTCCACTGAAATCCAAAGCACTTATACTGTTTAATACATTTACTCTTAATACACTTTTTAATGTAAAAATCAGCAATTTTACTTTTGCTTTAGAATTTTTAATTTCCAGTGATGTACTTTGCTACATTTCAAGCAGCACCCATTACAGAGCAAGAACAGTCATATAAAAAAGGAATGATAAACCATGTGAGAACAAAAGAAAGGTGCAAAATCAGCAGGTGCAGCAGAGACGAAGCTGCTGGTGTGTCTGCAGCGGCAGGAGGTCGTTGAGAATAAATGAGCAAATAAATTAAACTTAGAGCAGATTGTGGAGGATTTTGTGGTGCACAACGCTCACAGAATGCAATTCAGACAGGTGAGTACAACAAAAAACTCATTGATGGTTGCAACTCACTCTCCGGAGGAGAACATCAACAACTGCGTCATGTTATGTATTTATTGTTGGCTTGGACATAAGGGCTGTTCATTGGTGTGGTTGGAATGGGCTGATGTTGTTCCCATAGTGTATACTGTTACATGAGCAAAATATTCCACTACACTTTCCACCCATGGTAGTCAGCTATCCAATTTGAATAACAACTATTGAGGCAGTCAGCTCTCTTTCAAGTTGACAACACTGAAAGGGTCTGATGTTTAATAAAACACCAATATTGGCTCAGTATGTTGGTTTAACTTTAATTTGAATGCTCATTTTAAAGACAGGACAGTATTCACCTGGTGTGTTTTGGCAGAGAAAGGGATATCCATAACATCACACTTTTTCCTCAGAAAAGGAGATGTCAAGGACTGCAGACAAAAACTGTAATAATGTAGATTTGTGCTAAATATTAGTTCTTGGCATTCATTCCTGAAACAATGTCAGCAGCATAATTTCAGACATGCAAACATTGTTTGTGTCAGCAAGGTTTGTGACTTTCATCTTTCATACATTTCACATCTACAGTATAATATACCTCAAGGACAACTGGAGCAAAGAACAGAACATTACCACGATGCAAATGGAGTTGAACTATGACTTAGACCCCAGAGAACGGGAGCGGGAGGGAGAGAGGAGAAGAAAAAGTGAATGCTTGTGCCTCTTTTCAGCACTCCGCAACTCTGGAGCCTGGGAACTTCAGCAGCTTGGCCAGGCTCTGAGAAATATCCTGAGCTGTAATGTAAACATGTCTGAACTCTGATCTAGCATGGCCCTCCCCTCCCCCCTCCAAGTTTAACCCAGCACTCTGTGAGAGGGGTTTGCCAGTGACATCAGGAGCCCACTTTCTCATTTCCTGAGCAGGGTAATGACCCTGGGGAGAATAGACTGTTTGAAGTCCTGCAAATAAAGCTGCTTTGCTCTGAACTCAATTGTTCTTCAGCAGAAGAGCAGGATAACTGACAACGTTTGGGCTTCAAATGGTTTTATCTGATAAATAGATGTGTATGAACCTATAAAGCCACATACAGCTGGTTACTGGAATAGGGAATTTCAGCAAGGTGAAGACAGAGACATGGAGTTAACATGGTAATACATAAGTGAACATCCACACCCAGCTCTCCAGTGGAAACTGTGATAATCAGATCTGTTTACAACAGCAGCTACAACAAGTCCAGGAAACTCTGACATATCAGGTGGCTGATTGTCAGATAACTGTGAGAACAGTTATAGATAAGCTCCTGTTTATCTAAGCATCACACAACTGTCAGCTCTAACACAAAACCTGCATAGTTGTCTTCTTGGTGCACAATATGAATGCCAAAACCAAAGACATATTGTTAATGCTAAACCCATGTCTATTTTCTAGGGCTTGTCATAAACAAAGGAGCAAAGCACTGCTTGTGTTTCATTTTGCATGCAATTTGTCTCCTCAATTCACCTTCCACGCACTGCACATAAAATACACCTGAACATGCTTGTTCCCACAGGGTTCTAGTTTCAGCAGTGGGTAGCAAAGCACTTGTGGAAAGACACTCCAAGGCACAACCTCCACCGCCCCCCACCCCCCTCTTTTTCCTCACACACAGTCCTGCCCTCTCTTCAATTAAGTCAAGCAGGAAAAACCTGACAAACCTCAAAGAGCTCTCTCAGCAGAAGAAATCGCATCAGGCATGAGCAGATACCTCTACAAGGCCCCTCTGAAGATATAGATGTACATAAACATGGTCCTTTCTTGCTAAGTGACTGCCCCAAGTCTCACATATAATTTTATGTCTAAATTCCAGATGATGAAAAGACATGAACAAAAATATTCTGTAAATCAAATGGATATATTAGTATAATAATATATTAGTCCTCCTAAAATTCCCCACTGACTACAGTGGCACAGATGTGATTTTTTTTGTGTCTTGAGGTCCACGTAATGCTCGAAATTCAAACAAAGTGCTGGCAACAACGAGAAGCATGCTGAAAGCACGAATCAACAACAAAGGGATACAGTGGGGACTCTCTAATCCAAACCCCTTGGGACTGGAGGTATTTCCACCCAGTGAAATGTTCCCTTGGATGAAACACTGAATAATGGGGTAACTCATATTCAAAACATGAAACAAGTATCCGCGCATATTCACAGGAGTCTATTGCAGAGTCTAATTTGCAGTTGGAGGATCAACAAAGAAATCTGAACAATTGTGCAGGAGTTTTAGAATTTTCATATTGCAGTTTAGGTGAACTCATCAGATTGCAGGCACATCACAGGTTGCAGTTGATATTTTCTATTTTTCTATTAATCATTTAGTCTGAAAAATTACATGCACTGATTAACTGTTTCAGTACTAGACATATCACATTGGAGGAAAGACCTGGGTAGTGGTTCCAGTACAACTACAAGCTAAATTTATCCTAAGGGCCAAGCATTTATATACCTCAAACAGCAGCAGAGCAGACCTGGCCCACCTGGACTGTTAAGAGGCCTCTGTTCCTCCAAGCGAGCACCCACTAATATTGTATCATCCCTTGAAGACTGAGGATGAGATGGGTCTACTACATGGTTTCGTCAGCACTCTTCAAAGACAGATACAGCCTTCCCATAGGCTGCTGAATAAAACATGAGACGCGTGCAGTAGGGTGGGTTGTGTATGTGTCTATGTGGTTGAGGGGGTGTGTGGGGGAATGGGAAGAGGGAGGGAAGCAGGGGGGGTTCTTAAGACACCACTACTAGAGATACTGTATAACAGATCCATGAATGCCTTTGATTTGACACACATCCTCACTGCCCTGCTGGGCTTCTGAAAACTTGTCTTCCTTGACTGATATGTGCTTCTTCTTCTTTTTTTTTTTTTTTTCATTTTGTGTTTTTTTTTTCCTATGTGTATTTTCTGCTAACATGCAACTTGTTAAAATCTAAATGGGTCCAGAAAAGAATGAAAGTGTGCTCATTTCAGGAGAGCGCAATGCAAATGTTGCCAGGTACAGAGATGTCCCAGATTCACGAAGCATTATTTCTAACACATTTCTGCTACTGCTGCTGCTGCTGCTGCTGCTGCTGCATAACACCACATTTGCTGAGCCTTGTATTTTTATTTTTAAGACAAATTATAATGGATTTCTCTTTTTTCTACTATATTCTACTAACTTATCATCTTAAATGTGTCATCCAATCAAAACATTTTTACATTAACATTAATTTACACTGATTTCTTTTATCAAAATTGTTATCAAGTAAAAAAACAAGCAGCTTTAGTCTTATTAGTTTTATTTTTTTCCAGTTTCCAAAGTGTGTGATAACAGTGTTGATTTAAAACTATACCAGCATCTTAACAAAGAAGATGAATATGTTCAATCTTTTTCAACCTCTCAGTGACTAGAATTTCAATTAGAAATTGACAGATAATAATACTGATGATAGATGTACTTAACAAAAGAGGGAGTAGAATTCAGACACTATACTTGAGTCAGACAAGGAAGTTTTTACAACTTATTAAAGCTGCACAGTCATTGCATACTCATTTATAATCCTTTACTCTTATCTAGTTAAAGTCCATTTATATGTTTCTTACACCTTTCAGTCACGTATGTTCACAACCTACTTATCACAATAGGTCATCTACATAAACTTCTGGTACTTATTCAGTCCACATACAACAACACTGAGCTCTACCCTTGCTGCTACACTTCTGCCTGCTTCAGAAATTCAACTCCCTCCTTCCCTCAACTCTCCTTGAGCTCAGGGACAGTCTATGTCAGGCTTGCTCAGATTGGTTCCAGAGCATCATATGAGCAGAGCCATGCACACCACCAAACTAAAATGCATACTTTTGCAATAAATGTTCAAGACTTTGACCTGAATGTCCTGTCTAAAGTGCATTTTTGGTGAAGGTCAGATGTTTGTATAAACTCCTTGGGGTTCTTTGTTCTCTATAGCTTTTACCATTTTGATTTGCAATAAACACTTACTATTCATCACTGACTAATACAGCTTATACTCAACTCCTGAAAGCTTTGACTGTACATCTGTTCTAAACAACCAGTGTCTCATAAGTCTGTTCTGGGAAGAATGTACTGGTGCACAGGAAGTGATGCATGTTTTCTGGCATTAACAACGATGTTTGGAGCTGGGTAGTCAGCAACAGCCACCATGGCTGGACAGACAAGGAAAAGAGAGCCACAAAAAATTAAAAAAGTAAATAAAATCACATAAGTTTGATCTCCTGGAATCAGTGAGAAACAGCACAACAATGACTGCTCAGCACCAAAGATGTCCTCAATGTCCAAAAGAGTCACTTGGATTACCATTTAAGCTTTCTTTGGACAGCATGATTTGTTGAAGATCCTGACTTCTGCCATCATGATATTGGATAATATTAAAAAACTGCAGTTTATAATATTGGAAATACAGTCTCTATAATACTGTATTTTTAGTAAATACAGTCATTAAATGAAAGGGATTGAAAAATAAAGCTCCTTTGAGAAATGTCAGTCATCAGTGAACTTTGTTTTTGTGCCACTTAAAAATCTGGTGTCTGGGTTGGCTACCAAGAGAAGAAGCGTGTTGAAGCTTGAACCCCTCTCTCCCTCGAGGACATAGCAATCATGATCACAAAATTTATGTGTAGCTAAGTTGTTTAGAACGCATGTATGCTGATGTTATCATAAAACTATGTTTACTGGGGAATAGAGACATTCATTTCATGCATGATTTAGCCAGAAGATGATACAGTAGCTATTAACTAAGTCAGAATCAACATACTGTCCAAACAAATGTCCTCCAGAGGCAGTAATTTCCTGGAAACTGACAGGCCACAGCATTAGCCCGTGTACGTGATATTAACCTACCGCTTCCCCCTTCCTTATAGACAAGCTGTGCTAACGTAGATCTAGTTGGTGCTAAAAATTTATGAACTGCCCGCGGATATGACTGCGGAATGTCCAGAACATAATGTTACATGGCCCTAACTTTTATTACATAAGTCAGTAAATCTGGCTGATGTGTATCAGTAAAAAGCTGCTGTCATGTTTCTCTGAGCAAAATGTAATGATGATCCCTTCTGTTTATGGGATGTCAATCTGAATTTGACAGGAATTTATGGATGGAAAAGTCACCATATCTTAGGAAACTGGAAAAAACCTGGAATCTATTTGGAAAAAAACTTGAGTTTAGTATAATTAGTATACAAAGAACAATTTAATAAGAAAATATCATTAAATGACTCCTAACATTCATATGCCATGATGCATTCTACTCCCATGCCAGTAGGTATCATTTTGTTCAATTAAAGCTATGTTGCATGATGAATGGGGTAACACCACTAAGTCTTTAATTACTAAAATTTTCCAATGTGACAAGTTTGCAGCATTTGTGCAAAGAACTGGATACCTCAACCAGTTTCAGCACAGTATTCTGTCAATAAGTACCCTTTTAACTAAACAACTTTTTTCAAACTATTACATATATGTGTAGCATATGTGAAAACAGGATGAAAACAGAATAATATGACACTGACTACACTTAAAGTGTGGAAATTTTTTGTTGCAAGAAACTCCCATTGAAATAATAGAATACATTCTGAATACATATTCCAAAAAAATATATTCTGCGTGAAGAGAATTGGATTGAGCTTGTGTTTATACCATCTTGGGATGGGCACTAATCCCAAATAGTAGGAGGAGATTAACAGATGGCTTTACTACAGTATATGGAAGCCAATCTTAATGTCTTTTAATCAAAACACTATGAGATGCTCCACTCATCTCATAGCTGCAGTGCAGTCTACACAATGAGACAAGCTTAATCACATCAGGTTTACAGTGTAGTTGTGCTGTCAATAAACAGCAACCGCAGCATTTCCAAGCCTCACTAAAGGGGACTTAAAAGTAATTCAGCATTCAGACCAACTAACAGCCAGCTACTCCTAAAAGAAAAACTTTAGTCTTCCTATGACAACATGGAAGTGATCTGTGGGTTTAACATGGATCCTTGCTGCATCCACAGGGTTGGGCAATGCTGTGGGCTTCACTGTGGGTGGCCCCCATGGACCTGGGCTAATTGTTTTACATCACAGCCGTGCAAGGCTGAGATCAGACCACCGGCAGCTCTGATTCAGGCAGTTCAACAGCCAAACAGGGTATGCCAGGAAATATTACGGTGCACACCCCACCCCACCCCACACACATGCACACGCTATATCTATTATACAAGACCACAAGAATACAAGGAATTCCTTTTTTTCTCCATGCTATTGGAGTAATCTATCAATCCACTGGCAAGCTAGTAGTTGTAATTACTTCAGTGATAATGAATTAAGGGGTATAATTGTGTCATGTTATGTTATCTGACAAAATATACTTGAAAATGTAAATACAAAAAGTGTCACAAAAATTACACTATGAAAAGAAAATATTCTGGAGATTCTTTTTCACAGTAACTTAATGGTGTTGTAGTTGACGCCTACAGGATGTAATGAAGTATTTAGCTACGGAATTGTCTATTAAACTACTGTGTGCTGAATAGCACGCTAGCTCAAAAGTGTAGTAATTCATAGGAAGTGATGCAATTTTTGTTTTGAATCTGAAAATAGATATGACAAAAATAACGTTAAAACTAAAAATGGCATTCTGCACGTATTCCTGTAACCCTTTTTAGATTATGACCTCTTAAAATGTCAACTTGAGACACCTCGTCACCGGCCCCATATGTCTACCTTCGGTATTGTGACTAATTCAAGCAAAGAGTTCATTTATTTCCTTGTGTTATATGAATTATTTTTGGAGATTTTAATATATCACATAATTCCACAGCAAAAAAAGTAAAACTACAGCAAAGTTCAGAAAAAAATAAACACAATTTTATGGCGCAGAAATATATTTTCATCTTGTTAATCATCCTGCAACCCTTCAGATTTATCTTGTGACCTTTTTCTGGGGGTGTCAATTCCTAGGTTGGGAACTGGTGATCTGTAATCAAAAGTGCAACTGACTGCAGTTGCCAACTTTGATCTTTTGTCCAAGGTGCCACAATTATAGCAAGTTAACACATAAAGCTTAAAGAGTTATTTCACCATTGTTCCTTTACTGGGTGGCCCACATTAGAGAGTGACAGGAAACATGGGGAGAGCATGAGCATGCCATGCAAACAAATGTCTGCATAGACATTGCGGTTATATGATTTATGTTTCAGACTACTAGATGACCAGGATGCCTCATGCTCTGGCATTTAAAGAGTTGCCGTCTTGTGGTAGACTTGGACACATAGAGTTTCAAGTGGACAAACACAACAAACATATCAGCACAGACCACTTTTTCTATGAACACATGCTGCTCTAGGCCTATACAGCTCCCAGATCTGTCACTAGAACAAGACTGGGAAATAACAAAATCCTCCCAGTGCACACAGGACTGCTAATCACCAGGCATCCCTTGCCTACCGCTTTTTCAAGGCCTGTTTGACTTTAAGTAAACACGTGCAGGAAATGTATTCAGTGGCTCTAAACATTTATAAGGGGGCCTTGTGGTTCAAACAGTTTCATGGCTAGCACATCTTTCAAGAAGGTGCTTGGTGAGCCATTTGTTAAATGCATGATAATAGGGCATGACAATGCATGCAGCAAGGCCGTATCACTGTTTATTATGTACTCACTATCTGTATTGTTGACAGACAATTAATAAACAATTAATTAATAAACAATAAATGAATAGTTAAGATGGTTGCTGGGTCCTGATCTGATGAAATTGAATGTCTGTTCATTGTAATACATTGCTAATGTTTTGTAAGCTCTACTTTGTGACCTATTTCTGTGCTGAATGCATTTACTGATACAAGTATGAAGGGAAAGGTTGAAAAACTGGTTACGAAAAAACATAATCTAAAATATGAATATTCAGAAGCCTCTGATTAGTTCATGGAAGCATTATGGAAAATCATTTTCGTAGGATAAGTAAGCTCTCATCTCTTCTTCTTTCCCATTTCTCCAATTTCATCTAAAAGAATATCCTTTGTTAATCTGGTCTCAATGAGCACCGTTGTTAAGTGCTGCTCACTCTGCACTCCCAGCCAGTCATAATCCATTGTGTTGTTTGCCCCTCACTTGGTGTACGTTTCCATCGCAAATTCCAATGTGAACAGTCAATAACATGCACAGATGTGGCCATTGTAAAAGCCTCACTTCTTAATGCAGAAGAATGTAGTATGTTGAACTTATACTGTGCCCCAGGAAATGTGTGAAACACAAGTTTAACTCTTTTTTGCCAGAGCTTATAAAAATATACTTTTTATGGCTGTGAGGGTAATATTCAAGAAAGAACTCTCTACAGTATTAATGCTGGATAGATGCGGTATAAATGCATTAAAGGGGATTTCAGCAATGACTGCTGTTCTGCTTCACCCAATCATTGTGAGTTGTGAAAAACATATTAACCTCAGGGTTGATATAAACATCTACGCCAGGACTTCATTTCCTCCTCACCATCCTGCTGCACTCATCAGTTTTATGTAGAACACGCTACTCCAGTCAGTAAAAATGAAACAGTAGCTACATGATAATGATGTTCCCTGACCTCTTTTAGACAGTCAATATAATCCATGATGTTGTGTCTTGCCTCCCATCATGTACCACAGTCATACTGCACCTAACAGCATTAAAATTAAATATGTGGAAAGCTAAACTGTGTTTTATATTAGCACTTTAAATAAAGGAACAGCTTCTTTTCTTGTACTTATGTGAGAGTCTTTATCAAGGCACAAGCAAATACAGTTGCGTGACATGTAGTAGAGGCTATCCCGTGTCCTATTACAGTGATGACAATAAATGAACTGACAGAACAATCATCACTGCCCTTTTATGGCTTTACTGGGGGAAAAAAAAAATCATATTGTTTATTTTTCCATCCAGCATCTCAAGCAAATCTAGAGCAGGAACATCTGCAAGCCTTTTGACATTATTGAAATGCTGCTTGGGAAATAATTCATAGTCTAGATGTTGAACTCCCTGGTGCCCAATGAAAGAAAACAACAAAATAAATCTCACATCTTACTGGCTGTGCCCTTAACAGATGCCATACAGGAAGTCAGTCCTATCAGCACTAGCAGGCACACAG
Organism: Thunnus maccoyii; assembly: GCF_910596095.1. Classification (NCBI taxonomy): domain Eukaryota; kingdom Metazoa; phylum Chordata; class Actinopteri; order Scombriformes; family Scombridae; genus Thunnus; species Thunnus maccoyii. The sequence continues at coordinate 27,335,137 of NC_056538.1, read as the reverse complement.
AAAGCCCTGCTGTGCACACTGTTAGATTTTCCTGCCCTATGTTCTTTGTAATGCTCTGCTGTTGAGTATAACGTCCTTTATTCTCATTATCTTTTACTCTGAAGACTCTCAAAATTTCCAAAATGACTAGTTTAAAACTACTTTGTGAAACTCTGTTCAATGACACGTAGCAACCCCTTGAGAATATCCTAATTGATGTGTCACATAAAGGAAACTGACTTATCTGTAGTGCAAAATGAGATAGCGGTGCATATCAAATGGGTTAAATAAGCCACAGAATGCATCTGCATCCCTTTATTTGGATCAGCTGCACAGTAGAGATGTTAACATTGTTTTTGCAGCAAATGCAAAACCATTTCCTCTGAATGGATTGATTTGTAAACAGGCTTTGTGATCCTCTGTCATCTGAACTACTTCAAGGGCCCCTTTAATCAGCAAAATCAGGAACCTATTTTATTACTCTGGTTTTAAAACATTTCCTGATTGTTGGGCCATTTGTTCTGAATTTAGTTGTCCTGTTAGATTGGCTTGAGTCTTAACAGTCTGTTCGTCATCAAGGGCCACAAAAGAAGTAATTCATGGAGAGATGTTACTTAACACATTATTAACTACATCTATATCTAACTACATTTTGTTCTCTGGTAAGTTTGACCAGAACTTGAACTGTTTTCTTATCATCAGAAGTAACCACAGCTATGGGCCTATCATTAGCAGCCATCATCACCGTCGCTATCATTACCACAAGCTTTATCATCATTAGCATATGCATTATCATCATCACATCATTGGTGCTAATGATGATAACTCATTATCACCACCATCATCATCATCACCACCTGGTGTCACCCCCAAGACTCACCGCTATGCGTGTGGAAATCTTCTGGTCGCCCTCTGAGCCCTTCTGCTCTCCGTTGGCCCTGCTGCTGTACTCTGGAGGTTGCTGGGTCGAGCCCCGGCTGACCTTGGCCTTTCGGTTCCCAGGCCCTTGGTGGACTATGTTAAGAAGGTGAAGCGTACTCTCGTGCTCTCGGTCCGAGGTCTCGGCCTGACCCCTTTGGTAGCGGTTCTCGCAGGTGGAGTGGTGCCTTCTGCACAGCTCTATGCGGGCGCGCAAACGCTCCACTATGGCGTTGTGCAGCTGTGGCACCGCGGAGCCTCTGGAGGTGGCCACCACCGGGCCGTTGCCAACCACACCGGACATAGATCCTAAACCAACACCCAACATGGGTACGAATGCCCCTGCAGCGGACTGAGCTGGGGTCGCTTCTCCCATGCCCGCAGGTCCCCGGCAAGTTTATAGAGACTGAGGTCCACGGAGCTTTTGATGGACCACAGTAGAGCATGGAAGAAAACAAGACGTATGGACTCAGCTATGATCCCATGTGGAAAAGAAAAATAGTAGACTGCACGCACAAAGTCACTCGAGATAAAGAGACGACGTAGCCTATGATATATGAAGGATATATCACAATTAACTGACGGTAAATGTTATGGTGTCAAAAAAAAAAAAAAAAAAAATCCTGTTAAGTGAGATAAGGTCACTATAAACTCAGACTGGGCACCACAGAGACATTATAAAGTCCCAGTGTTAGATAATTTGATTAGTGATTTCTTCCTCAGGGGTGCTATGTCAGCTTATAATTAATACTGGAATGATTTACAAACATAAAAGGCTCAGGGATTCACAGCTGGAATGAATCCGCTCTTGCTTAACCACTCGACCTCTGCTCACAGATGAATAATATTCAATATAAAACCCTTGGATGATTCAAAACCATAGCACGCACAACTTCAGTTTCACCGATGGATACATCCCCGCCACACTGTCATCTTACTTTATCTCTAATGTCCACCTCCTTTGAAATAGTCAAAAGAGAGTGAGACTGCCAACTAAAAATTCAAAGTGAGAGACTGGTCGCCAAATTAGGTGAATCGACAAAGACACAAAATCCACTTAACTTCAAGACTCACGGCATTTTTGTTTGGAAATGAGTCCTTTCACTCTCTGTCTTTCTCTCTCCATCCGGATAAGAGGAATCTGGTTGCAAATTACAAGTCAAAAAAGCACGCAGTCTAAACGCAGGGAGCCGTTGCAGAAACCGATTGAAATCCGTCGCAAATAGTCCATTGACAATCGTTTGTCCGTGTAGTGCACCGAGGCAATAGTGGAGCTCCTACACAGAGCCTCATTGTATGAACATTCCCCTTTAGACATGATAGCCTACACTATGCATGTAGTAGCGTGTAAATGCACACTCTAGTGGAGTGACGGTGAACTGTCCTGCAAGGCATGAGCCATGAGAGGATAGAGAGGATCACATAATGGTGTGGTTAAATACCACTAATGTTGTATCTGCATATGAAACAGTGGTAGATTTAGAAGTATCTATAGTTGAAATTTATATCTGTATGATAAGGCAGCTGACTTTTTAATTGACACCTTAAAGGCAGTACATTTACTCAAGTACTATTCTTAAGTATAATTGTAAGGTACTTGTAAGGTGTACTTCTACTCCACTAAATTTCGGAGGGAAATACAGTATTGTACTTATTACTGCATTACATTTATTTCAGAGCTTTAGTTACTAATTACTTTTCAAATTTAGATCATACACAAATGAAAATAAAAATGCTAAGCTTATAAAATACAACACATTGTTCAAGATTGAACCACAAGATTGGTTCCCAACTTGGCTTGTGATCTCTTACAAAAAGGCAGTCTAGTTGGGGCGCCTTGTTACATTTCAAAAGTCTATGAGTTGTTAGTGGTTCCACCAAACAGTGATTTCCACTCTAAACTTCTCACATGGTTTCATTCAAATAACTATTCAGTGCTGAAAGAGGTCAAATTATTCAATATGTCACAAAACAAAGCAAAAATGCTGTCCAAAGTCCAGAAACTGAAAGCAGATCTGTGTATCAGAACTTTGTTTTTTCTTCTTTCCTCTCTCATTAATCATCTCACAACCCTTCAGATTTATCTGGTGATCCTTTGGAGGGGCCTAACCCCTAGGTTGGGAACCACTGGACTAAACTAGCTAACTGTATATTAAGTAGTTCAACTAGCTCCACATATTGATGCTTCAGTATTAATAATGTAATGATCTCATATAAAGAGAACGAGTACTTTTGCTTTGATACTTCAAATACATTTTTGCCACTAATACTTATGTACTTTACTTACAGTAAGTAGGATCGCTTATGCAGAACTTTTACTTGTAAATAAGTATTTTTATATTGCTATATTGGTACTTTTACTTAAGTAAAGGTTCTGAATACTTACTACTTATAGGTGGCTGTGGACTTCCCTATTATACAGTAGATGAAGATTTAAACTGGATCCTAGTGTACTACAACGTTTACATAGACAAGCAATGAGACTGACATTTACAGAAACAGGATGCATGTTTTTGTAAAGCAGGAAGAAAGTGAAGCACCCAGTGGAAAACACAAGCATGGAGAAAACATGTAAACTCCACACAGAAAGAGCCAAAGAGGAAATCAAACGTGTGAAACACTGACTTGCAATGCTGCCCAGTTAAACAGTCATTAAAAAGTGGGATTTCAGCATCCTGTCCCATGCCACGTTGACAGAGACAGACAGTTTGGCCATTGCAGTCAACCTGACCTGGAAGTGGGCCTCATTCCCACCTGTCAGACACTAGCAGCCTACTACTAACTGGCCTCAACTGACAGTCTTGAAGCCACTCGGCAATAACTGCAGCCCAGACTTTAATTTAATTGCGTATGGCTGAGGCGAATGTACATGACAGCTCATATTAGTAGTTGGGGATCACCTTCTGCTTAGTCTAAAAGAGTCATGAGGTTATCATTATCATGAGCACACAAGGATGACAATGGGTGATGTTCTAGACAGCCGACAGGAATACTTAAAAGCTCCTTAAATTCATGACTTATACACTCTCTGAGATACTCTGTTGGTAAATAATGTTTAAGTCCTTTGAGCTACAATATAATAATTAATTGCATAATTTCATTGCAGAGATCACTTCACGCTTTGTGGAATTTGTTTAGTCGAGCAGGATTACTACAGGACAGCGGACTGTAAAATTGTAGTAAGGCATGATAGACTAAGATCTTACTGCTCTGATGAGAAATTAAGATCTCTGGAATGCAAAAATGCTGTTGTGCATGGATGTAGAAGCCTGCTGGAATTCAACACGCCCAGTGGATTATATGTTGTCATACAAAAACTCCAGAAATCCAGAGCTCCCATCATGTAACACTTGTAAAAGTTTACTAACCTTTAACTTCACAAAGACACACATTGCTTACAGAAGAATTTTAGAAGGATGTCCTTATGGATCATAAGAATTTATAATGAGCGAATCCATTATCACTGGTATTGTGTAGAAATGCATTTCTAGATACTATTGAAAGTGTCTTCTCTAAGGAAGAAAATAAATTATGATCAAATGTTTGTTAACATCCCTACTTTCAATAGTAAAGCATACTAGGGTGAAGGTTTTGGGTCCCATCTTGATAATGAGATGTGGCGAAATGCAAAGAAAATTACATGCTCTAACAAATCCTATGAGACTCAATATAAGATTATTCACAGATCACATGTAACCCCAGCTATGCGATGTAGATATGATCCTATGTGCTCTGCATTATGTCCGAAATATAAAAATAGCTGTAGTACATATAGTCATTTTATGCGGTCGTGCCCTGAAATTGCAATTTTTTGGCTATCAGTCCAAAACGAGATTAAGAAAATATTTGGGGATAGATATACCTCTAATCCACATCACTTCGTACTGGGATTAGACTCTAATTATGAACGCAGGTACAGGTACATTCTTAGAATTGCTGCATGCTGCATGTCTCATAATATTACAGAAATGGCTTGACGAAGAGCCCCTTGATATTTTAGTGTGGTATCAAAAACTCATGTCCATTATTTTGCCATTGGAGAGACTATCACATGTTAAGAGGTACTCTTGAGGAGTTTGTCAGGCACTGGTCCCCAGTAGCAATGCACCTGAAAGAGGATTGGTCAAGAATGATAAGTATGGGGGTAATAAATTTATCAGAATATACAAACACTTCTTGTAAACTCACCGGGTTGTGACTATTGCCAGTTGTGTTTTATTTATTTATTTATGTGTCAGTGTTTGCCCTTGTGTTGTGGTTTTCCGTATGTCTTGTCTTAAGTGTAGGTCTTTGCATTGTATCATTTTGTTACTGTTGAAAATAAAAAAATATATATATCGAACAAGAAGAAATGCATTTCTTATTCTGCTACCCATAGTAAGTACAGACCAATAAACATAAGGCCAATAAAGTACCAGTAGCACATCGTTGATTTTTTAATACACTTTTCTTTTTTTTTAGCTGCTCCTCTTAGTCAATGAGACGACTAATCCATCATTACGGTCTTGTTTGACTCATAAACCGGGAAATAACATTAATCATTGGTCATTACTGGAAAATGATCAGTCATACCTTAAAGCACAATAACATTCTCGTAATTAATTAAGTCCTAGAGATGAAGAGATTCTCTGAAACTATTTACATTTCCAGATGTATTTTATTTATAAGTAACAATATGTTAAATGTAACATTTCCAATTTTGGTCTAAATGCTGTTTTGTTCATCTTTCTGTGTACTATGAATACATTTATGGAAGCAATCAATACTTTTCAATATACAGGCAAAAATACTGGTTATTGGATATTCCAGTCTTATTCTACTGGTATGTGTATCAACTTTCCAAAAGCCATGTGGGTAGATCCTTCAAACAAAGCAACATTAGCTTGTCATCTAATACTATTTCAGTGCTAATGGATGCAGGGGCTGTTCTACACAACAGGGGGCAGCAGACATTCAACCTGTGAGTATTGCAGTGCAAACCAAGAATGTGTTGGTGAGAGACCAGAAATGGTGTCACGGCTTCCAAGAAACAGTGTTTTGGTTTATATTTAAAGAGGAACATTAACACCAAACTTTCACTTCTTGATTTATTCTATGTCCACAGTTTAAGTCTACCATACTACAGGAATAACAAAGTCTTGTATTCTTGTGTATCCCAAATGAACTGTACCACATTACCATCACACTGGCATCATTTGTCATATTGCTTCACAAAATCAAGACAATTTGCATACATCAATGTTAGTAGAGAGAAGGTTTCCTTGTTTGGTTGTTGTTTTTTTTTCCTCTTTACAATTATCAACTGCAAAACACACAATAAATTAATAAATTAACACACAAGCAATCTGCAAATGCTTTACAGTAGTAGCAATAACAGTGGTTAAAAAAATGATCTCTACTAGTACAGTACGTCAACCCAGTGACAGTCTGACAGTAGATCTGAGCAATGTTTTCCATCTCGCCCAGTCTGGCTGTCATTTAACATACTAAAAATCACAATCTACCACAATACATACACAGCTCTTCTGCTTACAACAGGTCTCTCTAGATAATAAATTACACATCCATTTCACTTCAGAGAGTGACAGGGAGACGGGCTTTTCTTCAGTCTTTTTTTTTTTTTTCTCTCTCGTTTTCTTTTTGTGAATCACAGTTCAGCCGGGAAGGGCATGCCAGTGCAACTCAAACTGCCAGCCTACCCATTTTATGTATGGATCATAAAAAAATCAATCTGGGAATTCAAAAAGGAATAAAATGCACACGGTAATAAACCTAGCTTAATTTGGCTTACCCCATCACTTGCTCACACTTATCAGTAAAAAATAATGATAAAAAGAATACAAAAAGCAGTAAAAATGGTAGAAAAACATTAAGAAGTAAATCTTAATGAAATCATCAATAATACCATCTTGCACTGCATGGCCACACTAGTCATATTAAGATCAAAGAGGGATTCACCCTTCAGTGGTTCCAGCCCACAATGAAATACTGGACTTAAGTTGAACTACAAACTGATCATTCAGTTGTCCAAAATACATTATGGCTCTTCCTTGAGTAAAATTATGAATAATTAAATTTCTCCAAGGCAAAATTTACACTCTAAACTGAAATGAAAATGTAAGGCAATTCAAACAAATACAGAAGTTTAGGAAATTAAGAAAACATTCTTTACTCAACTATTTTTAAGTGACTATGATCACTGGCAAATCTTCATGGCAGGTTGCTTTTGCAAGAATAGCACAACGTTAAATTACTGTAGTGCACTTATTTTTTGTCAGACAAGTGCATCAAATTTCTAACAGTCATCAAGATGCACTGCAAATATGTCATTCTATTAATAATTTACATACAGGAAACAAGTATTCTTCAGAGACGTAGCTGTAGTGCGTGGCATATCAAAGACCAAAGACACAGATCAGTGAATGGTTGAATTCTGGAAAACATAAATATGCTATTCTCCTTCTACTTAGCTTGTATTTATGGTCTGTCGAGATAGAGAGAGATAAAGAAGAGGAGAGAGAGAGAGATAGAGAGAACATATCTGAACTTCTTGAAAAGCACACATCCTGTTTTATTTTTTCCTTCCTCCTACTCAATAATTTTCTTGGTCAGTTCACATTTACAATGAAATGTATTAGAATATTACCTGAAGTGAATTGACCACTGAGGTCGAACCAACAAACACAAGATGCTTCTTCTTCTCATCTGTCTGTTTTCTTCATTCTGTACATCTGGACGTTTACTGACTTTGTACCTGCATTGAAATAATTGGCCTGCCATCCAGCCTGACAGCTTTTAAATATCGTTTGGGCTCATACTTAATTGAAACTGAGGCAACAGTCATGTATAGTTATCATTAGGGCTTCTGACACGGGCCTTTACATATTTGTAAGCCTGTATTTTTTCCTCCTTCCTCTTACCAGACATGCACTGCTAAGCTGAAATGATTGCCTGCAGTGAAAATAATCTCTTTACTGCTTCTGCAAGACTCAGCACAAATGATAGATTGAAGTGAAAAGAGAAAATCTGCCTGCATGCCAAAATTAGAGTGCATTCCTGAGACCAGTAAGCGTACTCGTACAGTATCTTAATATGGTTATCGACCAGTTAGCCTCTGCTACTCTTTTGAATGGCAGCAATTGGGTTAATTACCTGCTAGATGCAAACTGTTGCAGAGCAGGTGGGCGGGACAGCTTTGATGAAACACTTGCAATTTACAGTATAAAGGATGGATCGATGAGTTAGAATGATATTTTTCATACACACTATCAATTGTCCGTACAATGTTATAACCGTTTGTATGAAGAGCTTTGGCAGGGCGCTTCACCTGTAAGGCCTGATATCCTGTATGTTAGCAGTGCACTGTAATAATAATCATAGAGAACAGGCATAGGATAGGTTATGGCTTTTTGTCCAATTATTTCAGTCTTAAACAAGCCCAACCAGTATTCACAGTGATGATAGAAACATGATACTGGAGATGCTTGACTTAAGATTGGAATTTGTTTGTTTTTGTTGTCTTTTTTCATCTTTTTTTTTTTTTACAGGTCAGTGTCAGGACTTGACCCCCTTGGCAGGTTCAGTAGACTGCCGCACATCGGTCCACTCCTGCATGGTGCTCTGCAGGGCTTGGGTCTTCTCCTTGTCGACCTGCACATAGTCCACCTTCTCATCAGAGGTCACAGAGGATGTAGAGGGCTGTGGAACGATAAATAAGGCAGGAGTGAGACTCTGGCCTGGTGGAAGACTGCACTGTTGTTGAAATAAGACCAAATGCTGAAATAAATGAGGTCTACAATCATCTGTTTACTTTTCTGTGAGGGCTGGGTGACCCAGGCTGGAAGTCCAGCGCCAGGTAGTCCACGTTGCCGCATTTCCTAGGGGCCGGGCTGCTGGTGCCACTCACGGCTGGGGAGGTAGACGCTGGGTTCTGCTAATGGGGACAGGAGGGAGGTTTCATTTACACAGGGTGCAGTGAGTAAGTGTAGCGCACAAACAAGTAGATCATTAAAACAAAGAACACAATGTGCTCTCCTGATTTCTCCTGCAGCTACTGGGACTTACCATAGCCACATAATTCTCCTCGCTGTCTGCAGAGTCGGTGCTGGTGATGCTTTGTGTGGAGATAGGACGACAATGCTGGGAGGACATGGAGTTCATAGCAGCCCTGAAGCAAAGCAGACAGGACTGTGAGTGCTTCTACCTTCTGACCTCAGGCAAAAACAGAATACAACACCAATCTGTACAATCAAACTGTGTGTGTGAGTGTGAGTGGCCTTGGGTAACCTAGCTTGAATGACTGATATCAGACTCACATGGGCCGTGTCCAGGACATGGTGACTGGGCTCTTAAATGGCAGCTCATCAATGATCCCATTGTTCTTCAAATCAAGAGGTGTTGGCTTCGCTGTGGAAAACAAGAGCAGACTCTGTCAACAAAAATCATTGTCATATTAAAACAATAAACAATGTAGTCTCTAGAGCTGATTTGAGGCCAAAATGGCGATTAAAAAAGGAAAACCCATTTGTTCAGATCAGTGAAAACTCTGTTGTCAAAAAACTCACATTTTCGGTTAGGTTTGAGGTTGCGGTTGATGGGTGGCGGTGTGACATCACTGAGACGGCTGGGCCGGTGACACAGGGATGCGCTGCTCCCCTTACGGGCAGGTAATGTTGCAGAGAATCCTGGGAAATCAAAGTGATGTGGCCCAGGGCTCATAGGGATGTAGATATTCTTAGGACTGTCAGCTTGGGCAGCGCTGAGTGGCGAGGAGCCAGGATTCATGGGCACATAGTTGTCATCTGAGTTGCCGCTGTCTGAGCGAGTCAGAGGGGTTTTGGTTCTCTGGTGTCAACAGAGACAGAGGGCACATGACTGTCTTAGACATTCTCAGCTCAATATTGCATGAAAAATGCAGCACTCAGTTGGAATAAGTAGAAATGCCTTTTTCTATCTCTGCAGTTTATGACTTTGCTCTGACAGTATCTGACTGAAGAGGGAGTGCAGTTAAAGGGAAAGAGTGACTCACCAGATAGGAACTGAACCCATCATTGACAGACTCCACCGACTGGCCCGAGCTGTTGAAATGGATGGGACGGTGATGGCTGTTAGTTTCAAAGGAGGAGCCTGTGGAGAGAGCCGAGGAGTGAAATCAATATTAACCACTGCCTTAAACTCTAAAAGGAAAAAAAAAATCTCCTCAAGTGAAATAGTACAATGACAAACCTACATGAGTCAGATATTGTACAATAATCGTTGCAACAGAACCTGATTTAAGCAAAAAGGCTTGACATTTCAAGGAGTAAATGCATGTTTCTAAAGGAACAAACAGAATGGGAATGATATTTGATTAAATGCTTCATTGGGTTATAATTAGTCTTTGTGGCACAGGTGTGTGAACAGCCTGTAGCCTCACAAACAAGGGTCACAGGTCAATTCTTGTTATGGCCTGAGCATGAGCTTGGCAAAGCAGAGAACACAGCATACTGAGAGGCCATGCATTGTGTCTGTGAGTGCTTTTTTTTAATTGCTTATCAGCCTGGAACGAGGCATTCTGGAGCAGGCTGTATGGCTTGAATTTCATTAGCGTCTCAACAGAACAGTGTCTGCTAGACTGGCCCCTTTGTTTCTGCTCAGCTGCTAGCGTTAAATCAGTAAAATGAGAGATAGCGGAAGAGGGAAAGAGTGAGAGAAAGAGGGGGTGGAAGAGGAAGTGCAAAGTCACTGCAATACCACAAGAGGATAGACTGATCAAGTCAAACTTTCATTTGAAAACAGGAAATAGGTGAATTGTGTGGCTACATGAGTCAACTGAGATTGTGCTCAAAGATGAATGTTGAAGCAGTTAAACCACTGGTTGCAGTCATTGTACCTCTGTGTAGCCTGATGTTCTCGACAGCAGGGAGAGTATTCCTGCGTGGGATGACTGACACTGCAGGAGTCACCTCTCCATTCTGGCTTCCTACTGACTGGGGACTCCCCCACTGCCCCTCTGACCCCTGGCTAGGTTTAGGGGGCCTTGGAGGAGGAGCACAGGAGGTCTCAGAGCTGGAAGGAGTCAAGGCATTGTGATTCTTATCAAACGTCCGGGGTATTTGATAGAAGGAGCCAGGTGGCGTAGGAAGGTCGTAATTGTCAGTTGGACGCTCATTGCTGTGCATGGCGAGGGCATTGCAGGGTGTTTTGAAGGTGTAAACCTCCTCATTTTCTAGCTCCGGCTCACCTAGACCGCTGTGAGCCGGTGCCTCAGAACTGTAACCCCGCGGGAGTACGTAACAGGCCTCCTGGGAAGAGTCATCATGCACCGGTAACTGGTGTTTTCCTGGCTTGGGGAGGCTGTAGAAACCATGCAGCTGAGCACCCATGCCGTTTAGACAGTGGGAAAAGCCATGGGAGAGTTTCTGCACCGCAGAGTCACTACCCATAAACAGATTGCTTCGTGTGGCTTGGGAGAAACTGGCACTCCTGCAACAAATAAACAGACACATACTCATATACACTTTATATGTATACCATCCACAGTGCCTAAAAGCTCTATCATAGACAGACATCTGTCTCATACTTTAATACCAGGCTTTCTCAAAAAGTGGTTGACAAACACCTATTCTTACAGTGGCATTTAACAAGACATTAGTGTAATTACCCAGATAGCCACTAGATGGCACCATAGCACTTCAGAAGAATGCTCTATAGCAAAGCATACATTTAAAAAAACAACATACCTCTGCATCAGTACCCAGTGAGTACCTACGGCATATGCAATCAATTTTAGTATTTTTAACATTTCTTTCATAAGCTGATTTGTTTTCATGTTTTCCAGCATTCCAGTTGACATGTTGACATATTAAGAGGAAAAATGCTATGCCTTTCCCACAGTTGCTCAGCCTCTGTTAGGCACCCTAGGGACATGCCTCATTTATTCTGGCTCCTTTGTAGGACTTGACCTTGAGTGCCAAATAGAGCAACCCTACAGCTTAGACATTTCTAGTCAGTTAGCTGAGTAATGGCCCGACTGAGTTGGCCAATGCAAAGATGAGATATTCTCAATGAGTTGTTACTAATCTCTATTAAAGAGATTTTATGCATACGTGTTAGCTACACTGCAGGTCTCTAATGGTTATATTCAATCTTCATTATAAATGTAAAAAAATTTAAATGAGTAATGCATCATTGTAATACAATTAATATTGACATAACATTTTACTTTCTTTGACTCCATTCTTTTAATGTCAAATGGTATGCTGTGTTTCATCAATTCCTCTTTTCTGTCTCCTCAGGATTTCAATCATCAGTCAATAATTTTGTTCATCACTCTGCCTTCCATCATTGTGACTGCATGGGGGCTTTTTACATAGGTTCATTCATACCACTAGTGATCAGACTAGTGGAGTCTTATTCTGACATGAATCATACCCCACCACCAGATGCCTGTCTTAATTAGCAGACCCACGGAGCAGACGCGAGTGAGGGAGTGACAGAAATATCTGCATAAAGCTGATGAGATGGATTGTGAGGTTTGATTTCCTGGGTTTCACAGAGGTCCAACACAGCAGATTTATGTGCACATCGTGTGGCTGAGAGGGCAGTTCTACCCTGGGCGAGTCTAAACCTATAGGGGTGATGAATTGCAGCCTCAACCTCATTGATCATCTGCTGTGCCGGCTATCTGCTGAACGGCATCATTATTAAAGCTGCCTTTTGATTCTTGGAAGCGAACATGATGGCAGCAGGAGCTGAGGGGAATGTTAATGGAAAACTCAGGAGTGCATTTAATATAAACACTTGATCCTTTTGTTCTCCTGCTCAGAATATAGCAGAGATAGGCATACTCATCCATATGCTGTACATAGTTACTCTATTATTTTAGTAGTATCTTGACTTGTACATATTTTGGTACTCTTAGTGTTTAAATGTTTAATCCGCAAATTGTTTTAACACTAGTCTGCTGTATGATGATTTACAGGTTTTTGCATTAATGTGATAAAATACCTTTATTTTTCTGGTATTTAATACACTGGATTAACCAAAAATAGATGTTTCCATCTGACTATTTTCTGTACACATGATTATTGATATTGTGAAATGAAATTACATACAGTAAACTGCGTTAGAAAATTCAATCAAAATACCCCATCCACACCTATCGCTATAGCATTATATAATTTTAAATGAAATATCAAAAATAAATTTTAGTAAATAAATTAGTTTGTTTATAGATATTTTTGGCTTCTGGACTTAGACTTACCTGCCACACCCAGACAAACATTTGTTCAAGATTATCATGAATTATCTTAATACTCATCTTAAACTAATAGTTAGTTTAGAATACTGTTATATAATAAAAGCTAGAATAACACATTTTTTATTGGCACTTCCTCAATCAGAGCTCACGTACAAGACATTATAATCTTTCCACAATGCTTTATTGCACACACATGCACGCAAGGCAGTTGGATAATTTTCCCTCCGTAACAGTAGTTTTAACCCTTAGGGGCTTCTAAGCTGAGGAAGCGCTGTAAACCTGTATGTTGACCTGCATTAACGGATAACAGGAAACTGACACAGGACGCCTGAGGGTCGTGACCTTTACCGTGCACTCTCCGTCTTCCTGCTCATGCACTGGTGGAGGAGGAGGTAGTCCTGGGGTGCACTGTTGGACAGGGAGCTGTGGTGTGTGTGGCGCACAGGCACATCAAAGGTGAAGAGAACTGGCTGGCTGGAGTGGATGGGGGCAGACGACTTGCGTTCTCCGGACAGAGGAGCCAAAGGAGTGGTGACATCTGCTCCGACAGAACGAGGCATATGGTGTAACCTGCCATCTGCAGACAGAAGAAACTGGAGTTATTGATTGTTTAACTCACATAGGTTTTTTTCCCCCCCAAAACCTATATTAGGCTTTGTCTTGAGAATATAGCAGTAGTTCTCTTTGAGACTTGAGTCTGTGCAGCATGTCAGATTGGACATGCTCCGCAGTCTCACGCTGTGGACAATTAGCCAAGTAACCATCCCTTAAACACTTTCCTTTTGTTGTCACAATCCTTGAAGTCAAAGGACAGTGTGTAATTCATTTGAGGGTTTTAAGCCTTTACATGACCTTGCCTTGCATGGAGTCTTGTATTTAGTAGCTTTCAGTCTGCTCTCTAATCAATAGAGAAGAGGGATCTGTCTCAAGGGAGGAGAGAAAACAGTATCCTTCTGCTTTTTTGGGCTGCAGGGTGTGAGTGGTTCAACAGCACATGATCCAAGATATCCTTTTTGACCAGGGTCAGTGTGCTTTGTTTGATTTTATTGAGCTGACCATTGTTTTGCACAGTGGGACTGTGTGAACAACATGGCCTTACAGTTTTATTGTTTCTGTGTGACAGCACTGATATCTACATTGAAAGGCTTAAAAGAAAAAGACAAAGCTGAAATGGAGATGCTGCAAATAGACTGGGCAGGAGGCCAAAATGAGGAGGCGCAAACTGAGCTGTAGGAGTAGAGAGTGGGCGGCCCACTGATCCATCGACCCATCGCGCTGTGTGCAACAAAAGCTGATGGGAGAGAGGAAAAAAATTCCACGAATCATCTTGCGTGTAAACGGCAAGCATTTCTCCATTGTAGATTCCAAGGATCTCACTGATGCTATAAGTCAATGTAAATCCTCCACCAGCCACCCTTGATCCACTTCCAGCATCCTTTTTTAAATCTGTTTTTAATTTTTTAACAGATGATATATTGTCAGTAGTAAACTGCTGTCTCTAGACTGGTATTTTTCCTCCCTACATGAAAACTGCTGCTATTAGTCCACTTCTAAAAAGGAATAACCTGGACCCAATTGCACAAAGCAAATATAGGCCAATCTCCAACCTCATCTCATTGAGTAAAACTATTGAGAAGGTTGTATATCAGTAACTGAACAGCTATCTTATGGATAATAATATATATGATAAATTCCAGTCTGGCTTCAGCATGTTTCATAGCATGGAAACTGCTCTTTTAAAAGTTGTTAATAACATGAGGCTCAACAGTAATGATAAAAAACTTCAGTCTTAATACTCCTTGACCTAAACTCAGCATTTGACACAGCCGGATCATGGGATCCTGGTGGATAGGCTAAGAAACTGGATGGGTCTGTCTGACACGGTTCGCCAGTCATTTGAATCCTATCTGCATAAACGGGATGTCATTGTCACACTTGGAGACTTCCACTCCAACAATTACAATTAAGTGTGTGGGGTGCCTCAGGGCTCCATCCTTGGTCCGTTCCTTTTTAACCTATATATGCTTTCCCTTGGCCACAGTGTCAGCAGACAATTAGCTACCATAATTATGCTGATGACATGCAGCTTCTCATCTCACTATGCTCTGATGACTTGAACCCCATAAACTCCCTACTCAACTCTGGAAGAAATTAACCACTGGTTTGCTGCTGTAAACTTCCTTCAGCTGAGCAGGGAGAAAACTGAGATTTTGGTTGCGGGTGCTTAAGCCCAGAGGCAGCTGGTCTGTGGGTACCTGGAATCTAGATCATTAAAAACAAGTGTACAGATTAAAAACCTAGGAGTAATGTAATCATGGACGGCAAACTTAGTTTTCGGGATCATATCAACAGCATCAGCAAGGTCACCTTTTATCAACTACCTCAAAAATCAGAGGCTTTCTTTCCCAGTCTAGCTCAGAGAAACTCATGCATGTATTTGTCATGAGCAGGCTGGATTATTGCAATTTCCTGTGTATGGGTCTTCCAACCAAAACAATCCATAGATTGCAACTTATTGAGAACTCAGCCGCATGAGTTTTAACCAAAAAATCAGACCACATAACTCCAGCCCCCCGAAAACCTTCATTGGCTACCTATTGTCATCAGAATACAATTCAAAATTCTCCTCTTGGTGTACAAAGCACTTAATGGTCTGGCTCTAAAGTACATATCAGACATGCTATCAGTATACAATCCTAGCAGATCTCTCAGATCACAAAGTGGCAATCTCCTCCACGTGTCTAGAGCATTATCAAAGTCTGATGAGATAGCATTTAGCATTTATGCATCTAAATAATGGAACAGTTTATCTGCTAATCTTAGACTTGCTCCAACAGTGTTCTTTTAAAAGCAAATTAGAGACCTTCCTATTCAGTTGAGCATTTTCTTGAAGGAACTCACAGTATATGTATGTATGTATGTATGTATGTTTGTATGTATGTGTGTATGTATGTGCATGAATGTATGGATGTATTGTATGTATGTTTGTGTATATAAGCACATTTTTGCGGTTTCATTTTATTATGTAAAGCACTTTGAATTGCCTTTGTATGAGATAGTGCCATACAAAACAACAACAAAATTTGAATCTAATTGAATATTTTTCCTGAAACTAACCTCTCTCTCTCACTTTATGGCAAGTGCAAGATTTTAAATGATCATATTTATAAAAAACAATCTCAAACTGGGGCTTCAAGTAATGATTGTTTTCATTATCAATTAATCATAAAATTCAACTAATGAATACCTATCAACTAATCATCTGATTTAAATCTGAATCTGAAAAGTAACTTTCAGCCACTTTTTGCTTTTTTCTAACAGACACACATGCCTTTTCTCTTTCTCCCACCATCCTCTTCCTTCTCTATCAGACCTTTACAAAGCGTCTCAGGGGTCAAACTGTTCTTTAAGAAGTGGACAATGTTCTGTGAGTCATGATGTGAGCTAACCGTACAGAGGGACCACAGCCACTGTGAAAACCAGAAAACACACACAAATGTAGTGTGTGAGCCAGCGTGTAGGCTTGTGGGGTGGTTGAAGGGCGGGGTATTCTGGAGCCCATTTAGCTGAATGAGGTCACATCCATGCCTGAGGGGGAAAAGGCCTCTGCTGTGGGGTCTCCAGGCCAGTGGACATCAGTGAGTTGCCCGGGCCCACAGCCACACAGGCAGGGACTCCCCCCAGTGATCCTCAATTACACCATTGTTCTGAGTGATTCCACTCTCCCTAGGCTGGTTAGGCATCATCTCCTTTCTCCACAAAAAGCTTTGTAAAAGCTTTCATCCAGTGCGGTGAGTACTAGGCCCACTAACATGGGTAGATATATTGATTTGTTGTAGAAAGACAGTTCCTCCCCCCTGCCAGAGTGCAGAGCTGCATGGAAAAATACAAGCAGGCTTGATGACATTAACGCAGAGGAGACAACAAAACTTCAAAACTAAAAAGCAAAATGTAATCTCATTAATTTATATGGGGTGTGTGCATATAAGCATGCTATTCTGTGTGCCCTAAATGATTTTTGATTAAGTGCTGCACATGCCTGTCAGAATCAGAATGAGATGAAAGACGACTGATCCAGTCTGCTGGTGGAATAGCCTACATGGCTCATCACTGACACTAATGGGTCTGATGATGTATGTTACCACTGGGAAGCAATTCCATCAAGTCAGTAGAACCATAACACAGAAATAGAGAAAAGAGCAGAAAATAAAAACACTGAAGCTTTCCCCTTGGTGCCTCTAGTAATATTTCCTCTACTGGCTAATGTACTGTGGCACTCAATATTAGGTGGTAAAATGTTGATTAACTAAAGTGAGAAATAATTCATTATATTACATCTTACCAAAAAAGTAATAAGACTAGGAGGGACTGCCCCGAGTAAAATAAAAGCTAATTATAGTTAATACAGTTATGAGCCTGATGTCATTACCAGAAACTATTTTCTCTAAAACTAAGCTGAAAACTCAACATCAAACAAGCAGTTAAAAGGGACAAAGCATTCTTCCCATGACATTCCTCAGCTTGAAACAAACATAAGACTATCAACAGAAATGCACTAAAAGACCCTTTTGGTTGGTGAACAACATATGGCTATTCTGGGTCAAAGAGCACCTAAGTTCATGAGCAATTTTCCAATTATGCTCTATAATACATCACCTACTGTCTCATCTGCTCTGTGGCCATAATCTAATAGAAGCCGGCTGCTTGTCTCAGGGGGCCAAAATTAGAACCCTGCTAGATCACTAAGGACAAGAACGTCTTTGTAGGGTGCTCATTTCCTCTCAGTCTGACCAGAATTAGTGGAGGACATATGATAATCTAATCTGAAATTAGATATAAAAATAGAAAATACCACTGACCTATTGAATTTCATGAAAGGGCGTCTGATAGACGCATGGACGTAGAGGAAGTATTTCAATTCTCTCAATACAGCAGTTGCATGCTGTTATCAAGATTGCAATCACCCCTTAAATATTCCATAAAAGATAATGATCAAAGGTGCATGCTGTACAACTGCCTTCATTTTGATAACAAAAAAAAAAAAATGCAATTTCCTTAATGGTTTCACAAGAGATTGCACTTAAAAATATGGCCTCTGGGCTGAGACAGCTACAGTGAGTGTTGCAAATTAACCTCAGGTTGTCAAGGCTCTGCAGGGTGGCCTGGTGGTGGTGGGGGAGACCATCTTGTGACAGAAAGGTCAGGCAATAGGTTTGATCCCCCATGGGTCCTGTCACAGTGTCCTTGAGAGAGGCCTATACCTGCTCACTCAGTGCAAGTTAACCTGGTAAAGAGCATATAGAGTATATTGACACATTATCTGTTGTTCTGCATAGATCAGCTGGACCAGTGGCTCTTTGACGCAACACTGTGTTCTGGTAATCCACATAGTGGAGGCCATTTGCATGTATGGTTAGTGGGGGGTTGGGAGCTATCCATGATACTGACATAACTGGATAAAGGAGATGCAAGCTGCAGCAGATATGGGTTAGGTACACACTGAGGAGAGCACTGGGGGAGTATGACGCCCCACAGGAAGAGGGAAAATGGCGTTCTCTGCTCTGCTTGTGAGCCTGAAATGAACAAAGTGACATGGCTGTTTCATTCTTACTAGAAAACAGCTCAAAAGAGTATTAAGCAGAGCAGACACACAGAAGCATTCCCTGATCACATTACTCCCCTGTGCCTGCCCGCACCACAGCATCATGTGAGCACCGCCCATCGACCACACTGCGTCATCAATTTGCCTCAAAACGCTGGACTGATCAATCACCTAAAAGGCTCAGGCTTGTCTGGGCCAATGAATTACAGAGTTTGGCGAAAGTTTAAAACAGCAGCTCATTTTCAACAGTGTGACCTAATTTCTGCAAGGAGATGGGTGGATAAATACTGCAGCTGTGCAACAGTAGGGTGGACACAGATGAAAAGTCAAGACAATTTTCTGTGGATGTTGAGTGTTGATTTTCATTCTCTCATTGGAAAAAGACTTATCTGGAAAGGGCTGTGCTGCTGCCTGCAGTCAACTAAGCCAAAAACAAAAGGATAATTTACTCTGACAATATGGTGCATTACAGAACTAGCTTGGTGTGGAAACACAGAAGTCATAATAAATGGAGAATACTTGTATTCTCTCGACTACAATATACACTGTACAAATGTAGTCAGGATGCTCTATAAGCCTCGACCTGTATGATATATTTAGGATAAAGTGTAATGTGGGAGAAGACATGGGCAGGATACTAGAGGACCAGACTGGTTTACAATCACTCCAATAAACCTGCATTTTCTCAGGGTAAATATATTAGATTCTGAGTCTTTTCTCTGTGATTATATTTACATGCAGCCTGGTAATGTGGTGACAGTGCTGGCCACAGTTGAGTTGCCTAACACAAGAACCCTGATCAGACCCAGGTTACCTTTTGGGAAAAAAGATAATTGACTTCCAGTTAAGCAATGTATTTGTATTGTACAGTTTGTAGTGGAAAATGTCTATCAAATGTCCATCGGTAAACAATCTACAACACAGATATGTTAATGATGATGATCATTTGAGCTGATGGCAACTTAAAGATGAAAAATGACAAAAATACTAACAGAATCTGTAAACCCACATGAAAGATTATTACACAAATAGACAGCGGACAACATATATTCTATACTGAAAAGAAAATATAGGTAAACAGTGATTCATGTTAGAAATTTATGTATGTAGCATTAAATCATCTAAACCAGAAACTGCATTTCCCAGCAGAATTTAAAAATTCTGATTTTACAGACTATTTTTACTCATAACAACAACAATTAAAGCTAAAAACTATCGTGATTTTATAACATTACACAACTGCTTGTGTAATTTTGTTCTGTCACATTTGGTGAAATTCTTGCCCTTGTGAGGGAAGTTTATGTGTTGCCAACAGCGGTCACATTTTAACTAACTTGTCTGAGGCACAGCCACTGTTGAAGAGAAAAGCAAACAATGACCACAACTTTACTATCTTACAAAGTAGGTTCCTCTTTAATCATTGTCTGCAAGTCTAGATTTCACATAGTACGTGTGAAGGAAGTTTTGAGAAGACAATATTTTCTCAATTGTGACTTTTTATTTTGGAAACTAGCAACCAAGATGAGATTTGTCATCAGCTGATTAATATCACAGCTCTACATGTAGACATATCAAGTAGACATGTTTTTAAGCCATACTGACATGTGCAGCTGCAGTCAACAAATCATCAATCTGGCTCCATGACTGTGGTTTAATGTGAAGTCCCTGTGAAAGATTCTGTTTGCATAAATCTAATCTCTTTTCAATGTCTATTTGTCAAAAACTGCTGACGCTGCTATTGGAAATGCTGATTTTGTAGTTATTCTTTTTTCCATTTCTCACCATCTTAAGGGTAACAGTTAAACTGAAAAACAATAAAAAAGACTTTTTTATTTTTTCCAAGGGGCAGCCAGGGAAACAGACAAAATGAAGAGGAGGAAAACAAAACAGAGTGGGAGCTGTCCTGCAAAGATGGAACAAAAATGCAAAAAAAAAAAAAAAAAGAAAAAAAAAAAAAAAGGGAACTGCTGACAAGTAAAAACCTCATCTCTTAGTTGAGATTATCCACGTCTCGGAGTTCAAACAGCCAGGAGAGAGCAGAACAAAGCCCATGATTGACGGGATGATGTTCCATTCATTAGATTGTGCTCGGGGGTGGGTCTCCCTGGGTGCAGACACACACCACACACCCAGCTATCAGTATCTGATAACAACAGCGCTCATCCACAGATTGAGAGAACTAGCAAAACTCAGTGTGTACGTGTCTGTGTAAGGCAATCAGAACTGCTATAATGACTGGTGACTAATATACACTGCTGTCCCGTTGTTTGAGGACAGTTTGCTTTTTTGGTTGTCAACATTTGTTAAATAACAAGCACAACTGTACCCACATCTACTTCCTCAGCTGTTGACTTAAAAGGATTTTTTTTAATAAAACAAAATGCATCACTAAACCTATACATTATTCACACTTTGGACACTCTAAACATTACACACGCACAGTCTTCAGGATTACATTATTTTTTTACATACAGAACAGCCCTTTTCTTTGATGATGTTGATGATCAGTGTGCACAGTGCATTCTCAAGTGTCTTGTTTCCAGCAATGCTTCAAAAGCTGCTAGTGATATTGTGGGATGCATGGCAATGGCAGCAACAGCAAACCGTCCTCGTCCAGCCAGCTCTGTGGCAGCAGAAACCTGACCTTCCAGTGCCATGGAGTCTCATTATTTCAACAAAAATCAATGCCGACGAAGGGCACTTTGGGAGGAGGAAGAGGCAGACGTGCATGTGTGGAGAGAGTGAGAAGCCAAAGGAGAGGGAATGTGTGTGTTTGTATTTATGTACTACATGTACGTGCATAGACAGTATGTGTCCAATATGTTGTACGCAATGGGGATGAATATAATTTAGTGTTGAAAAATTTTATTTCAAAATGTCTACATCAACTTATCTTTGCAAAAATAATCTTCTGCTTACTCTGGACAATCCACAAACATCACTGTAAACAGTTTTAACAGGAACTACTTTCTGCTGAACAAAAATCTATATAAATCTGTTGACAGCGTGTTCTGTGGATTATCAAGAAGCAACAAAGACACAATGAGTTTGGTGATCCTTTTCCTCTAGCAACAACAACAGGTTGACTTTTTAGTCTTTAAATATATTGAAATATCTCGAAACTATTGGATGGATTGCTGTGAAATTTGGTACACACTCATACTCCCCAGAGGATGAATGCTAAAAAGCTCCTGACTTTTCATCTACCACCATCATATTTTGTCCAACACTGTCTAAATACCTGCAAAACTCATGACAATCCAACTTTGTGTTTAGTGATAATTTGCAAATGTTTGCATTCTAACACAGTAAAACCAACGCAGTAAATATAGTAAATACCGTACCTGCTAAACATCAACATGCTAGCATCATCATTGTGGGCATGTTAGAATGCTAATATGAGCACGTAGCTCAAATGCAACCTCACAGTAGTCTTGTTTCCTTGCTTTGAGGAGCACAAACAAAATTACGCCCACCTCCTTTGTATTGGGGTCATGAAGGCAGAAGTTTCAGAGACAGACATCTGTATATATATATATATATATATATGTATATATATACATATATATTTACATTTTTTATTAAACCTTTAAGAAATAAAACATTTGCAAAACAAATGTCCAAAGTAAATTTGTCAAAGTAGCGTTTCAGAACCTATAATGATGAATGAGTAACAACACCAAAAACATTAGTAGAAATATAACAGAGAGAGAGAGAGAGGGAGAGAGAGAGAGACAGAAACAGAAACAAAATGAGACATAATGAAAGACAGAAAGAGAGAGTTGCTTTTAAGAGTTGTGTAACAATGAGCGCCTGTCATGTGCTGCCCTTGGCCAACCTTCCTCACAGTCCCAAGAGGCAGCTCTCCACTGGTAGCAGAGCCCAACCCTGACTGCTAAAAAGGTACATTCAGATCAAGGTGCTGATATAACTGATGCAACACTTCAATACTACTGAAGACGTATTCAAGAAAATACAAAAACAAGAAAACTCAAAGGCATTTTCTTTCAGCATGTCAGAGTTTGTTTAAAAGGTCTGATACGACTATGCCATGACAATAAAGGCATTTTAATTGAAAGAGAGTTCCTGGGAGTTTTCTTGTATTTTTATATCTACATGTATTCCTATTCAAAGAGTACCTCAAACAAACTCAATTTGAGTCCAGGAAGTGCTCCTACCCAAACATTTTTTGACTCTTTCAGACTTCTTAGTGTCTAGCTATGCCTTATTTATCCCTTCCACGATAATTTTAGACTTTTCATTGGCACTGCAGTTGAACTAGAACAACTATGACACTGTATACAGTATGTAACGTCATGACTGCACAGTGTACACAATCAATATGAACCTCAGACACTAAGGCTGATGTGTCTTGCTGGTTATGTCTGGCCCCGTATGAAAACAAGCACGCTATCTGCACAACTTGTTATTTGTGTTTCTTCTGTTTGTCTCTGTGTGCTTGTGTAACTTCCATTAGAGGAACTAACGTCTCAGTTTTTTTTTTGTTTTGTTTTTTTTTCCAACCCTGGTTTGTTTTCTCTCGGAAAGGGAATTCCCAGTCTGTTAGGTGACACACTGGCTCATATCTGCAGCTGTCTGCCAGGAGGAAAACCCACAAAATATCTTTACTGCTAAAAGATGTGTATACACAGACATCCTCTGTTATCTCCAATTACCATCCGTATATCTGAGTCACCTCTTGAACCTACAATCACAAAACTCACAAGTACAAGATTGCGTATCAACTGATGAGAGTTCAACATGTAAAACAACTGTTAATGTGTCACTGGTGAGACTTCTGAGAGCGCTATGTGGGCTCATAGATCGAGATCTGAGATGTTGCGAGAGGAAAACCGATGCAGGTCATCAGGTTGTGTCAAGTCTGCCCTCTTCCCACACACACACACTGTATCTCTGTCTAACACACATTCACACTGACATCAACTTCAGCTTCAATACACCCTTTTGTTGACAGGCAGTCTCTGCTAATGTGACTGGGCAAAAGTATTTTCCAAATATGCTGAGAATTTCCACATGGCAAGATTGTGTTATCAAACATGGAATTTGTTGCCATGTGAATGCAGTAACCAGGAAGCTATCTTTGTTTTTCACACAAATGTACACTGCTTTGATAAATTTGTTTTAGACAACACACAAAACAGAAAACCAATCAACAAAAAAATGTGGCAATCAATTAATCCTTCAAGTTACTCATCAATAAAAATGTTAAAAACGCTTGCTGGCCTTTTTGTAACTATTCAGTACAATCCAGACTACCTACAGCTTTAACCAGCATAACCATAATTACTGTTAGGTTACTTTTGAGGATAGAGGATGTATGGTGTACAAATTGTAAAACACTTTGAGGCAATGTTGTAACTTATGATTTTGGGCTACATAAATAAAACTTACTTGATGAGAAATATGACTGATTCTTGTAATAATCACAATGTATGTATGTATCATACAACAGGTAGTTTCACCTGAGCAGTCTGATCTTTCTTCTTCTAGTGGAAAAACACTAGCTACTACTACACAAGGCCAGTGTTGATGAAAACAGTTTAGAAAGAGGTGAGAATTTGTTTCCACTGCCACCCTGACAACAACTTGTTACCAAAGTGAGCAAGCAAGAGTTATTCAGAGGAAGAGAAAGATGATCTGCATAAGTCAACAACCTGTTCCTAGGAAAATACGCTTACCTGAAATGCCTCTTATGCAAAGTTGGTTTTACAAGGAAGGGTCGTGTTATGTGGACTGATCTTAAGATATGTTTGTGTGTGTGTGTGTGTGTGTGTGTGTGTGTGTGTGTGTGTTTCAGATCAAGAGATAGATTAGAAAACAAGATGGAGAAAGATCTACCTTTGTTTATTAGTGAACAAACACACTCAGCTAGTAGGTCTATAATTTCAGAGCAGCATGGGTCAGGCTAAGACTTGCCAAAAATGTATATACATATTAAATAATTTATATAATTTAACTCATTACCCCACTAAAGATCCATGGCTGCTGCTCCCAATAAATTTCTGTGCTTTTCAACTAACTTAAGACAGTGGTGATGATGTAATAGGGAACCAGTTGTAAATTGATGCCCTTGGGAAGTGGATAAATGAAAGATTAAAAAGATTAACATTTACAATAACGTTTTCTCAGAATGTTATGTTCACAATTTAAATATACACACAAAATCTAAAATAAATGATATATATATATATATATAGAGAGAGAGAGAGAGGTCTTATAACAGAGGTTTATATAGTTGCATAACATTTTCCAAAAACATATTTTTATGCTTGACTACAGCATTGGAACACATGAAGAGGTGTTAGTTTTGGTTTGTAATAATAGTCAAAATCAGTCATTGTTTCTCTGAAAATTACAGCCCTCTGGCACAAATAATGCTGAAAATTATAATTTTGCTTAGAAGAAGCTGCGAGTGGAGACTAAGCTAGCACAAAGAGGGATGCTAAATAATTCTTACTTACACTTATAATTTGCTACTCACTAAAACAGAGTATGGAAAATGCATTTGGATGAACACAGAGAGATCACAGTTTATGAGAAAGATTTTCTCAGAAACAGGAAATAAACATTTAAGTGAAAACAGAGAAGAGTTACATGACCAGCCTGTAACTGTATGATGTTTACAGTAAAGGGACTGCAATCACTAACCCAGCTGTCATGACATAAACCCTCTGATTACTCCAACCCTATTCTAACAGCCACACCCCACTGGCTACAGCTGATACAGTTTGAGATTCATAACATGACCTCACTAATAATTAAACTTGGACCAAGGAGATCCCCTTATGATGTGAGCATTATTACACTCTCCACAGCTGTTTTTTTATTCCACACCTGGATATATTGTATTTTACAGATGATCAACCATGTGCACAACGATTAACGTCCACCAGCTGCCAGATGGCGGGAAAACAACAGCATGAGCGCAATCTGGACGGGTAGGATTAAGAGTACGAGAGGGGCTTTTTCACAAACTCTGGTGAAACATACACTACTGAATTTATGTGGTCAATTGCTCACATATGGCAGAGAGATACATTAATGTTGCAACGGCTCAACCCTGAGCGATCGTGAACTATAATAACAGTAGCTGCAGACACCAGAGTTTAGAGGCATTTATATTTCTTTCTTTACTTTTAAGTCATCACTTCATATGTGCAGTAGTTTTGTTTTTTTTAATGGTTAGAGATAATAGCAGAGTGTAATTTAGGTAATTAAGGCAAACCTATGGCACAACAGTGAAAGGATTGGACCAGACAGAAGTGATTTTATATAAGAACATGAATGCATAAAAATGCTATTATAAACATGTCTTGTCTGATGAGTGCTTTTATCCAACATGCTTTATGGCGCCACTAGTAGATTCATTTTTTTTATTACTGGTAGCCCCAGAGGGAAAATTCCCTTGCTTGTACAAAAGATCTAAAACAGTAGCTGTAGCAAATACACAAAACTGAACCTCTGTATCTGCTCGAAACTTTAAAAAATTGCCATATACAGAATAATATTTTTTCATTACTCTGGTGGCAGAGATCAGAACCTATCATTAACAAAACAAATGAAGTGTAAAATCAATACCTCTCCCAGACAATGTGCTCATTTATTTGGCAGGGATGTTTCTATGTCTCTCTCTCTCTCAAATAACAAAGATGGAAAAAACACATTGCCTATGATATCATGTGGCTGAATCTCTGCTGCTTGATGTTTGTGAAAACTAAGATGCAAGCAGTTCTAGATGACACAAGAAAACACAGGGGGCGACTAATAAAAGGGTCAACTGACTAAGTCATTAATTGAATAATCATTTCAGCATTAAATAATGTAATACTAATAAGAAAGTTTATTTTATTATCATCATTATTATTATACTGAATAGTTGGGTCAACCATTTGAGATGTTTTTAAGAAGTCAGTTCATTGAGAGAAAAGGTAAAAAGGGAGAAAGATAAACAGAAACAGTGGCAGAGTGATAGAGCAGCAAAGAAAGGACACGGTTCCCTACCATGGTTGTCGTCCGACTGGTTGAACCCACACAGCTGGCAGATAGAGCGGACCCACTTGTTCATCTCCTCCTCAGTCTCAGCCACGAGATAAAAGGTGCGGTCTGAAGTCTTTATGTCAAACACAAAACTGTCCTGGAACTCCTTCCTCTTAAAGGTCAGGCCAGCATCCACCTGCTCACAGCAGTGCAGGTCAATGACCCGGATGGGTTTCTTGGAGTGGTCGTTCTTGTAGTACTCAAGAACATCGGGGTCACCACTCATGCGGCCGCTGCGAAGTATGAACCACCGTTTCTTCCATGCCTGGAAAATAAGATTGAAAGGTAAGAACATGACCTCAATACATAAAAAGAAAATAGCCTGTACAGCAAAACCACACCTGTGTTGATAGAGAAACTTTATATTTCAAAGTTAAAATATTGTTTTTAATAAAAGTAACACATTTTAAATAATCAACAGTTATAGAGATTCAGTTTGATTTCATACTGTATGCCATACAGAATGTTGCCACAGCAAAACACTCAACAGCTGGACTTCGATTGTGGTGTTATCTGTTGATCAAACAGACTTCAGACAAACTTAAGTCTGCTTGCTTACTAGGTTACTGTGCTTTAGCATGCATGTGGTTGTGTGTGGTTTCTGTGTGTGTTGGAGGCTGTGGTGGAGGAGCGAGGGGAGGCAGCAGGTGTTTACTGCCTCCCAACGTATTTCCTGTGCTGATATCCTTCCGAGAGCAAAGAGAAAAGCAGAGCTCCTCCATGACAGTGTCACTACAAGACTGCAGGCTCCACCCACCTCTAGAACTGGTGAATGACACTGCTTCCATCCAGTCGAAATCAAGAGCCACATTTGCATGCGATCATGTCACTGACTGGAACTGGAATTTCCTTGCAAAGTGTAAATAAACATCTCTGGTCATAAACCACATGAAAGGCAACATAAGTGAACCAATAATGACGCAAGAGCAAGAAACCTACGATGTAACGTGCTGATTTCACACCATTAACACCATTGTTGTATTTGTCAACTGGAAAAGCATAAAGGAAGAACAGTGGCCTTGATTACAATATCTCCATACGTTTTCCCAGTAGCTGTCTTAAAGGGACTCTGTGTTCTTTGTGCTCAGAGACACAAGGGGAAGATAGACCAGGAAGGGAAAGGGGGTGTGAGGGGGGGTTAGGGGGGTTTTTGGACATTTGCCAGTGATACACTTCCGCTAGGCAATGTCTCTCACATGCAGGCTGCTGACACACAAGATCCTGCAGGCCCCCTCTCACTCCCTTAACACAGACACTGCCGCAAGGCTAACTGCTGACCCCTGCCACCCTCCCGAACCAGACTGACACCATACAGATGCACAAACTCACACACAGGGCAGAAAATGAATCACACTGCATCTCTCTTGTACTTTTCTGAAAGGTGTTCCTAAGCTCCTCTAGGAAAATGCACACAAAATGTTCTTACTTGCTTTTTAAAAAAAATTAATGATGGCTGAATTACATTTAGCTGCTTTGGTTTTAGGATCCTGGTATTGTGCATACTGGCTCACTGTCACAGTATCATCTCTTACTGGGACACTTGAATAACCATTGCTTCTTTTTTAAACTATAAAAACTATAGGTTTTTTCCCAAGAAATTGGTCAGTGGTAAACTCCGCTGCCCAACCATGTCTCTACTTTTCTCAATTTGTTAAGAATAAATAAGTAAATAAAAAAAAATATTGTGACAGTCTATTTTAATTAATAACATTGACATGATATAGCACCTCTGCACTTTTTCAGTGAAGGTTAATGTTAAGTTTCATGAGACTGTGATAATTTCACTAAAGCTATTTAACTTAAATCACATTAGCAGATGTCTTTATATCAGGAAGTGTGGCCTGCCTCCATGCTGATATGCTGTTGTCAGTACTTAAATGTGGTTGATGCAAAAACCCTATTGAACTATCAAGATGGGGCTGCAACAAATGATTTTCTATTTCTATTTTTTTTTTTGGATTAATCATTTCATTCTTTAATACCATGCAAATAAATTGTTAAGGTGACAATGTCTTCCAATTGCTTGTTTTGTCTGATCACCAGTCCAAAAAATAGAGATATTCAATTTACAATTATATAAAGCAGAACAGTGGCAACACGATACAGGATATTTTAACTTTAAGTACCATACCATACTTCTCTGAGAAGTCAACACAGCCACAGTAAAGAGAGGCAGCAACATGTTTAGCTTTTCTTTTTTGTTTTTTTTCCAGGAAGTGCAGATTGTGATGTTATCTTCAGTGTGTAACTGAAGTGCTACTGAGCTATTGGGGTCTTTTTTCATTTTATTTTCTGTCAGGGTAATACACTGATAAATGCTGGAGGCAGTACAACCTTAATGGTGTTGATAGTAGATAGTAGTAGTTTCTGAAAGCGCACAAAAAAATCATCTGAAATCTCATTTGATGAGTCATACAGTTGTGTGAAAAAATACTAGGCCATTTTTCACTATGAGAGTTTGTTATGAATGTTCACTACTGCACACTATACAAGCACGGGGTGTGGGAAAGCTGATTCTAAAGAAAGAATTCAACAGTGTTACTACTCAAGTTTCCTTCTTAAGTATTCCATTGGAGTGTGAACTTCCTTATTTCATAAAAATACAGCAGACATCACAGTCTTTCATAAGAACAAACAACTAATCACATACATCTTTTTTTCCTTTTTCATGTCCACAAAAGGTCTTTGGTTCTGTGCCATCACACCATTCAGAGAAAAATCGCTATAACTCTTACAAGCCCCATTTAAATATTATGGCCTTTTCTGGAAAGAGAGAGCATCATTTAATTGAGGCTTGGAGCACTGCCCAGTTTCAAGAGGTCAGTTCGACCCAGCTGGGTTATTCCTGGCATCTTTCAGCTGCGGCCATCATATTAAACCAGTACAGCAACAGCTCTCAACCACCAAGGAAAGACAACTCATTTAGAGGCCTTATCATACTAAAAATAGAATGAGTATTTTCCACAGGAAAAGCAGATGCTGCCTAATTCAAGAACAAAATCATTTACAGTGTGGTCTGAATGAGAAGGTTGAATAATGTTTCCCTCTGTCACACTTCCTGTTCAGCTTCTCACAGATATCTTGCATGGAAAATGAGGGAAAAAGTCTTAAGTGCCTTCAGTTTTGAATCAGTCTTTTCAACAACACAACTGGCAGTGCAGCTTTTCCTCCTTCTCTCTCACGCACTCTTAACTTTGAGCAAATTTCCCTGGCAAAGTAAATCATGGGGGAGGAGGACATAACAAAATGAGCTAACCCACCCACCGCCTGTCCTGCAGTGCATGTCTAAGCCCATCGATCACTGTCTAAGCTCTGGGAAGTGAGGGCTGAAGCTGTAGAACTAGGCTAAACTCTCCAGTTCTCTAACTTTCTCCACCCCCTCGTGGTTTAAAGGGAACCTATTTATGCTTTTCCTTATTTTCAGTCATACACTGAATGTTACAATGTCGGATGTTCATATTAAATGTGGCCAAGGTGTCAAATAATGAGATAAAAGTTTGTAGAGATAATCCTTGTGAGCAAAAAGCACCGGCTTCAGACTGCTCTGAATGCTTTGTTTCCAATGTTTTTTTGTATTTTTAGCCCCTGCTGACGTCTGCTCTTGACAGATATATATATATATATATATATATATATATATATATATATATATATATATATATATATATATATATCATTATTATATTATTTCCTCTAAATTCCTCATAATAAAAGTCTCACATCATTTAGTCATTTCAAAGCTTTTAATACAAAGCGGCAAAAGCAGGAAATGTTGGGTTTTTATCAGCAATAACTCAACATGACTCTGATAGGGCTGCCCCCTGGCAGGCTTCCAGTAAGCTGGCCAATTAGTACTGAGTGGGTTCATCGGCAGGGTCTTCAAGAGATGGGAGCTAAAAACTAGGAGGAGCTAAAACTGCCTGTTAGAGACAGAGGCTGAACTGAGAGCCATTATAAGATATGATTTGAACTGTGAATCATGCAAAGCTACTCTAATGGAGTCCCAGGGTAAAAATAAAGAGCTGGAAATGAGCATAATAGGTTCCCTTTAAGCTGCTTCACTGTTCAAAACAAGACTAGGTTAAAACCTAGACTACGGCTGGACCGTGTATGAAACGCTAGAGGGCTCTTAATTTGAAACAACGGATACAGGAAGTGGCGACAAGTGGTGACCAAGCCCAAGGAAATGGAAGTAAGGAAATCTCAGCTCAAAGCTTTACTAACACTTTTTTCTCTCACAAAAAACCTCATTGACAGAGAGAAGTAATTTATATTATTCAATCTGTAATGTGGCTATAATAAAAATCAAAACTATTATGTAGCTTAATAAAATAAAGCAAAATTTAATATAGAATGATCTGTTAATTTTAAAACATTTATATTTATTGAAATGTAGTGATATCTGTACATATAGAGCCCCGGAGGCAACGCTGTTGTTCTGTCCAGTAAAAACATAAAGTTTCACTTTACAGTCAAACAAATGTGGCAGCTACAATTGTTCATCTGTGAGACCAACATTTCTCCTCTAAAAGGAATTATATCAAAGGAATTAGCTGCGAACACCTGCTGTGCACGAGTGGGCCGATGCTAAAGAATAACTACTCAGCACTCATGGTTTCTCCACTGTCTATGAAGACCAGGCGGTACAGTCACAACACCAACCTTCACCAAAATTACTGTCATTCTTCTGCGTCATTTTGAGTTTTTCCAGTTTTTCCAAAACTAAAATAGAGCTCCCAGTTACCGCATCTCACAGAGGTGCTGATACTGCATGTACAGTGGGCTTCTGCAGCCTGTCAGTAATTTAATTTTGAATTTGATTTCATCAATTCATTTTGTATCGCAAGGACTCAGATTTACAGTGAGTATTTTACAGACAGTATGGTCAAATTCTTTTATCAGCTTACCACTGAGCTCACCACAAAAACATTAGCAATTTGGTAGTTTTGATGCTTATTGAGCAAATGCAGAGCTGGGTTGTAATAAACAAAGAGACCAGAAGTAAAGATGTCCTCAGCAAATTTTCAATTATTTGTTCTCATTGTTGTGATCCCTGTTTAGTTTGCATTATTACTTCCTTACTGGTTCGTAGTGGACATTTTAGGTAGGGCTTATTTGTCTTAAGTTTTGTTTTCATCCTCCATTTTGTTTTCAGTTGAACAAAGAGCAACCTACAGTGTGCATGTGAATGTCTTGGAGTTGATATGTCCATAAGTAAAGATGTGAAATATTGTAAGAATCAGTGTTTTCTTGGGGAAATTGTTCTGTGCAAGGAAAATATTTTAGTTGTCAGATGAATGTAGGCTCCGTATGCTAGTCATTTCCTTCACTTTTCAGCTTACTAGCTAACTGAAAGAGGTATTCTCATGGAGATCTATATTAAGCTAATAACTGTACAATTCATGTGTTAATACTTATCTGCCATGTTACCTGTGAAGAGAAGGGGTTAAAATTCATAGGCATTTAAGAAGCCGTTTATTTCATGTCTATTACATTAAGTTAATGAGCATTTCGTATATTCTTTCATATGCATATATATACTATGTATGCAGTAAATACATGCTTTGTATTTTATTTTTAAGTTTTACGAAAACGACCACCAGTAAAGCCTCGCCTTTTACAAGAACATAGTTTTATTGGCGTTTCGGTTCGCCATCTGTCTAGCCTTGCTCAGACACGCTATTGTGAGGACAGAATACTCATAGTTCATAGTTCGTATTTCATTTTTAATCATCATCAACTTCAGTGATAAAAGTTTCTTTAATCTCAGCCATCGCTGCCGGTTGGTGCCTTATGCATTCTGGGATACTTGGCTTCGGCAACCTTCTGCCACCTCCAGCCAACCAATGGTGTGACTTCATCACTCAGTGACTCAGTCAGTCAGTCAGTCATGGACATTCGCGGTTATAGGGCTGGCCCCACTGTTGCAGTACAGCCAAAAAAGGTCTCAGCCAAGACACACTGCCCTTGTTAACAACTGGACTGAACAGTCCACTGGACCAATGAGAGAGAGCTGTGAGCCAGGCCACTAATCACAACCTTAAACTAACACAATATCAGAGAGTTACATTATAGTCTGAGCAATTTACTGCAAACCACACAGGACATGTTGTAATTCCCATATACTGAGATTTGTTCATCATGTTCCACCGCTCTTTCCACAGCAGAGATCAAAGTCAAATAAAGGTTGACTCTAAGCAGAAAAATGAACAACACAACTGCATGGAGCACAAAACAATTGTTTATGAGAAAACAATAAAGACACTTGGTCAGGCGTTTCTACGGTAAATAAAAGTACCATTTGGATCGTTAAAGTCTTATCTCTAGACTGTAAAAAAATCATTGCCTGCCAGTGTTTGAAGCTCTCCAAGAAGAAGGGCAGCCATCCGCACAGCGTTTAGCTCCTTCAGTCTTATTCAATCATCCCATAAAGGCTTGATCCTACCTTGTTCCACAGTCTCATTTGTCCTGTGCTGATGGCAGTCGGCTACAGATACAGAGAGACTATAGTGGAGTACAAGGGACAACACGTCTGCATCTATTTTAGATGTCTGGGAAGGAAAACATCTAATAACAAAACCACACAAAACAATCTTTCAAGAGAGTTTGCTTCTAAAAATAGGATCAAAACTGGTTTGTCTTGCCAATTCCTTTTGTTTCTTCACATGTTGATAAGTAGGCATGTTTTGCTCTATTTTTGGCAGAAAACAATGATACTGTGGGAAAACAAACAAATTCATACAAAAGCTCTTACTTCACAGAAATGAAAAGGAAACAATTTTCTGGTATGTGTTGACAGTCCACCAAGCCTTTATACCGCATTTTAGGAGACAAATACAAAACGACAGCTGATAAGTCACAACAATCATTTACTGTATTTGCACTTATCTACACTGTAAAAACAAGGCAGTCTCATGTCTTTCAGCCCAATTCATCACTCCGCTGTCCTAGTAACACAGACTAATGAACTGAGAGATGGTTGTGACTTAAACAATTATCCAAGGTGTGCCTTTTACAGCAATACAGCAATGCAAAGTGTGTGTTTAGTAGTAGGCTGTGTCAACAAGCAGGCTGATAAGCATCAGTCAACATGTTTTTAAATGTGCATGAGCAAACATTCAAACTAAACGCGTATGTTATCCACGTCAAATGTTAGAATATTCTTGTTTGCCTATCCTCTTTTAAGGCAGAAGAGGAGGAGACAGCCGATTGTTGTCTTTGACTCAGCCTCCTCTGCTTTACCTGCTGCTGCCGCAGTACACACACTACACAGCTGCACAAACACCAGCACTGTGGATCTGCGGCAGAGCCTTGTTACAACCTTGATTGTGTACATTTTCTCATCTATTACCAGCTCTCATAAAGGTCATATCTTGTTGTGGGGCGATTTACCTCTTGTGACTCTGAATACTTGGCTACTGTCAGACCAGACGCCTCAGGCAACATGTCTCCTGTTTGATCTGAGTGACTGCACATCGGTGCTCACGCTTGCACACACTAACAATGCTGTGATGAGACTGCATGAAAAGGCAGGGGTGCTGGGCCATTACTGCTCAATTATAGTAAAAGGTGAGTTGAAAGAGCTTGATGTGGGCTCGTGAAGGATGGGACAGTGCACGGAAGAATTAAGAGGAGGAAGTGGTGTGGGGGTTCTTGAGTTTCATGAATAAGCATGATGCAAGCTTTTCATTTTACTCACCTGAAGGGTTAGCAATAATAACCTTCATACAAAAATTCCCCTTCATGCATTCATCGTTGATCTTTATTATTTGCTGTTTCCGTGCTTCTCAAAGTTAGTGAAGAACAAAAATAGAAATATTTAGCACATCAGTGACTTTATTTATAGTCCCTTCCGGTGCCTGAAAAAGGCTAGAATGACATCTTGCCAGCAAACTGCTCTCGCCAAAACAACAGCAGTGAAGACCATTTTGCTATGGATGATTTTTAAAGGTGGGACTGCTCTAATGGCTATGACAGTATGACTGAATGCCTCAACACTTGTGATTGTGGTTAGTGTAAGAGGGGACAAAGCTGAATGAGCTGCAGCAGACAATGATTATCTAGTTCCAATCAATAGTGGGTCACACATCAGGCCACATTCCTGGAACAGATGGGAGTTTCAGCTAGTGAGGGAATGCAATCCTGCTACATTTGACAAATATTGCTTGGCCACTGTAATATTTTCCAAGCTTTTATATTTTTATTTGGGATAAACTATCCTTAAAAAAATCATGAAAAGCAGAACATAAAGATGCTCTATTGTTTAATCCCTAATGTCGGGCATGGAGAGTTTGCTAAAAATATGCTTGTCTTCTTTTCTGTGCTTGACAGGTGTCATTTATCTGTATTTACCTATGTGACATTAGTTTATGCAACAGTGAGCTAAAATAAAACACAAATGGACATGAGAGAGCACGGGGAAGTTCCTCAGACATCTTACAGTTTACACAAAGCTCCTCATCTCAGTTCTGAGAGATGTTAACCAGACAGTTTCCCAGACAAAGTTTATGACACACATTTCTGGAGCATTTCCAATAAATTCAGGTACTACAAACAAAACAGGAGCCCAACAGAGCACCAACAGCGTGGTGTGGCTATTTTGCATTTTCAGCAGCTCTCGCCCATTATCTGTCCCGAGTGGTGAAGAGATCCAGATGCTC
Organism: Thunnus maccoyii; assembly: GCF_910596095.1. Classification (NCBI taxonomy): domain Eukaryota; kingdom Metazoa; phylum Chordata; class Actinopteri; order Scombriformes; family Scombridae; genus Thunnus; species Thunnus maccoyii. The sequence goes on along the minus strand of NC_056538.1, from coordinate 27,299,679 downwards.
CTGGGTTGGACAAGGCACTGTCCCATCCATGTACCCAGAAAAGTAAACATGACAAGATTTTAAACAGATTTGCTAAGAGTATAAAACTACAGGCCTTTAAGCCCAACGAATGCATTAGAGCACCGTTGCAATTTAACTGCTCAGGTTTCCCAATAGTCAAAACACTGACCCTGAAAGGCCAGCAGCTGCAGGACATAACACATGCAGATAAGACCCAAACAGGCCAATAAATTCTTGTGTGTTAATAAAGAAGGTGGGAGGTTAGCCACGGAGCGCCAAGATAGACAAGGTCTTGAGGGTAGGAACGCTTAACTTCTGATGTTTCCCTCATGTGTTGAATTGCCAAGTTCACATTCTCCTTTTAAGCTAAATTTCAGCTTTGAAACCCATTAAGTGTATGTAGAATAGAGGGTGATGTTATTGACAGTATAGGGAAATATGATTCCTACACACGACATCATACTGCTGCGATGGAAAGCTCCATCCTACAGGCGAGATGATGATGAAGAGCGATGCATTCGGCACAGTCCTCATTCACTTGCTTCACGGGGGCAATGATCTGTGAAAAATCGCAGCACATCTTATGAAAAACAACCTCTCAAAAGTTCTTAGCAGATATAATCAGCCTCAATTTGCAGCTGAACACTTCCATCATTAGGAAAATGAGTAATCTCTCACCCTGTCTCCATATCAGCAAAAGGCTGGGCTTACTTAGCGTGAGCCCACCCTGACGGTTTGAGTAACGGGGAGCATTATCTTTAATCAGAACTCTTTGTGTCACTTCCCCTGCCTCTGCCATCTGCTGCAGCTCATACACGTCTGTGTATGGAGGGTGTACCATGCGCATCTCTCAGTCTCTCTGACTCCTTCTAAGCTGGTTTTAGATGTAAGATAGATAAAACACAACACACAACTCTGAGTTTTCTCTTAAATACCACAGAGTAGAAATGTTTACATAGAAAGTCTGATCTCAGCACCTTAATCAGTCACACCATCGTTTCACTTCTAACCTCATGGTGTCTATGAGGCTATTGTCCTCACTTAGCTACGTGCATCAATACTTTCAAACACAGTTCTCTCATTCAGGATGTTGCTTGTACAATATGACGTCAGCAAATACATTGGAAAATATATTATGCAGCTAGAGCAGAAAATAATTCACCTCATATAGTGGTTTTTAAATGTCATTTCCCCTTATATCACTCGCCTCGTCATTTATTAAAATGTACATGTCATTGTATCCATCCGCTCACAAAGCTGATCATGACTAACAATCAAACTGATGTGTTAATGAAGTTTTAATCACATCATAACATCCAGAGCATTTAATGTCCAACTCCTCTATCGTCCACGTTTTTGGGTCTGCCGATGTCTAAGATGGCCAACAGTGAGTGCATTATGTACCTGAAAACTTCGGGTGCTTGGCTTATTTGTCTCTGCTGATCTTAGGTGACAATGATGTCACACTGACTTCCAGTGAAGTCTGTATCTGTACACCGGCAATATTACTCAGTCTATTCTTACACGAGACTCGGTTATAATAAATATCAGCTCCTAGAGCTGAACCGCAATGACTCATTATCTGAATCTTAAGCAGAATCTAGTCCTAATTAAAGCAATCTTGATATGAAGAAGTTCACTCTTTCCTACATGATTTATCACTGCCATATAAAAAACTAGCGCTTGCATGCAGCTGTTTTAATTTTGACTACCATATACCCCTATCTCAGCCAAAAAAGGCGTTTTGCTTACACATTTCCAACTTCTACAAACTACTGCAGCAAGCAAAAGTGTTTTCATGTGAAACAGGAAGACAACACATATCCCCCTAATTTTAGAATAAATACAGCTGCTAGTTTTACAGTTTTATTTCACCATGCAATTGTATCCACAATATGCGCAGTTTCGTTTAGAGAGCAAAGTGAAAAGCTCCACTTCACTTTGTAACAAAGTGTTCCAGTAGAAGGACCATTTTTAAAGTGCTGAATAAAACATATTTTCAAGGGATGCAAATTTCGAAATTTTGGTCATGATCATTTTAACCAATGGCATTTAATTTCACTGCAATTCTACCATGTGTGTCGTATTTGCCTTGTGCTGTAGTACACCTACAAATCATCTGGTCAAACATCTTTGTTCTTGCATTTCTTTCTGTAGCCTCAAAGCTTCCCTGAATAATCCTGACTGTCACATGTACATCTAAAAAAAAAAAAAAAAAGAAAAGTTTTTATAATTATTAAAAGAAAAATTGGCTCCCCTCAATTACATTTTATATTAACTTGATTAATTTAAAATGATTAGTTATTTTCTTGTTTAACTGAATAATTACTAATACTGATATTAGTCCTGTTACCAATTATATATATTTATGCCTAAAATAATTAGCTGATATATATCGTGCACCCAAATTTTATCAGCATACAGGCATTTCCCTTTTCCATATGTATGCATGTAAACGTGTATGTACTGTTGCTTTATGTATTTGAACAGTTACATAAATTATTTTCACAGACAATCACTCCTTGTGAGTGGCACCTTTAAGGGATCATTACAGTGATCCAGTGTGTAATGAGCTTCAAAAATAGCTGCATAATTTATGACACAGCAAGGCAATTTTCAAGCTTTATCAAACCATTAACAAGTTGCCGAGAAGAAAACCACCACCACCGGACACATGTATAAATATTATCACCAACTATAAATACAGTATGCTGTGTGCTGAAGGAATAACACATTCTCCTTCTGATGTTGACTGGCATAAGAGTCTAAGTTTATTTGACTTGTATTTTGAAGTCTATGTAAGCTGAAACGCATAGTTTTGTAACACATATTATGTAATATTTAATACTTATTATAATCTGTAAAGCAGAGTGTCCATCAAAAGGAGCATGTGTGCTTAGTGTTTAACCATCCCTGGGTAAATACAAATGCCAAAAAATAAACTTAGAGTTGTCAGTGGCCGCTCATTAAAACACCAAAGCGAGTAAATCCCTCTGAAACCTCAGGTGTCAACACAGTTATTCAAAGTTTTGATCATGGATGAATTCAAACTGTTTGTGTAAATTACTGTTTTTTGTATCATTCTCAGATTTATGTCTCTGTACGTCGCCGACTGAGAGGCCAAAAGGCATTTCTACTGACTCACACCATGACTGTAAAGTCAATTTGCTTAAGGAGGCCGATCTAATGAGTCATATGACATGTAAGCATCAGCTAGTAGCATGATCCCTCTACATGACGTCTAGTTTGGATCTAATCAACCCAGCAAAAACTAGATTCCTATTTATGTGGTACAAACAGAAGACATTATCCTACAGTGGAATAATCTATGGAGTATACTCTCAGTAGGTGTGTTATATTATTGGTAAAATTAGAAGCGCAGAGCCACACTTCGTAGGACGATATGAAACAAACCATATATTGTAATCTTATCTGTGATCTAGTAGTCATTTTATTCGGCTCAGAATATTATCCAACTACAGCTTGTAGATGTTTGTTTATTGTCTCACTAGTACAGTACCTTCCAAAACTGTGACCATTTGTGATCTCTGGATCAGCACAGCAGTTGTTGGCTCAGCTGCTTATGATTCATATTGTTGTGGTCACATTTTTTTTATTTTTTATTTTTTATTTTAAGCACCATTAAATGAAACCATTGTCCCCGTGTTAGTGTTCTTTCTGAGAGTTCAGCAAATAGGTAAAAACATTCTCACTGCTGGTCCAAATCACAAGAGAAAAATCAATGGGATCTAATTTCCTTCAGAACAGAACAGAACACTATTTTAAGTGCAGCTGATAGTCTTGATAGATGGAAATACATTTATATAGTCACAGACCAATTTAATTTCTTTCCCTGTCATGGGACCTCTGTCACAACACTTCCTGTAGGTACCATCCAAAGGAAGTCTGGCATCTGCTATTGGTGCAATAATTAAGTTTTGGACAGAATACACACAGACTAAAACAGAGTTCATGGCAAAGGACAGGATATTATGACAGAGGTTCAAACAAGGCCAACATGAGATTTTCACAATGAATGTGAAAGGATGGATGTACTTGGGGTTAGATTAGCAAAAGCTGATAGTATGATTCTGTGACAGATAATTGTGACTTTTACGTATTAATTTCTGATGAATGAAGTGCTGAAATGATTACTCATTTAACTGATTGACAGAAAACTATTCAACAACACTTTTGATAAGAGATTCCAGCTTCTAAAATGTAAGAATATGCTGCTTTTTGGGTTTTGTACTGTTGGTTGCACAAAACAAGCAGTTTGAAGTCACGTTGGGCTTTTCATTATTTACATTTAATATTCATTATGAATGGTCAGTTTATAAGATGTATCTGTAACATCTCAGGAAGGCACTTTGCTTCTTAAAGTTAAAAACAATCAACAGATTAGCCAACAAATAAAATAACTGTTAGTTGCAGTCTTCACAATAAGTCATCACAGTAATCACAAGGTTCCATTTCAATGAACATATCTAACAACAATAAACTAATCTGACTTTGACACTGCAGTCACATAAAGCCACCCCAGTTTGTAGCTTCTGGGGAATGGCCCATATGAGAGCCCACAGATAAAGTGGAACAAGGAAAATGTCTGTGTGAGCGCTGGGTGTCTGTCAAAGCAGGAACTGGGAGGCGTTCTCAGTTGACCTCTGAGGGCAAGGACTTCCCAAAGCCCCTCTGCAAAACAACAGCAGACCCGGCAGCTGACAACGGGACACAGGCTGCTGCTGCTGCTGCACTGCTATGCCTGCCTTGAGAACGCACCGATTGCCCCCCACCTCTGTTCCTCTTCCCTCTCTTCTACCATTCACAAGGGCAAGAGGGTAAAGCCCTTTGAAAACTGGCAGCGGGAGAAAGCAGAAGTAGCAGCTATCACCTTGCCGATATGATCTGTCTGGAATGTGGCAATGCTTTACTGTATGTGAACAGACATGTTTGTGATGTCAGATATAACAACGGACAGATGGGTTTTGCCAACAGCAGCTTGATCCCAACCTTAGAACAGGAATTGTTTACAGTATGAAATATCACATGTATTCATATATCTTCTGCATGCAAAGTACAATTCATACATGCATGATTCATTCAGATGACTTATTGTTACGCATATGTCAATGCTGGAAGTCATAACCGTCTAATAAAAAAAAAAACAGGTGAGGAAGTGGTTGGGAAACAAACCAAATTAAAGAAGAAAAACTATCACCAGCAAGTATATTTTGAGCACAATACTGATTTGATAGGTGGTTTTGTTGTCAGCTAAGCAGCAGCTACAAATACAAGATTGTCGGGAGATTAATGTATCAGACGTGATGACAGGCATAATGTATGACCACTGACTGATGAGTAGAATAACCTCAACAGAACTATGCAAGAGGCCCAGGGTAAGTGCTGGATTAGTCAGTTGTTTTCATGTTCCTTTTGCTTATTTTGGACAATGTTCAACAAAAGCAACCAAGCCCCTCCCACCTACCCTTAAAAACACTGCCCACCTCTGGAGCCTTGATCAACCCCCGTGAAGAGAAAAATCAAACTCCAATCAAGTGATTCACTGAGCAGCTTTACGACATTAGAGCGCGACTGTTTTCCTTGTTGAGACGCAGCACGTGTGGAAAGTGTCTCCGTCAGTGTCACATGTTTGAGGGGTGGGGGGGGACATAGAACATTCGTGCTCATTGTGTATTTGTGCGGCGAGTGAGCTGTTCCAGTACAATGAAAGAATCAGTGCTGACAATTAATCACATTTGTAAACAATTAGAAGACATTTAACCAAATCATGTTTATTACTGAGCATAAACATGTTGTCTCCTGTCTTCCCCACCAGTTGCATTCAGGCTTCAACTGCCATGACTGTGTTGCTGCCTGACTTTGCATATGATTTGCATGCCAGACCTGTCGGTGGTAGTACCAGTTTTTACTCTTTCCTAACCCTGCCCTGGATTCTACACTGCATTAAACATGCATAACTGTGTACCACATTTACAGAAACCTTTTGTGGAAGGTCACAGGGGACCTTTTTTGAATACAATGACCAATCATTTCAACAAGTAGCTACTGATTAACAAACAGAGATCTCATTTGGCTTAGGGAGTACTTTATGACAGAAAGAGGCGGGAACAGTGACTGTGAAGGTGTTGTTAAGGATTAAAACACCTTTTCATTGTTGAAAATTACATCCTAAAAAGAGATGACAGTAGGGACTGTTGTAGCATTTACTGTGTCAGTTACAGCCCAGAGACAAAACATTCCTTACACCTCCTCAGCTCATTCCAATATAATGACCGATCAAACTTGCCACCGTGTTCCTTGAGAAATGCAACACACCTCCGGGCTGGAATGACTGAGAGTATGTGAAAGTAGTATCTGAAAATATCCCTCTACATCAAACTATGTCAGCTATGTCAGATGACAGCAATACTGGTGAGTAAATGGTCCCGATTGTCCATAGCCTGACTTTAAGTGGAAGGAATTTCAGATGGACAGATTATTGCATTCACAAGTCTGCCTGTTCTGGACACTCCATCTCATGACACTGTTTTCTGGCTGAAACTGTGCATGTGTGTGTGTGTGTGTGTGTGTGTGTGTGTGTGTCTGTGTAGTTGTTTATAGGTTACTGCTCAGGGTGAGAAGGAGGGTGAGAAAGCTTGAGAGGCTGTTCCTTGCTCTTTTTGCCTGACGTTGACCATTATGTTAGCTGCATTATGCCTTGTGAGGGTCCTTTTCTCCTGTTGTTTATACAGTACTGCTATGAACCAAGCACGTTTTTTCCTCTGTACCATTGCAGCTGCTGTTCCATACTGACCATGGTGGTCTCTGTGTAAACATTAGCCAGCTTTAAGTGGAAGACAATGAGGAAATGACAGGGGGGTGGTGGGGGGGTAGGGGGGGGGGGGGGGGGATGCATTTGAAGACATTCAAGGATGGATTTCCAGATGAAACAGAGAGATGACATCATGGCAAAGTCAGCTAGTAGGAACATGAAGAGGCCTAGTAATGCAACACCATACATAAACAGTGGACAGCTGTATTTATAGGAGATTGTCTCATGGTTCTATCTGCCTCCATAAATCCTATTATCTGAGTTGTAGCCATTCCCCTGCCCAGGACCCAGCAAGAGACTAGCAGCTCTGGCTTATAAAGCCTTATCAAGGCACTCTAGTGCTGTGCAGTTATCACTATTGTTGTGACATTAGTCGGCTTGGCCGAGATGAAAACTGGTCACATCAATGCTTGATTAGACATTACCTCATTATGATCGGATAAACCCAAATGGCAGTTTATGTGCATCTGAGAGCTATTTAGTCAAAATTATAGACAGCTGTCGGGTATTACACAGGCTTACCTCCGTGTTGTCATAGGACCCCACAATGAGTGGCCTTACATGCAAAATCTGCCAATTTTCATACAGAACTATATGATAACGGTTTGAACCTGTATTTTACTATCAAGAATAATATGTGGTTCCTCCTGCAAAACAAGACATTAAAAAAGAGGAGAGGTCCAAATGGTAGTGGGATGCACCTGCTACAACTGGACTTTAAATATCTGTTTGACATCACTTATCTGAGATGCTGAGGAACAAAGCACAGAAGGAAGAAATCTGACAAAGACAGAAACTATAGAAACTCGGTTACTCCACCACAAAGTCATAAACAGAGATGAGGCAAACGAAAGTAATTTCACTTACATATCTTCGCAGTTTTTTCTCCGGTGGTGACTTTCTCAGCCAGCCTTGGAAGATGATTTCTCCGCCGCTCATGTTTGTAAGAGTCTGCTGTTTCTTGTTACTCTACAACTGCGGTCTGTCACTAGTACATGACGGCTCCTGCAGGCTTGCCTGTTCAAAGTGCTGTCGGCGTTTGGCTCTCACTGGTGCAGTCTGCTCCCCCCATTTGATAAAAACAAAAGTAGTGCTGGTCGGAGATGTTGCCAGTCGTTCCTGGTGGTACTGTGTGCAACACCCTGCGCGCAAAATCCTGGTAGGGCGAGAAAAAAAAAGGCGCAACTCGATTCTAGGGGGGAATTACGCACGGCCAGCTGACAAGGAGCCGCGGGTAAACTCAACTGATGCAGGGTGAGGAAGTATCATAGGGTGTCTGCAGTTTGTTTTCCCAACTCATACCACGCCCACCGAGCAAAGAGAGGGATGGGCTCCGCTGGGATACATGGGATGGGAGAGCTGCTTGCTACAAGTAGTTTATGATCCCAAAGTATGTTTAAATCATCAAGGAACTAATTGAAACATTTTTTTTTTTTTGGCGTTCACGGAAAAAAAGGAGTTGTAGTAATTGTTTTATTATAAATGTTGAAACGTATCCAATTTAAATTATTAAATCAAACGTGTGAGATCAAATGGCAAATATATATTAATTATTGGTACAAAGAGATTTCTTGAAAAGATTTTTCTGTATTTTGATGAAATGATAATGTTAATAGAGTTAACTGCTGTGATATAATAAAAGGTTCGTATTGTCCCAAGTGAATGAGATGGGAAAACGCACCATCTTGTGGAAAGTTGGAATACTTGACAGTTATGCTGAAAACATTTTTTTTTTCAAATATGGTTAACAGGTTAAAGAGACATCATTTGATGTAACTCAAAGCTTCCTTGAGAAGCAATGAAAAATAAATAGTGGAGAATGAGACTCCGTATATATAGTATGAGGACATGTCATTCTGACAAAGAAAATACATCATCTAAATACCAACTGTTTTCATATAACAGGTGCGGATACACTTACTACAGAAATAATTGTATTATTGTACCAATAAACAAACAAACAAAAAAAGTATTGAGTATAGTTTTGAATATCATATTTATTAGACATTTGCCAGACATGAAAAACACATAATTACAAAATGGCTACTACGCTGCGACTGTGTTTTACAGAAGACATGAATGGGAGAATCTGGGAAAAGGAATCACATCTTTTATGTTGTCTACACCGAGAATGCACTGCAAATATCGCTCAAATCCCAGTCCAAAGCCACCATGAGGGACGGAACCAAAACTCCTCAAATCCAGATACCTGCAAAATGAATAAAAATGTCATTTGACCTCGTCATGATCAGCATGTTATTTTTGAAATGTTTATGTAAATGTATTTTTTTTATTTTATTTTACCAGCTGTAGGTGTCTTCTAATCCCACCCTGAAAAGAAAAATGATTAACGTTAGAGCCGTTGATCATAAAATAAGCTTAACATCTAAAATAAATCTTCTCTTTCTCTGTGCAAATGAAAACTTCACCTTCTCTGCAGACGTTTTCTGTACGTAACTGAACGTTACGGCCTAAAAACAGGTGTTGCACGTATTAGGGTTAGACTTAAAGCAACAGATAAATTCACCTGCACATTGGGCTGAAGTTTAAAATAGCAGACTGAAGATGTGACAAAGGTTCCATGTTGTCCACAACTATGTAAAACTGTCAGTAAAACCTGCATTTACATCTTGTTTCCTTTGCACAATACATGTAATGTTAATTGTTCATTTACATTGTTTTAATAAATGAATAATATAAATACAAATGCAATATAAATGTTATATGTATTCTATAGTTTGGGTTTTTACAGGTGAAAATCCCTAACTTTCTGCACATTGTTGCCCAGTTGTTTGACTTGTTGTGGGCAGTTGTGTAGAGACGTGCTTTTTATTTAAAGCACTGCAACACCAGGTTGACACTTCCGGGGTTGTGCTTGTGTAATGTAAAGTAACAAATGTAAAGCAACTGAGCAGATATTGATTTCTATATGCTAAATGTATCAGAAATGGCCCTCCAATGCCCCCGGGGAATGTGTTCTTACTCCTCCAGCCGAGCCCTCAGCAGATCTAGCCTCTCCTCTCTCAGCGAGCCCCCACAGAGCTCTCCAACTCCCGGCACAAGGAGGTCCACCGCAGCTGCCTGCGCGTAAACAACAGCTTGGATATGCAAATCGCTGCTATGACCCGACTGACATTAAAAGGAAAGAATTGAGTAGTTAAATAATTGATTCACTCTGGATTTGTGTGTAACTATGTCTTACTGTATGCTCAGGATGGTCCTGGTTGTCTCTTGCATAAAAGGGTTTGAGATCATAAGGATAATCAGTGACAAAGACTGGAATGTTGCCGCAATGTTTCACCAGATACTTCTCATGCTCTGTCTGAAGGTCACATCCCCACTGTAGAAAAGAAGAGCTAAGGTCAACATGAAGCTCTGTGGAATGATAGAGTTAGAAGCCAATATACAGTGGAGGTAGATATCAAGTTTGCTCTATCAAGGAGGAAATAAAACCACTTACGTCTGTTGGGAAGGTAAATTTCTCTGAGCTGCGGTTTAGGATGTCTATAGCTTCACTGTAGGTAATCCTAGAAGTAGATTGACAGAGTATCCCTCATTTATGGTTTTATTCTTTATAATTTTTATTTTTATATAGTCATGTATATAAAAACGGAGACTTACGTAGGGAACCTCCTCTTTAGCATCGCATCTACAGTGTCCTTAGAATATATAGATGCAATATAGGAAAATTGTGTAAGTGTAAGAGATGATAATAAAAGTCAGATGCAGTCATGGCTGGTTGGTATAAGTAGCCAGGTTATGTAGCCAAGTTAAATAAGTGTCCTTCAGGACTCACCTTGTGTCCAGGAGTCACATGCTTGTGAAATAAATCCACATCCTCCGCACAGTGAGCCAAGACATGCTCTGTGGCAGATCTGAACATGTCCTCCATGACCTAAGGAGCGGGGTCCAGTTTAATAATTAAAGCTTTCCCAGACAACTGAGCGCAAGGGCAACTTTAAAAGTCACATAAGGTAAGTGTAGAATCTGAATTTCAGTACGCAGAAATGATGCGACGTGATGTCGATTGACTTCATCCGAGATGCTCATGTTTAAAGAAGTAGCCAGTCTGTGATGACTGCTTTTTTTTTTTAAAATCAAAGGTTAGCAAACAATTTAAGATAGAAAAAAGATTTAATGTCTCTCTTTCTCTGGATGAAGTCATCCCCCTAAACGTACATGAAGCAACCCTGACAGAGAAAAAGGTGAAAAAATGATAAATGTGATGGTTTACATTGTGAACGGTACATAGAAAACGGATGAGTGAAAAGTAGTTAACAGGCTATGACACATTAACCAGTATGATGCTTTGATTGACATCATAGAGCCATAATGTATTTCGCAGACAATGACATAATGTACCTTGGTGAGGTCCTCTATGGACTGTGTGAAGGAGACCTCGGCCTCCACCATATAGAACTCAGCCAGGTGGCGTCTGCTTTGGGAGTTCTCTGCACGAAAAGTTGGCCCAAATGTGTAGACTTTAGAAAAAGCCCTGCAAGAGAATGAGTGACAAGGCATAATTAGAAATGTACTTCAGTGTGAGCACATGTGCCTGTCTCGTACTCTCTCAGACAGAATGTACAAGTGGGAATTGTAAAGATTAAAAATATTCTTATACTTTGTCTCACCCTGACATCACCTCCAAATGAAGCTGACCAGACACAGTCAGGAAGGCTGGAACAGAGAAAAAGTTCTGATCCTCTTCGTACTCTGGGCTTGATGGCTATAGTAAAAACAGAAGTTTTGTGGTTTAAAATCAATGCCATTAATCCTTCTGTTCACACCAGAGCTTTGATGGACCGTTACATACTGGAGGTGACCTCGCATTTTAGAACATCGGTAAACGCATCTGAAGATTCTCACCTCAACCTGAAAAAGCTCCCCTGCCCCTTCACAGTCATTTGAGGTGATGACAGGAGTGTGAATCTGCACAAAGCCATTTTCCTGAAAAAAAATAAAATAAATAAATACAAACATTGCTCTGCATTCTGTTAAAAAAACTCCTCCACTGATGGTTCTCACCTTGAAATATGAGTGAATTCCTGAAGTGGCCTCGCTTCGTATTCTCAAAAGGGAACTAAAGACATTTGTTCTACACCTGAGATGAGGAAACTGGCGGATATACTCAAGCCCATGTCTGTCTTTGATCTTAAAGGGAAAATCCTGAAATAAGAACAACAATAATTGACAAGAATTACCTTTCCTATACAATGACAACATAAAAGGTTACGACATAGGTGAGGTACAATTTGAGCACAGTGATTACTGTAAGCAAAATGGGAACTATTGTCCTTACCACAGGGTTACACTCTCCAATTACATGGATATGTTCTGCCTCCAGTTCAACTGGCTGATTTCGATGTGGACTTTTCTTAAGGATACCTGTGACTTCAACAGCACTACCAAATGTGAGCAACCTTCATTTGAGGGGGGAGAAAAAAAAAGAGTAGAAATCAAAATATTTAAGCATGCGTACGTAATGCCTTCATACTAAATACAATTGAAGTCCTTACGGATCATTCAGCTCTGAAGTGGCAACAATTTGCAATGACTGTAAGGAGCTCCCATCATTCACATTCAGAAATAGATTTGCCTTTTGAGGTCTGACAGAGCGAACCCATCCCTGCAAGAGAGAGACAAATCAAACTATACTTGACAGTCACTGGGAATACAGATATAACTTCTTTTTGCTTGCATATAATACAGTATTCACAAACTTAACTTTACATTCATTCTCACTAGTATGTCTGCTAAATGTATGTATAAATATGTACATGGGTAAAGTATAGGAGGAATTCAGCCAAAATATAAGCTTGTTAAGTGCTTGTTAAATGAAGTGACTCAGTTATGGTCATTTATTTTAAAAGCAAGTATATGATAGGAGGGACTGAGGTTTTCATAAGGTAGTTAAGTGATTTATTAATTCAGTTCTCAAAAATGAAATATAGTAGTCTGGGTGTACGTAAGTAGCATGTTAGGTTGGTTGTAACTTGGACAAAAATAGGCGTTAACGTTACCTGTACTTTGACATTTGCTCCCAATTCAGCACCTGAAATTGCGTCGGATACTCTTAGTTTCGTTGGTGTCTTCTTACAATAATGTCGAATACTTAATATCCCCCGAGATACTGAACTGGTTGATGCAACAGAAAGCGTTTTAGCTACAGCCTGAAACATCGTGACAAACGCTCCACCTTCCGATACAAAAACCGCTAAAACCTCATGTTGCGACAACTCGATGATACCAAAAACAAAATATTTAATCGTATTTTTAAGGTGTATTTCGTTTTGCTTACACTTTTGACATTCACGTTGTATCAGTTGTCTCAACAATATCACTTCCTGATTGGGTCTTTCACCATTCGTCCAATTCAGCCACGTGAAAAATAAGCAGCCAATCAAATTCCGGTTTCTCGCAGCGGTCCTTTTCATGCTCAAGGGAGGTGTAGTTTTCTTAAAAATAGCCCGAAATGCTGCGGAAGTTCATAATATTATCATATAATATCGTTTGAATTATCATTATCAGTTATATTATTAATATATATGAAGGGGATATAATAGAATTACCAAGGGAAGAGCAGTATGCAGACAACTGCATCATTTGAAAAACAAAATTATAATATTTAAATTAACTATAGTCCACTGTTTGAGAGAAGGAGAAAAAGAACACAGTATATAGTTATGAAGTAAATTTCTAACCTCTAATTTTACCTTTTGACTGAATACAGCTGTGGGAATATATACCTAAGGTAAGTAGTGTTTCTTATGTATACTCTTAACCATTCTTCAGAAACATGTCTAGTCACATTGCCAAATTAAAATGCTATCAAAAAAGTTAATTTCTTTTATCCTTTTGTACAAATATGCACATGCATACACTCATAATAATACTTATTGCTGAGGTCAATATATCTATGTTTATGTCATATGATTTTCTCTTTTTTTTATTTTGTTTGCTTGTTTGGTTTATTATTTTAAATTTAAATAGAAATTCTAAATGTGTCTGGAAATCAAAATTCATATGAAAATACCACATTTTGTAAAAATTCCTGGGGCTTCCCTTTGATGTTATATTAAGATATATCAAGCATCAAATACTTTGAAAGCTCAAACCACCACTGTGAAGAAGTGGGCAAAACAGTGGATCTCCAGTGGATAGCAATTATTTCCCAGCTGCCAATAGTGCATAGTCAATATATACTTTATTATGTGAATCTGTCATGTCTAGTACCTAATGAACAGAGTCTAAGATGTAGTTATATATCATGAGTGCATGCACAAGGATACAATATCAATAGCAGATATCCAAAATGTGGTAAGGAGATCAGAAGACCAAAATGTAGTTCTACATACAGGATTAAATTTAAATTCAGTAGTAAAGAGCAACACGTGTGGGATGATTCATAGTGTGATGAACCAAGCGGCACAGCTATCATAACTACATGAAAATCAATCTTGTATGATGTATATGCCGTCACTGTGAGGTCCATTTGTGCGTAAACCTCGTTAATTCAATACCCAAAATGACACTGGGTCTATTCCCACCATTTGCTGCTGGACTAAATCAGACCATGCCACCAATGTAATAAGATGCCATAGACAATTATTCACCTGGTCTCGCCTGTCAGCTCTGGAGCCCCTGGTCTGGGTCTGCCAGCAAGCACAGAGCTGGGTGTCTCCACCTCCGGCTGCTTATGACACATCATCATTAAACTCAACATGATGCATTTGAAAAGTCAGCAGGGTCATTGATATTAATTATGTCCAGCATGGACAGAGCAATTATGCACATGGTCTCATCTTAATGGCGAGCAGAACAATTCTATTTTCTGATTCATTGAAAGAGTGCAAAACATAAGTGGGAAATTGTTAAGGTCGTGTAGGTGTGTACCATATGTTTCTGTATCCTCAGATCAAAGTTTATATGTGGTGACAATCAGACCTATTTTAGCCAGTAATGAGGAGAAAATTATCTGCCAGGAAACGACCAAGAATTGACAACCAATAATACTCATATTATTATTAATAACACTAATAAAAATATTAAGTAGAATGATATCCTTTTCCAGGAAATGTATTAAAATTAATCTCATCTAAGAGCAATATAGGCTGCTTCTGAATTCTGCTCTGTGTCATCATCTGCAGTACCTCCTTCAAACACAAGGCAGTGCTGTAGCTCTATGAGACTTTAACCTCCTTCCAAATCCCCACCTATTGTAGATTTATTCATTTACCCCTGAGTTTCCACCAATATATTATTCATTTGCTGCTCCAAGGTCTACTGAAATGGAAACAAGCTGGCATTGTTATGTTCCCTCTGCAGTTCTATCAAGAATAATGTAAAGGACCTGCTGGCTTTCATCGGCAGCTGATAGTCCAAACGCAACAGTGAAATCAGGTTACATCAAGGAACTGTTTTCTACGCATCAGTAGGAACAGCAAGGTTGAGATACCCCCTGTGTTTAGCTATGACTTGATTTGTAATTTCCCCCCCCCTTTTTTTTTTGCAGGCTTGACACATTCCGTGACAACTTGCACGTGGGAGAGATGCTTGATGGCATGTCACAAGTATTTATATTTCCACAGACACACATCTTCCCACACAGACCACAAGGCAATATATGCATGAAACAAGGTGAAAACAGTATGCTCTTCTGTCTGTGCATAATTTTTGCAGGACTAAAAAAAAAAAGCACCCCAAAGTAAAATGTCATCCCGTTTAAACTTCCCATATAATAAATCAAGTAGTGAAATCAAATGGTTCTCCTAATGGATGATTCATAGCTGTCTGTTCATGGAGCCTCTACAGGTAGAGGAGTTGTTTGGCAGTGGCCTGACAACCTTATTTGGGCTTAACAACTTGTTAAAATCAATACACGATTAGTCAGCAAAACAAAGGATTGTGCTGTAAAAGCTTAGATCTCAGGAGGATCACTGAACTTAAAGGGCAAGTGCATCCTCTGCTCTCAGCAGACCTGCCTGTCCAATGACTGCAGCACTATATCGACAGCATCTTCTGCCCCCTTCCACGAGCCTTTATCAGCTCCTACAAATTTTCTGCATTCTTAAATGGAAGGGGACATTGATTTTATGTAACATGGCTCGTTAAGTGCTGATTAGACCATTATAGTGATGTGATTTCAGGGAATGGGTTATGTGACAGGTGGCCAAACACAAATCAAAAGGAACTAACAACCATTCCTGAAAGAGATTTGGGCTGTTGCACTGCTTCACCTATGAGCCTCCAGTTCCTACCAGACTACTGTGTTTGCATTATTATTTATCTAATGGACTTCAGAATTCTGCAGTTTAGAGGAGATACCCATTAAAGGTGTTCAAGACTTACAATTTACAATTTCATCTTTTAGCAGATGCTTTTATCCGAAGCAACGTACATCTCAGAGCTGATACAACATAAACAAGGATCAGGAAAGAGCAACACAAGTAAATTTTCATTGTTGAAATGTTGGAAATGATGATGTTCAGCCATCACAGGGTAATTAGTTTCATATATTTGTGAAATCTAATGAGTGTATTTGTGCTAGTGCTGAAGTGAATATTCGATGAAGTAGTCAGGCAATCAACAGAAAATTAATAGTCAACAATTTTGATAATTGACTGCTTAAATGATTTCTCAAGCAAAAATGCCAAACAGATGCTGTTTCTCAAATGTGAGGATTTGCTGTTTTTTTCTGTTTCACTAACTAAAATACAGTATATTTGGGTTTTGGAGTATGAGTCAACAAAGCAAGACATTTTCAACATGTGCCCTGGAAAATCGTGATTTGCATTTCTCACAATTTTCATTTATCTTTGTGTGTTTTTCCTTGTGAGCCACATTAAATTTCCATCACCTGGTGATGGATAATTAAGTTTTTCTGACCTTGATTGTGTATACCAATCACTATCTGACTTACAACAAAGTTCTACAAAGTGAGCATGTTATTCTAAAGTCTCCTGTTAGCCTATAAAGTCTGTAAAGTTATTAAAAACAGCACTTGCACTTCTGAAATTGATAGCTAATTCTGAGTCCAACTTGACAAGTTCCTGTGGAGCTGATGAGAATCTTCACTTTGCACTTGTGCCTCCATATAATTCATTCTCTGGCTGAAGGTTGGTAACACACGCTGTGATTTAACTCAACACAACAACAGATCCATCAGATGAAATACTGACAGATTTGGGGTATATTTTGTATACATCAATTTTGCAATAAAAGGAAATTCCTCCTAGATGGTGTTGAGATAGAGTCATGGTATTAGGAACATTAACAACATTACAGCTTCAACCTTCAATATGTCACATCAGTTTAATACTTCAAATTCTTTTTACTTTTACTAGAGCTAGTCAAAGACAAGAATCTCCTGAGATGGCTAAGAATAGAAAAGCAGGTAATATCAAAAATATTCTACCTCATCACATAGCGTTATCGTCATCTGCACATATATGCCACAGTCAAATGAAACAATTCATTCTCATCCACACTTTGCTCTTGACAGTACACCTTTCAGTGCTTAAGGAGGATGCAGTGTGGGATCATCTTCATTTCCCCAGGTTCTTTAACTTTAACTTTATTTAACTTCCAATATGGATAGAGCTCCCTCATGCTCATTTACAGGATAATTTGCACAAATGATCCTCAATGTTAACTCTCAAATGTGGTGCAAGAATTCTAGTTTTATCTAGGTCACCACAGATAAAGCTGGTATTTATTTTCTTTTGTTGTGAAGGGTTCAATAAGAGAGCGCCTACTGTATGTGGAAATACTTACACAGTACATCCAGCATTTGTTGCATGTTAGTCTGGTTAAATGTTGTCATAATAAACCACAATAAGTCTCTGTATAGAAAACACCTTAAAGCCTAAGAGATTAGGGGGTCTGAACTACCACTGAGATGACTTTGAAAAGTCTACTTAATAATTTCCTCTGCAAAATTTCTGCATGTCATATATTTTCAGTTATCTGAGGGATATTGCTGATCTGTAGCTCCACTTAAAGATTTTAAAACTCTTATAGGACAATTTTAGTTGCCCAAACTTGCTGCAAACTGCTGTAAGTATACCTTGTTTACACCATATACATAGTTATTACCTCCTCAGGAGAGTTATGTATTTATACACAGTATTGTGTATCTTGTCTGCCTATCTGTCTCTTAATTTGTGGCAATTAACTGTGTTTGTAAAACTACTAGCTAAACTGGCAAGATATTCACACATTTGTTCTTGTGTGAGGAAGGAACCTATTATTTTGGTAATGCCATGACCTTTCATCTGCCACCGGCAAACATTTTATCATTGACAGTATGCCATACAACTGTTGGTAAATTAACAGCTAACTGTGGAGATTATTCAGCCTTTCTACTGGTTGTCTTCTCGTTCTACAAGCATTGTTTACAGGGCAGACATAATGTCCTATTACAAGAATCTACAGTTCACAAACAGCAAACTATAAAATGAGCAGTGAGAGCTGTTCTTTTCTTTTTGTGTGAGTGCATTCCTCCACATCCCTATCACTAATGTGTCCTTCCCCCTCGTTGGTTTATTTCATTTACCTCCCCTGTTGAAGAAGGAATGATCTGATGATAAGTGAATGATAACTGGTTTCATGAAACATTATAGCAGCAGAACAAAAATAACTTGTTAGCCTTGACACACACTGTAATTCGAATTGGGGAAATTTAAGTAAGTCCAGTTTGACATTGACTCTTCTGTAGGCAAGAATATCCGAGACATGTCCATTTAATCACAAGGGTCAGAGTGCTGAAGTATTGTAACTGGTGTGATACCCCTGGGGCATTTCAGTGTCTTTGTCAAGGGCAGTTTGAAAAGTTAGATAATGTTCTACTGTGTTGTAACACTTTCTGCTCATTCTGGTACACGTCCATCTGTCCGTGTTGTGTCCTATCGTCCTGCTCTGTAGATACCTGAAATTATATGTTTCATTAGATCTTATTAGAAAGCAGTCTCATCTGCTTTTGTTTCCTTGCAAAAGCAATAATCCCTTTTAGTAGATGTTAGCAACTGCTCTCTCAGCTGACGTTCAGCTATAAATCTATGACTAATTACTTTACTTTATCCAGACGCACCAACTACCCTCTAATTAGCCAAACAATGAATGGTAATGTCCTGGGTTTCCATGTGGGCTTTTGAGTTACACTCACTCACTGCATCACACTGAAGATGTGGGTATTCAACCGAATTATTTTCTATTTTTCAGTTTATTTATGAAAACAAAGGCCTGCGCCCATATGCTGTTGTGGTAATTATAGAACAATTAAGACCTGCCTGAACTATCCCTCTAAATTAAGGGGCTGTCTTTCCACATGTGTGAATTTTGTGAAAATAATGACAAAGGATAGCGTTAAAGTACACCCAGAGAAGAGAATATCTTAAAAAAAACAAAAAAAAAACATCATTTCAAAACAATTTCCATTGTTACAGCACAACACTATCCTCCATCTGATTTATTCATGCAGTCATTTCCCATTCAAGCACCTTTGTTGTACAGGAACAGAGAGACTGAAATATTATCATTTTTTTTTATTTGATAAAACAAAACACATGCAGTGTAACCCGGGAGTTGGCACTGTGTTGCTCCACAGCTCCTGAAACACTATGTCATGATGAAAAGAGCTGGTGTCTTGTATGTTCAACAAACATATTTTTCTGGATTTGCAATTTTTATTTATCTTCATGTCACAATGTATTTCATATTTTTTTTTCACAATTAATGTTCATCAGTCAACGGACACAGAAAGCCAAACCAGCTGTGGCAGAAGCTGACTCTTTCCATGTCGGATGGTCTATGCAGATTTAATCATTCTTGACAGCATCACCCTTCCCCAATAAAAGCTGTTTTTTGCCACACTGGGACATCACTTATCAAAACTTAGAGATTTTCTTTTCCAAGGCTTAACTGGAGCCAAAAATCAGCAGTGTTGTACAGCAGCATCTTGGAAAGATAAATATAGTATTTTTCATGTTTGCAAGTGCAATATAGTAGCCATAGTGAGAGTGGCGGTGAAAGCTGAGCAGTGTCCAGTAGAATTATAATCTAATTCTGCTCCACTGCCTGCACATGTACTGGTCTGAGGTTTCTTGCCCATAAACAATGAATTTGTACATGTAGAAAACAGTGTATAAAAACTTCACATACGCCAGGAGGGATCATAGAAACCTGAGTCATCCAATTAAGGTTTGTGTGTGTGTGTGTCTTTGTGTGTCTCCCTGTTTCAAATCTAAAAGATGTACAGTATGTTACACAATGGCAGCATTCAAGCTTTTCCAAAAAAAAAAAATCATTCAAATAGTAGATGACATTGAAGACCTTAGGTTAAAACCATTTTTTCCTTATTGCAATCTGTTTTCATGTATTGCCTGCGGGTGTGGTGGTGTGTGTCAGGGATTGTGTGTCCGCCTGTGGAGGAGCAGCGTTGGAGGGGGGTCAACAATTTTTATCAGTTCTACAGTTCAAGAAAATTTGGTTGGAAAAAAAAATGAAAAAAAAACAAGTCTTTCAGTGAAATGTGCTAAAAGATTCTCCACAACTTTAAAGCATTTCAACTGGCAGCTTATTTGTATGGGTAAATGAAATTAGAGGCCAGGAGTGTCACAATCCAAATGCACAATGTGGAAATAAATTCCCCAAGGCTGATCTACATAATAGCATTCGTAATGGGCCCAATTGTTCTGTAACCAAAATATTTCTGTCAGATTAAGTTCAGGCTTTGTGTTTTTAACTGAAAACACACTGTAAATTCAAAGGAGGACAAAAGAAACAAAGGCACTGCTATCTTCTGTGGTCTCCATACTGTAGGAGAGGCATTATTCCCACTGAATCAGTACCATGTACAATACCAGTACCAAAAGTCTGAACACACTCTCTCATTGAAGGGAATGGGAAGGTGCGTCCAAACCTTTGACTGGTACTGTATATATCTAATAACTACATCTGACATTTACACATTTCTTTAGTCTAGAAAATATGTCTCTACAAAAGTACCCTTACGTTTGTTTTATTCTTTCTATTGATTCATGTGTTCTTGAGTGACTGGACTACAGGCCATGCAGTTCACAAAAGTAGCACTCAAGGTTGGCAAGGCATTTTTTAGACAGCTGTCTGACACCGGATAGATATTGTGTCTATGAGC
Source organism: Thunnus maccoyii (assembly GCF_910596095.1). NCBI lineage: Eukaryota > Metazoa > Chordata > Actinopteri > Scombriformes > Scombridae > Thunnus > Thunnus maccoyii. The sequence continues at coordinate 27,278,695 of NC_056538.1, read as the reverse complement.
AATGCCGATGGCAATAAGAATATGCCTGTAGCAATGAGTTCTCTAGGGATTTACACCAGGCAAGGGGCAGCACCATTACCCCTTACTGTCATAGGTGTAAAAATGCCCTTTTTTCTTCACAATGTATTGCTTGTATCAAAAAAACAGAGGAGAATAAAAGGAATGTTATAAATTAAACAATTTCAGCCATAAAGCCAGGCCATGTGGCAGATTTATGCTGTTTGAGACCTAAAGGGTTTGATCTTTTGTTTTGTCTGTGCACTTCACTGACTGTCACACATCCAAATCTCCTTCACCGAAGGTTTGTAGCCAACTGTCAGATGAATTTGTTGCACCTTTTAAGGCTTAAATCACCTCAGTTGAACAACAACACATGAAGCTCATTCTAACAAAATAATGTTCAAACTCTATATGAAGATGGCTCAAAGAGTTCAGACATCCTTCCATGTACATGAATTTAACCTTTTGACCCAAAGAAAGCTGACTAATTTAAAGAATACACAACCTTTTCTACTGCTTTATATATTTTTCATATGGCCTGCTGTTAAATAGTTTGCAGCAGCTCAAGCCTATTAAATATGCATATGCTCTGTTTCAACCCTGACAACAGAGTACCTCCACTGAAGATGAACCGTACCTTTATGGTTCTTCTTTGCCTCACTTTATGATGAACATCTCTCTCTTTTGTCACACATTGTAACATGATGAGATGTATTTTTCAAGAAGTTTAAAACTCTTGTTGAGTATCATAAACAGTGCAGTGTTCCTTTCCTAAACTTGATGAAACAATTTTTCAAAACACATCTTTCCATATCCTTCCTTCCATCACTGCTCTCATGCTAACACTGAAGATGGCCCCTGACTGATAATGACTGGTGCTCATGACATAGACAGAAATCAGTAACACCTATTTTTTCATGGACATAAAGTGCTACATGATAAGCTGTCCTAAGACATTAAGCATTAACTAACCTTTCAGTCAACCCAAATGCTTCCAGATATTTGGTTTGAACGGGTACTTATCCTTTGCTATGGACAGATTTGACCTTAAGCATAATTAGCCTAATAAAAGCATTAGATATGCTGTCAATATGATTTGCATAATGTGCAAAGGCAGTTTCATTCCTGAATGCAAGCTGTGTCCGAGTGACTTAAAAATGCAGCAGTGACATTTCTCTAGGTCCTTTGTTCACACCTGTCAGGGGAAATGTGATGGAAGACAGCAGCTGCAGCTGCGGCTTCCGCCTCTAGTGGGTCCAGCAAGACCATCAAGACCCTGCTGGAGTCCGGTACAGACCAAACACACACACTCACAGTATGTATTTCTGAAAAAGTAAGAAAAGAATTTCACCTTGTGCTGACAGGATTCATTTCTTAGAGCGTCAGTTCCAGCATAATCCACAGAGATCAGAGGGAGAATAGAAACTGTATTGTCATACTGTCTTTCTCAGTTGCACAAGCTGAGCCAACCAAGGAGAAATATGTAAATATGAAAAACACAATTCAGTAACAATAATTTATTCTCACAAAAGTTATTTTTCACATGCAAATCAATTTATTTGCAATATGATTTTTTTGTGATACTGAAAGAGGTAGAAAACAAAGCAAATTGCGACTCTTTAGTACTTAGAGTCTGCAGTTGCATTAGGTCTTCCTTCCAGCAAGAAGCTACCGACTGTGAATTTGTGAGACCAGCTTTGATGTAGCTCCACTTCACAGATTATTGATTATCTTGATGTTGTGTATCTAAGTGAAAATGACTTCAATACTGAAAGCCACGTAATGAGTTACTCTCATAATCACAGAGGTGAGGTCAAAACTTTCAGCTTATGTTGCTTTACAGTGGAAAGCACAGGTTCTCTCACTCAGCTCTTGAGTCTAATTTTTGAAAAATAATGCCTCTCATATTACAAGCATGCAGCATAGTACTGCTTAAGGTGCTAGTACTGCACATTTTACAGTTTCCCTTTGCAGGTCAGTTCTATGAGAGGTAACACTGGCCTTTGCATGACCCATTGAAATATGACACTTTGAAAGCCATCACCTCAGTTTCATTTCCAGAGCCTACAGTAAGTACACTTACTGAGTGCTTCTGTTTCTGCTGTGTTTTGTCATCATGGTGGGCATTCAAATGAGACCTAAACCTTGAGAAAATTCAGCATCACTTCTCTATGGCCAGTTGGTTTACCATTCTTTGCCCCATTAACTTTTATTATTGGTCCACCATTTGCATAACTGGTAGAGAGGGAATGTGGACCTGAATGATTAAAGACAGAATGTGAGGCTGTCCTATTCATTCAAGCATGTGGTGTTATCAGGATACACAGCAGATGTGGACTGTCATACCAACCAGTTATTTTACGGCTGTTGGGAAAACTTGAACAAGTGTAACAGGCTTGAAAACTGCATAACAGGTGGTGCTTATTGTCAATAACTTTGCTGATCTTCAGGCTAATAAATGCAGCTGACTATCATGTAATAATGGTATTATATTATAATATACCTGAGATTAACAGATGGATCAAGACGAGAGACAGCAGGTGTTTCATTTTAGCTATTATTTTCGGACTACATACAGGATTCATAGAGGGAATGGATGGTTGGGTCTCAGCAGGACTCAACCTTTTGCTGATTTTAACTGCAAATACCTGTGCTAGTGTTTATCCAACACTTTGGCTCAGAGTGTTCAAATTATCAGTGAGAGGAAACAGATGGAGTGTGAAAGCAATGTGAAGATATCTCTTCGCATCAGACTAAGCACAGGTAATGGGAAAATAGTTCATGCATGCTTTTTAGAGAAAAGTTTCACTTTCCACTGCCTGTCGCAGTTGTGAAATCAGGCTAAAAGCAGGATTTTCTTCTTTCCTCTCACATAAATATCTGGAAGGGGGAGTCAAATTTGAATGTAACGGTGGGTGTTAAGTGAATATAGGATCAAATTCAGAGTGTGGCTGCATGCACCAGAAATGGTGTAGCTGTCAAAGTCCAACTGAACTCTGAAACCAAAACCTGCAGACCCAGATGACTGAAAAACAAGAGAAGACGAACAAGAACAAGAGCAACACGAAAAACGAGTTGAAAACAAATTTCCTTTGTCTGATTTACATATGTGACCTGAATATCTTTTGTGTACCTATTTTGAAACACAAACTGATCTGTTTTGTGTATTATATAATTTGCATTAGGATCAAAAGATCAGTTATTTGTAGCAATCACAAATTGTTGTTTAATCAATTAAAACTACCCTACAGCACAACAAAATGATAATAGCAGATTTGTGAGGTTTAATACGGTTGTTCATCAATACCAATGATTAAGCTTTTAACACTTGCTGGCACATATTGTTTTTCTCACCCTCTCTTCCTATTTTCAGTCACTCGGTGATGGAACACAGTGCTTCCTGCAAAATATCAGCATCACAAGACAGCTTGTTCTCAAGGCAAAAAAAAGCAAATGAAATTATTAATAGTGTAGTATCCTACATATGATATGGTATTTATCTATTAATATTTCTTTTGGATCTAATTAATAAGGTAATTTCCTTGCAAAAATATGGTTTTATGCTCTATTGTCTCAAAAATAGGTCAAAAGTTATGTTAAATTATTGTAGTTACTGATTCTAATGACCACTTATAATAATATCATAATATGTACAAAATAAAATTTTCTCTTTCATCATCAGAGGTCTCTGTGCAACAGGGTTTGAGGTAAAGTTATTATGATTCTAGCAGAAGACTGCAGTCCTCCAGGCAAATGGACATGTTGCCTCTCTGCAGCAAAATTCATCCTGCACAGGCTCTCTCAGCAAGCAGCAATTTCAGTTCCCTGTAAAGAAATCCTCTTTACCGGAAGCATGTGGGGCTTGAGGCTCAGGCTATCTCAAGGAAGATGAAAGTCATAGATCTGAAAAACTTGTGTAGTCAAACTACCCAAAGCAAACATTAGGGTGTGAACATTTCCAATGACGCTTGTCATTAATGCAAACTGGAGAAGAACAAACGAGACAGCGCTGTCTGCTCAGGTAAAACAGGCCATCATATTCTCTTCTGGGCTCCAAGCTCAGGTCTGCCTGCAGTGAGTGTAAATGTTCCAGGCTCCCTTGCTGCCACCACATACTGGCAGCTAACTCCAGAGCCACCCCACCTGCTAACAGGATTAGCCCGAGCTCCACTTGTTTCAACAAAGTTATCAAGTTTAAAAATACAGCCTCCTGGTGGCTTTTGTAACATCAAAGGATTGGTCCTCAACTTTGACAGGTTAATTAATAGTCAAGTTTTGCACAGAATCCCTTGAGGCTTCCCTGTCTTATTACAGTTAAATATATTTATTGTAGAGATGTTTTTATTAATACTCTGTATTTTATGTGCTGATGATCTGGCCACATGTTCACTCCATGTGAGAATCTAATAGCTTCAAGGTCTAAACAGGTGGTAATGCATGTCTAACTAAATAATGGCACATGGTGCAATATTACATTATCATATTGCATCAAATTAGGCTCAAAGTCTTATGAAATGTGTTGTAGGGTGAGAATTAATGCATGTATAATATTCTGGAGATACAGATGAGCAGTAAAACATGTCTGTAATTTCTAAGCGATGTAATATAAATAGGCTACTAAAATCTACCCAATCAAGAGTGAATATGAAAGTGAAGAGGATTCATTAGAGGAGTGTATATGCCTCAGTTTGACATGCAGCAATAGCAAATATGATTCTGTGTTATATAGAATATACAGTATAGATATATAACAAAACACAAAAAATAAACACAAAATATTCCCTTTATTTTTTTTCTACCTTAAGACTACACAGGGTCACTGATGTAGCTCTAAGAGGTATCTACATTTGCATTTTATTTACAGCTTACTTTGATGTCTTCATATTTACATGGTCAAAGAGAAGCCTTAAAAACACAGTGTTGAGAACAAACCAAAACTCAAAATGAGTCCAAAACTTTAGAAAAAGATACAGTCTTATGACGCTTATGACGAACAGTTCTCAGTGCAATATTCCACAATGCAAATATCCTTCATTCATATTATGTTGAACATACATATTTTTTTGGAAACAAAACCTCACTGAATCAACCAACAGCAGAAAAAAATTTGTGTACTGTTTGTTTTAACGTTTGTACAGATTGAGACACTCAATCATGCTCCCACAACCCCTACACACATAAACAAGTTCATGTGTTTGATGGAAAAACGATAAGAAAGTCAAGCGTGTGCAGTGGCTTGGCATAGTTCAAAAAGTACCAGAAGTCAACTCAATGACACAATTTCCAAAATAGTCTTGACTTGAGTTTTTCACATGACATTTTCAAATGAGCAGATGTAAATTGTCCTTTGCCGTCACCATTGAGGAGGACATGGAGATATAGGAGCTAGAATGTGTCCATTTCCAAGGTTGTCGTGTATTGACGACCTTTAGTCTGTAAACGGGAACTAGTACACCTGCAGGTCTAACGCATTTCAACCAGCCATGGGACCAAGTGGAGCCCTATTCTGGAGAGTGAAAGCACTTTCGATGTTGACCTGCGGGCAGCCCTTAGGGCAAAGGCAATTTGTATCTTTCATCTCACCCACAATACAATGCAAAGCCTATCTATCTCAGCAGCCAATATATTAATGTAGTATGTATCACTGACGAGACTGGTTTCTTTAACCATCCTTGTAGTCTCACTTTTTAAAAATATTTTCATCCCAAGCTTTATTTCATTGGACACTGTGGTGAGGAATACTGACTAAAGCTCATTGATAAACAAACACTGCCTTTCATATGCAATTGAGATGAGTAAAAAGTTGTTGGTCTAATTAAAAACACAGTAACTGATTTAACTAAACCACCTTTCATAGTTTATTCCATGTGTTGAAACACCCTTAAGTATTGTTCAAGTACAACAATTAACAATAAAAGGGACAATAGTTCACATTTTTTAAGTTCACATTTGTTATACTGTTAATTCATATAGCTATTTATAAAACAAAACTAAAACGTAATTCAAAACCATTCCTGTAAAATACCCTTTGTTGTGTAATACAGACATTAATCCACAGTATTTTCTTACAGGGTTGGCTCTTCTCTATTTTCATAATCGAGTTGTCTGACCACAGTCAAATAAAAAGGAGCAGAGAACAATTTATTCTGTTTTCATTTTCTTCCTTTGAAAAGAAAAAATGCACACAAAATAAAAAAGTGACCTCATATCCCTTTGTTGGCTTTACCATACAATTTAAGCTTGATTAAGCAGTTTTGCTAATTTTGTAGTTCATAAGGAAGGCCATCAACATGCACAGTCAGGGTGCGCTGAAGCCTTCCAAGCTAAGACCACGGATGAGTATCAAGCCTCCTCTTAAAAAATTACAAGACATCACACAAATGAAGGTGCTTTGACAAGTTGAGCTGGGGTTTTGATGAAGGGCTCTACCGCCAACAGAAATCTCTCTCATTATTTATGGATGACTGGGGCTATGAGGGTTTCAAGTATAAAAAAGAAGTGATTAAAAGAGAAGGAATCTCCTTGGCTGAGGCGCAGAAAAGGCAGAATGGAGCAAGCTTGTGAATAACAATCTGCAAGTCTGGCAGCAGGGTGAGCCAGTGAACATAATGCATTACCAATACTCCTCTTGGGTTCCTTTGAACAGAATCACCAACAGGGACGAGGAAATGGAGTCACAAAAATAAGTCACAGACATCGCAAATTTTCATCCTCTAGCAGCCGCACTTGGAGGGCAAAGACTGTTAAAGAATCTTCAAAAGGAGAAGGACACTCTTCTATTAATACAGTGCAACTGATTGCAACCATGTTTTATTTTCTTTTTCCGTATATTAAAAACCAAGTTGAGCACAGTCAAAGAAAAAGAAAGTGGTCATGTACACAACTGTCTTTGGCAAGAAGTCCCATGTCCTACATCTGAGTCTGTCACTCCAGAGCCTCGTGTTCATGTCACCTTCGGCCCATTTCGCTCTGTCTCATGAAATGAATGTTGTTGACACTGTCTGCCAGCTCAGGGTACTGGTCAACTGAAACCACGTAGTATCCGTCATAGCCCTGCACCTTCCCTGAGCCCAGGAGCTGTTGCTTCTCTCCCTCAGTCCAGGTTCGCGAGCCCTCCTCTCCATCCCTCAGTCTCTGGCGCTCACGTGCCCAAGCCTGGACGACAGCTCTCTGTCGGGCCAGCTCCAACACACGAGCTTTCTCCTCATCCACACTGCTGCCGTAACGCGTATTCAGACACAGCGCGCCATACTGGAGCTGGATGTCAGTAATGCGCCTAGTCCTGCTATTGAGAACAGTGTTGACCTGAGACACCGTCACATTGACACCGGTTTCTAGTGTGCGGCGGCCCACCGTCATCCCAATGAGGGACAGGTCTCCCTCCACTGAGCCCAGTTTGACAAAATAGTGGGTGTCCACTCCAGCGATAGTGAAGTGGAGGTCTTCAAGATAGAATGCATCGTTCAGAACCGCAGCCATGCGACGCCCGTCCTCGTTGGCTAAGCTGATGATGTCAGTGCCGATGCGACCATCTCGGATAGCAAACTTCACCCCCTTTCCGAAGATGGAGCCACCAGAGGCAAATTTCTTCTTGTCTTCGGTCTGAGGACAACCGGCACTTTTGGCTCTGTAGATCTGGCCGAAACGCTCCAGCTTCACAAAGGCCTTCAGCTGCCTCTGAACTTCACACTGAACACCCAGTAAAGACTGCAAAAAAAGAACATTTCTGGTTAGTCACACAAACCCCCAAAGCATACAACATACCCTGAGCAAGAAATGGATTGACACAATATCACTCAATTGTTTGTCTGAAGATGTTCTTCTACAGTACATACTATTTACCAAAACTTCTGATTTCCTCACACCTTGGCTTGAAACCTCTAGTGTAAGTTTCATATCCTCATCCTACTGTGGGGACTAGGCAGTACTGTCTGCTTGCAGATGCTCCCGATTTTTCCAAAATTGAGATTCATATCGTTTCATAACCACTTCAAACATTTATAGACTACAGAGTATAAGCCATTCTTTTTCATGTTAACGCATATGACTGAATGAGGATGATTCCACACCTATTGTAATTTGTTCATGTATTAATGTGATGGAAAAAAACAACTAAAAAATACATGATCTGGATCCCTGTGATACCTGCAGGAAAAAAAACAATACAAAACCCTACAAGCAACCAATGCTGTTTTGCTTAAGAACTAGTTTTCTCAAAGTTCTATCATACGTTATTTCCTGGAGGTCTGTTGCAGTGGTCTGGATTTAAAACGCCAATGGTGTCATCACATTCATTTCATGATAAATTGAATCTATTGGAAGGTGTAAAAATAAAAGCTTACATTTGGTATTAAAAATATCCACATTCTTACTTGATTAAAAATCTTCAGTACATTACATATAGAAATAATGATGTAATTCCCTCACATTCCTTATCAATGGCAAACCATCCATGTCAAATCCATGATGCTTTGAAGCTGTGAATGTATCACACATAGTCAAGGTAGGGGCAGAGGTGTTTGTCAGCAAATGCAAATCTCTCTGATCATTTGTGACAGGCATGATATTTTGAAAAAGGGTGAAATTACTGTCTTCTGACAGCCATGCTGTGCCAAATATGAAACAGGAGTCTCTTGGTAACTAGTGTATATATCTCATTCCTTAAGGGATCAAAGCTTTGTATAGATACCATATTCCCTTCAGCCAAAATTAATATTTTGTCCTAATAGTACTTGACAAGAGATACTCCTCAGGAAGAAAAGGGAGATGTTAAAATGAAGAGAGTAATATGAAATGGAAGTTGGCCAACACACAGTGAGACAGCTGCCTGAACGGGTCTGAGCAGCAACAAAAAGGCTCTCAAACTGTGCCTTCTTGCTATCGCCCTAGGTAAGGCTGTGAGCGTCCTGAGGAGTTTTTGTCAACCGGTCACATCCAAAGTCCTCCTGACAGTTTCTAATTCTGTCTTCCTGTGCCCCTGTTAGAGGGTGGCTATAGGCTGCGGTTTTGGGAGGGGATGAGGAGAGTAGTGCAGGCTGCAGTAACTAGCATATCTGGCTGGTCTTTGACATGACATCGCATCAGATCCTGCATGCAGAGGAAACATGTGCGGGGGAAGGGGCAGCTGTGTTGTTGGGCCCCTTGGGAGTGATGGCCTCAGGGGACACTTCACACCATGCCACTCCATGTTTGTTTACCGTACCAACAGTGTGACCCGGTCAGCTGTCCCAGGGGCGGAGGGCGGAAAGGGGAAAATGTCCTCTACTTTACTGAAATACCCTCCCGGGACACTACCAGAGAGGCATCATTCACATAGCATGGGGTGCAATCAGCCTACAGCACAACCCAGAAAGAGAGATCAAGCCCTGTGCAGCACAAACCTCATCTGTCTGGTCCTCCACAGTATTTTTCAATCTGTGTGTGGCTTCAGCAGCATGGCCAAATAGGGGCTTAAATAAAAAGAGATAGAAAGGCAGGCATACTTTTCTCCTGTATAAAATAAAATAAAATAAAATGCCAAGTGTACAGGACATACCACATGTAGTTTTAAAGCTATATTTATGCTTCAAAGAACCCTACATTTAATTAGGCTGGTCTGGCCATCTGCAGTGAGGATCAACATGGCATTAACAAGCCCAGAACACCATTTTTGAAGCAGGAATTCTAGATAAGAATATCATGACTCATACACAGGGTAAAGTCTAATTATCTCAATCTTTCCTTACATATCATTTACAGTACATACTCCCGAGGTGTGCTCAAGGAAGCGCTCCCACACAAGCATGAGCAAAAGCTTCAAATCTAGGCTAACTTTGTTATTTAAAGCCTCAGATTTTTAGAGATGTTAGAGTCTACCATGGGTATTCTTAAGAAGACACTTGAAAGGCTGCATTTCTAGATGGAAAACTAGCTTTCAGTGATATAATTTCTCAAATGGACCTACTTCTATTGAGTGTTTCAGAAAAAAAAGTAAGAATAGACAAACTGAATATATAGCTTAATATATGACTCATATTTCATTTTAACGTCGCTAAAGTCCTTCTATCAAAACTGCCTCCAACAAATGTATGGTAAAAAAACATATGCAATGCAATATTTTCAGTCGCTGTGGTGAGCTTACCCTCTTTAAAAACCAGAATCTGACCCAAAAGTGAAACACCACACAGAGTGTGATTTACTCAGCAATTAAACATATTAAGTCAGTTTGAAAAAAAAAATGATTTCCTGGCATTTGAATGTGTTGATTAAATTATGAGGTCTGAGGTGATGAGAACTGACAGCAGAATTGCAACAGTATGTCTGAAAAAAAGAGTACTGCATTTATTCTTTCTAATCTACAACACTATTCCATCTTATCTACTCTGAACTATTTGACATGGAAATAGCTGGGATGACTTTGGATTCAATTAGATATTTCCTCTATTGCATCTCCTTCATAAATTGGTACCTTGGGTGAGTATAGAGAGCTTCTCTATACAGTGTAAGACACTAGCAGCATGCTTGTGTTAGTCCGAGGGGGCTTTGACAGTAACCCTCCCAGTGTGGTCTATGCTAGATAAGGTCATTACTGGTATTTCTAATGTTATGATTTTGCCTTTGTATATAACCTGTAAAATAACCATGATAAGTGTTTCATTTCCTTTGTAATTGATCAAGGTCTGCTGGAATGTCAAGAGTAATACTGAAATTCCTTTCATGATTTTAAATGCATACACTGTAAAGCACATTAGAATGGATATACAGTATTTATATCCAATATCACAGGCAGAAAAAAATCTGAAATTAATGAGGATACAAAATGGAGGACATTGGGACATTGTCTTTGTTTTCAATTTTTTGTTCAAATGCTTTAAATTCCCAAGTATTACAGCATATTTTCAGATCACTGCTTTCTCTGATTACAGTACCTGGATGGTCTGCCGGCTTATTATGGATGGTTGGTCAGATCAGAGGTCACAGATTAAGATAACCTTGTATTTTAACATCCCAGTAGCTTTTAGGCTTTCAAATAGATGAGAACACATTTTTATAACAACAAATGCCAACTGAGTTTAGGTAGCAGCCAGAGTGTCACTTGACATGAATCTGGCCACCTAATGGGTGGCATTCACTAGTCTAGCTGTAACAAAACCCAAGACAACAACAGTGGCCTCTTCAATAATTCAGGTGAGTTGAGGCAACTTAAAAGGGCTGATAAATGCGGGAATCAGAGCATGTCTACTACTTCTCAGACCTTGGCTAAGGGTGTAAGACTGAGATGAAATCAATGGCCAGTGGTGGAGGGAATGGAGAGTGAATTTCCCTAATGGCAGGACAATTACAAGAGCTGTTTAGCCTGACCCCATTCCCCAAGATGAGGACTAGGGGCTGGGATCTGGCTCACTGGGCCGTGTTTTGGCCTGATAGCTGGCAGCTCCTCTGGGAGTCTGGCTACACAGAGCATGTCTATTTGCTAATGATGTCAAAAAAGGAGGGGAGCAGAAGTGGAAGAGGGTGATCTGTGGTAAGGTATAAGGTGGAAAAGTTTAGAGTGATTGGTTTACCTTGGTGCTATCCCACTCTTGTGTCTTGATCTGGGTGCGGACTAACTCGTAGGATGGCTCCATGGTGTCTGTGTTTGGTTTGCGATAGCCAGGGATGACATTGTACAGTTGGAAGCCGAAGGTCACCAACCAGCTGTTCACATCTACAGAGAAAGGATCCACACAGTCAAACAGTGCCATACGTATTCTGTTATCTAAATAGATGCAATCATTTCTGACTGCAGAGAAACCAAACAAAACAATAAGAATTGATTTTTGTATTTTAACCGTTTGACATTCTGCAGTCAAGTGGCTGTCTCCTTGAAATGCTCCTCACTTGGTCTGAGCACTTGATTTGTTTGTGAAAGTGGACAAGCTATAATAAACACTCGAGATGCTGGCAATGATTCATGTCCACTCTTGCAGGTGCCACATTAATGACACACAGCTGGGTCCCAGAAACAGCAAGTGACATCTGAGAGCGTCTGCTGTGCTGATAATTATATACTGTAATTTCTTGTCATTTCAAAGCAGCCGAGACTTCGAGATATTTTGAAGACTCAGCGGGTTCTTCAGCTATAATTCTTTTTCTATAACGAGATGCTGAAAAAGAGGAATGTGACGTGTCCGGGATTCAAATCCATGCAATCATGATAATGTGGTTCATCTAATAGCAGCCACCAGCACTGTGGTTATAGGTGCTACTGCCATCCTCTGTGATAAGTTGTCATTAATTCAGAATATCACAGAGCAGGCTACAAACATGACTGGAAGCAAAGCCTGTTGAATCTGAGCCATTTGTTTCTTGCTCCCTTCAATGTGTTTGTTACGGACAGCAGAATTATTGCTGTGACACTTGGGGGGTAAGTTTGTCAAAGATTGGCATTGCCACATTGTCGCACCTGACAAAGCTTTTTTAAATAAGAATTTGTTTGAGGACAATGAAAAAACCCTGGTAATTTAGTGAAAGGAATGGAAATGTCAGCGCCATCAATCACAACTGAGGCAGACCTACTACAATATATCTAACAGTCTGCTTAGCATTCAAATGCCAGTCAGCCCCTAATGGTGGATGGTGAAGCTGAACGCCTTTCTGTTTGGCAGGTGGCTAAATGGCTTTGTAAAAGACTAGCCTCCACCTATACAAAAAGTGACTATTTTGTCTCTCCGTATTGTCTACAGGTGAATTAATTAAGGATAAAGGGTAAAAAATGCATTATTTCATAGTCACTATAAGATTTATTGATTAAATATAATGCAGAATAACATTGTGAATTAAACAAATCCCCTATTTGTTAATGAAATCTGGCTGAAGCCAATTGGTTTAACCACAGAGTATCCACTGAGTGTCCTTAACAATGTTGTTTTTCTTCCAGCCACAGAGGTTGATACAACCGGCCCTGGCTAAGGTTTCAATGGATCCATTGTGCTCTCCTTCTCCACTGGGGTGCTTTCACTGCCATTTACCTCCTCCCTACCACAAAACAACACAGACTGATGTGATATTTCTAGGAAGGGACCTGAGTGTTCAACAACAGAGGGGCTTTGCCGTTCAGCATTGTTCCCTTTGAGCACTTTCAAAACGATAGCCACTGGGCACACGCACATACACACACACACACACGCACGTACACAAACACACACACACACACACGCACACACACGTGCATGCCAGGGCAGAAAAACAACCTCAGTGTCCCAGTGAGGAAGCTCTTAAAAACCCCCATAGCATGCAGCTTTTCAGAGTAATTTTGGCATGGTCTTTTCTTCGATTTGTGGCTTGTTGTTTAAAAACAAACCAAATTTGACAGAGAAACCTGGAAATGAGTATTGTTTGCTGCACTGCAAGCAATAGCAGTTTCACACAAGAACGAGGGTCGAGATATAGGGCCCTCCTCCCCACCCCACACGTGTAATTTTAGCACCATAAAAAATGTATATACATTATTGATTGCTCTAGTGGGACTCACTTAACATCTGTCAACAGTGCTATCTATATTCAGTTACATAACTATGGTTTAAGAAGTATATATAGATGTTTTGAGACTTTTTTACACTTTTTTTTCTTGCTGTGACTCTGGGACACCATTGCAATCAAATGGAATTGCTTTGAACCCAAACTTACTACAGCTGTTGTTCTCTGAGAGGGAGGGTTAGGTAGACAAATATCAGAATAGTATTAGAATAGTATTCTGTAAAGCAAACACACACCTTTGTAAAACATAGGTCTGTTAAAGTAAACATACCGGTCATGTAGCACTTTATCTCTTCATTGTTGCTGAGAGGATTGTTATTCTTGAACATATACAAGTTGAATGGCACAATGTGGTTGCTGTTGAGACGTTTCCAGATGTCATGGTCAGGTGTTGTCCAGCGGCCAGCAAGAACATCATAGTCCCTTCGGCCCATGTGGACCAGTCTGCTGAGAGGCTCATATAGGCCTCCCTGGTAGCCAATTATGAGCTGGAAGCTGGGGTTGGTGTCAAGGTAAACCTCTCCGAATGCCGTGTGGAGCACCTGCTTGATCATGAGGCCTGAGCCACTGAACACAGCCAGAGGGGTACCTATGTTATCACAGGCCACATAGAACTCATCCCCACTGCTTAGCTCCATGGCGAACAGGTGTCCCTGCAGGTCATAGTAAAGCGAGGCGATCTCGGAGCTGGAGTGGTTGTACATATGGGTGACCCGAGTGGGGCTAGACAAGTCAGCATAGAAGAATTGCAAGTGGTGGCCCATGCTGCTCCTGCTGGACACCCTCCTGCCTAGGCCATCATAACGGTATCTGATGCTCCAACCGCTCACTTTGTTGTACACCTTAACCAGCAGACCGGCTGAGTTGTACTCAAAGTAGTCGTTCCCTCGCTGCTTGAGGAAACCATCCTCATCCATCCTGTACTGGACATCTCCCAAGCGAGTAATGCGGTCTCTGATGTCATAACGTAATGGCGTTAGACGTGCGCTGTTGCCAGGGCTGAGGAGGTGCAAGTTGCCATTCAGGTCATAGCTGTACCTCCACAGAGGCTTGTCATTGATGGACACCACCTGGAGTTGACCATCAGCATCATACTCATACGTGTACCGTGTGGTGTTGGCATAAGGGCCGACTTTCAGCTCCTTGGCCACCACACGTCCCATATTGTCATACTGCACCATCATCCAGTACATGAGTGAGCGAAAGATTTCATATTGGACCTCCTTCACCCGGCCATAAGCATCAAAGTGTTTGGTGTGGGTCATCACTGCAGTGGTGATAATTTGATTTATGTCATAATAGATTACTCCAAATTTGCCGAACTGCTCTGTTTTGCCAGACACATCATCATAGCGATACAAGTCAATTGGTAGCGGTGTTTCATTAATGACAGCCTGCATGCTAGTGACACGGAAACTGTTGTCATAAACATAGTCAAATCTGGCGTTGACCATGCCCTCTTCACTGAATCTGAAAATCTGCCTGTCAATCAGTGGGCCAATCTGGCGGTAGCGGATGGTGCAGGTGAAGCCCTCACTCTGCAGGTTGACTGTCTTCAGCATGCCTGCCACTTCGTCATAGGAGAAGCCGATGCGTGTGGTGTCATACAGAATCTCCAGCAGCTTGGCAAGCTTGCCATATTTGTAGATGACCCTGCGGCCTGTGCCCAGGTAGGTGGTCTGCAGCAACTGGCCTTCCTCACTATAATCCTGGAGCACTGAAGCGTTACCTTCAGGAGGGCGGTAGGTGTTTCTGTAGTAGCCAATGGAGCGGGAGGTCTCCAGGGTCTGCCTTGCCACGTTAGGCATGGTCACAGACGACAGTCGGTCGTTTTTGTCAAATTCAAAGATATACTGCCTTTGGCTATAAAGCAGCAGTACCATGGACTGTAAAGAGAAGAGGAGTATTCTTTCAGTAATTTCAATACAGCGTAAGATTTATTACATTTAAGTGTCATTTTCAAGATGTACAACCACTAGCACTACCAACTACTACCACTTCCATTTGTGGCCTTCTTAAACCAATAAATTATGTCTTTAAATGAGTTATAAGGCTGTCACAACAGGCTGCTGGCATCTCAGCACTTAGAGGTTTCGGAAAAATTCACTATGGACTATTAACAAGGTGACTGGTTGCCATTATCATATTACATGTCTAAGCCGGAGAATTGCAGCTCTTTACCCTCTCCCCAACAATCTTGCCTTCAATTAGTGAGTAGAAAGTGACATTTCAGTGTTCTTCTCATCAGAGCTATTTCAGGTTGAACATTGCTGTCAGACTACAGTAACAAAGTATAACGTCTGCAGTGCACCAGACAGATTTTAATTACATTTCTGCTGATATCTGTGCTAGAGCCTGATAAAGCAGCGCAAACACTATTGGAGTACAGGTTAACTTTTAACTCCAGTCTAAAATCTCCCATCAAGGGTCTTACACAAATACACCTCCACAGTTTATCTGTACATGTCCCTACCATCTTATGGCAAAAATACACCGGGCACTGACACAGAGCACCACATCTATTGCAGAACAACCATAGCATATAGCGTCCATTATAATCAACTGAAGCTGCTACATTGACCATGGAAGCGTTGCTCACCTACGCAGGTGTCGAACAGCTCATCTCTATTTTTGTGCGGCTGGTCTACTTTTTTTTTCTACGTGCGGCTATGTGGCCCTCCAACAAGTAAAAACTACATAGAACTGTGTAAAAAACAAGTACAATCTGTTTGAAAATTATTCAAATAAATACTTAATTGTACCAGAGGCAATACGATGCATTAGTGCAACCTTGTGGTTTTTTTTTTTTTACATTACTCATTAAAATAAATCAGTCAAATCAATGTGTATCCGTGATCCTGTAGTTAATTAATTCAGTACCAGTTAATATAGCCTTGGCTTCCAAACCTAGCATAACCAACTGTATTATCACTTGGCAAAACTAAATATGCATGCAGTGATGGAGACAGAGTTGGTGAAGCAGGGAGAAAACCCTGCTCCGCCCCACGTTATGTGATGCACTGCATCTGTGCCTGGTGTATTTCAGCTGTTACGGTATATTAACTTTTTTTTTTATCTTAAAACTGCTCCGTCAGCTACGGAACCAACAATTCGTACCTTCTCAAGGTAAGTGTAGCTCCAGGATTTACCATCAGCAAATATCTGGGAGGTGATTCTGCCATTCTGGTCATACTCCATGCGTACGGACATGGTACCTCTTTGGATACCTGCCACATGCCCTCCAGGGGAGTAGGTTACATTGACTCCATTCAGACGACTGCTTGGTGCCCACAGTGTAGGCCGCCCAGCATGGTCATAGTGGATCCGTAACGTAAACTTCCTGTGGTCATCGTAAACCTTTTCTGTTCTGGTGATTCGATCAAAGTCCAATGACAGCAGGTTTCTGTTATGAACCTATAGGAGAGAAAGCAGGGAGTTAGACACATTTATTTTGACCACAGCAGCTCTAGCAACACAGCATAAACATGTTTGGAAGTTGAAATGATTGAGGGGAATTGGTGCACTGCTCTTCTGAGGTGGAACCTTGTGTGGAGAGCTTTAATCACAAAGTGATTATTTTATATTCTTCTTTTCATTGCTTTTAATTACAACAGATGAGCTGTATCTCAGGACTGCAGGAGCCATTCAAGTGATGAAATTATAAGAATTACCATACTTCTTTGTTTGTGTAAAAATTCAGAGTCTTAGTGGGAGTATGCCTATTCATGCAAGAAACATTAGAGCCACATTGATCATTAAATTCATTTTCCCCGCATTCTGAAAAGAATTACCAAGCACAGATGACTCTCATTTTATTTAGCCATTTCCGTAAATTGGAAAAGATGAGAAAAAAATCAATTCTTCTCCTTTGTGACTCAGAACATTGTTTAAATGACACTTTTTTTCTCCCTCCTTTGAATGCATACAGCAGCACACAGTGACCCTTGGTTTCAGTTTGATCAGAGCAGAAAGACACTGCTCTGAAGAGTGTAATCCTTAAGGCCATGTCCAGGTCAACACAGAGTCGAAGCTGCTGCCAGGCTTTGTCTAAGAAGCAGCTCCGGTGCTGCAACAATAAGGATCAACCAACAGCCCTACCATCATGTTTCTCAGTCAGAGGACTCTGCCTGTAAGCAGAAGCAACAGAGGAATAAGGAATCAAATCAAGATGAGAAAAGGGACTTAGGTTGCAGGTTGAAGCAAATCTCCCTACAAACCACTACTTGAAACACCACCTGAGATATTTGAGAAAATGTGGTTGAAGAGGTCTCTTGCTTTAATTAAAACTACCCCCATGATTCTGTATTTTTATCAAGTTTTTTTTCTGATTAAATACACAGCCTTTCTTCAGGTGTGTTATTGGCTTGGTAAAATGCTTGGCAAAGCTTAAAAACATCTTAAGGCAGCCTGGAGAGAAAAGGCTTCTTTCCAGGCACATGCCAGACAGCAGGCCACAGGAGGCTTGCTGAGAAGCCTATTTTTTTCTACCTCACATTGAGAAAAGCATGCTTAGGTCTCTCATCTGTGAAGGGACGATTACACCAGAGGCAATTAATGTCAATGATACCTAATTGAGAGGATTACTTTATACTAAAAGCAACAGATTCACTGAGAGCACAGTTCCATGAAGGTTTGGAACAGCACAAGTAATTTAGGCCCCAAGACTGAGGGAGGCACCCTTCCAGTGGATCTCTCTGGCATAAGAATAAGGACAGGTGGCTTCACATTAGTTATCTTCTGTTTTACCTATAACTACTGGCATAACAAGTGTCAAACTGCACTGTCAAAAGTGAAATTACTACAGCTTTTAGACAGTCGTTTGTTAAACTACATAGATTCTTAAAGATAAGTGACTGGAAATCCTAGACTGAGACTCCTGCTCTGGCATTTCATGAAACACTGAACACAGTTCAGACTCTTTCATAGACAGCATGGTGCCTGTCCAAAAAGATTGTATTGAGGAAATAAGGTTTGAGACAGAGAGAAAGTTCCTCATGTCAGAATGTGGTTTGCCAGAGACTCAACAGGGTAAAAAAAAAAAAAAAACCTGTTACAGCAGAGATCCCACAATCCCGAGAGAATGGAAACCCACTCAAGAGGAATTATTTTAAATTGGACATCACCTGTAAGAGGAAAATCCCAAGGACAGATGTGTGGATACAGAAAAGACAGGTATAGTACATTAGACCTACAGTGTTACACTCTAAATTGTCCTCAACATAACACATTACAGCTACATTTGATCTTTCAATCAATATCAATGACTTTTGTGTCAAATGACAATCTCAATCTGTCATTTTTTAGTGATTTTATCAGTTGTCATGACTAATTCAATAATGACTGTTTTCTTCAACAACATCAGTTATGTTGTTGATGTTATTCACACAAACGAATTCTGTCTTTTTTTGTTTCTGGCTGGTATTTTTTTTTGAACAAACAGCCCTACATTATAGATGATAGATACTAGATACTAAAATGCCAATACAGAGATATTAACTTGTCTCTGTGTTTAATTCCAGATTGAAGTGGTTGAAGATCTTTGATATGCTGGAGTGGCAGCCACAAGGGTTCTCCCATTACAATACGTTTAAACTACTCAATCAAAGAGGAGGGTTTGTTTCCATAGAGAGAAACAGAGTTACTGTGCCTCTGCAACATAAATCATGAACATTGTGGGTGGCAGGGAGGGGTGAAGCCAGAGTGGCATGTGTCTCTGTGGAAGGGGTAAACTGAACACCATCAGTGACACATTTAGCCTTAGGACAAGCAAAAAACACAACACAACAAACATGCGCGAGTAGTTCCACAGTGTAACCAATACAGTCAGAGAAACAAACTGGAACACCGACAACCACAACCCAAACGCTTTTGTTTTCCTCTGTCATCTTTTCCTATTCTCAGCCCCAACAAAGATCTGTGAAGTCAGAGCAACACCGTTGCATCGCTTGCCCCTTTCTCATGCATCCCTCTGTTCTTTACTCAAGATTCTCCCCCCCGCGCGCTACCACACACTCACCCAGCCACCCACGTAATATCACTTGACATGCCACTCAAGGTCGCTCAATGATTCCAGCTCTGTTCATCCCCTCTGTTCTTGCCATTAGGCTGCTCCCATTTCCTATCTCACCCCTGGGGCCATTGTCTGTAACATACATTAGAAGCTTTCACTTCCAAAGGGACAACAGGGCCATTAAATGAACAGCCAATGACAGACAAAGTGGCACCTCCCCATTAGCTGTGTCGCCTTCCAGAGAATGTGGAAGACAACTTAACCAAAGTTGTTATTTGTCTTACAAAGCCAAGAAAAACAAAACCAGCCAATCAATCAGGATACATTTTTTATCGGTGCTCCCTGTGTTAATACTAATTTCCAATGGGTCATTCCAGATGCTTTTTGGTCAAACACTGGGTCTTTATTCCATTATGAAAACGGACCTGTTGATATTCTGTCTGTAACTGTGTCATCTTTGCAAGCTTAGCTTACACACAGATTGATTTATTCTTCTTAGCTCTCTGAAATTAAATTCCAATTATTCAGTCTCACTGAAATGATTAAGGAGGTTAGTTTTTTGACAATGCACCAATATTGATGTTGATCAGAACATAGGTCTCCAATACAGTCTTTCAGTAAACAGGGCTGCTATCTGCTAGCCTACACCTCACACCGAGGAATGAAGAAGTCCTTCGGTCAAGGCTAAATTGCAGAGTGAGTGCAGTCTTTAAAAGGAGGTAGCAGAAATCCAATTCCATTTTTAGAGAGATAGACATTTTCCTCTCTCCCATCTATCCTTAAACAGTCACCTTGTGGCCCTTTTTAAGTGTGTCACAAGTCACTTTTAGCGAGACGGGATGCTTACCCTTAATCTGCGTCCATACACAGTGACCTGTCCACGAGCCTGCTCCTTCCTCTGTCTCCACTCCACCAAGTTAAGGCCGTTGTCTGTGGCCAGGGTGACATTTCTCTTGCTGACTGTGGGGTTGACTGTGCCAGCCAGAAGGTGGGGCTCGGTGTGCAGGGACACCTCCATGCCATTGGCCAACACTAGGCGCAGTGAGCCATCCAGACCAATGAAGTAGCTGTTCCGAACTTGATCTGAGGATGTAGAGGGGTCATAGGGGAAAAAGATAATGATTAGGGTTAGAAGGGGAGAAATAATCTGAGCTTCTTGTAGCTGATGTAAGAGGACTTAATTTAATATTCATCTCGGTGAGACACAAACATAATGACCTAAAATGGCTGCTCAGCAAAAAGAAAGCCTTTAGCAGCAGTATTTAACTGAAACCCTGCGATAATGTTGGGTCTGTGACAACAAAGATCAATAGTGAGAGGTTTCACAGCACCAGTAAAGTAAAGTTTTACAGCTATTGCAGCAGCCTGGAGGATATGGGGGAATGAAAACTATCAAAGCTTCTAACTTGCCTGTAGCCATAGAGAAGGCAGAGTGAAACACACACGGATAAACACACACACACACACACACACGCACACACACAAATTCTAAATGGATAAATCTGAGCCTGTCTCTAGGTGATGACAGCCTGTGTTCCAGATCCAGACCAGTGACTAATGTTTCCACCGAGCATCTCATGTACATTCATCAGAGAATGCCTCCTTCTCGCCTCCTGTCAGTAGACTGACAGGGACCAGGATGAATATTATTCTCATTACGAACAGTGGAAAATTAATGGCTTGTCAAACACTACATTAATTAGTTGACTTCATTTAACGGGGAAAAAATTAACACATACCCTGTAATTTCCTTGTGTTGACATGTCAGGTTAAAGTGGCTGTGAGGCTTTCGTTATTTTGCATAGGAAGCAACAGTAAACATCAAGTGAGAATACAGAGTTTTGTATCGTTTTCTTTCTGTTTTGCTGCTGACATAAGAGAAATGGGCAGAGGAGGCAGGGCTGACCTTGCACTGGCCCTTACCTCTCTCCATCATACAGACACTTCAGGGGTTGACCAAAGGCCTCTAGGGCAGACACTACCAAAAGGAAGCCTGCATGGCTACATGAAGCTGGAAACTGCTGAATTGGGGAGTTCATGCTAATGCATGCATGCATACAGTCCAGCAGAGGAGGGATCTGCCCTGCAATGCCATTTAAGGAGGCTGTAGTCTGCCTACTAGACAAAACAATGGAACAGTATACCTGATCATCATGCTAAGGCTCAACATTTTCTGTTATCAATTACAATTTAAATATTTTTAATGAAGAATACAAAACTAAATTAGTTATTTAATACAGGGCGAAATTTCCTGTGTTACCCAGTCAAATGGGCAGATGGGATTCCACTCAGTGAAACTTCCCTGAATAAATAAAGGTAAAAAACACCCAAACAAACAACTATCTATTAAGTTAGTAACTACAATATGCATAAGGTGGTGATAGAAAAATCCATGTATTAGTTAAGTAGGTATGGTCATATGTATGTATATATTTGGCGGTAGGGCCTTGAGGGGAACACTATGATAGTCATATGGACATCATGGTCATCATGTGGAAGGGAGAGCTCCACAGACCTAGACAAAACCTTGTCTAGGTCTGTTAGAAGGAATCTGTAAACAACTAAAGGTGCCTCCCAAGGGCATCGAGGCCGTCAATATATACCAATGACTTTCCTTTGTTTTTTCAGAATTCTCCACGGAGACTCTGCGTACTCTCCGTGTCTGTTGCTTGTGTTTGAATTAAAGAGACGCTTGACTTCAACCAACCTCAGTCTATTTGATAATTTTATCTTTCAGGTGGTTAATATGTACAAATCCAATATGATTGTACTAATACTTGTATATCTATGCAACTATTTACATGTCAACTCAAATATATTTAAATTTAACATTTGTATGTTTGGTACCTTTGTATGTTATCTTTTTCATTATCTAATGACTGATGAATCAATACCTGATTGGAGTTGCTACCTGAATACTAACTGCAGTTTCAAAGACAATAACAATTCAGTCAGCCCACTCAGGTGGAATAGATCATTATGTAAATGTAGAATATGTACAGTATTAATGTTTGGCATCTAGGCTCTGATCTCGTACAGCATAGCAGGGAGTGGGGAGCCATAATTTTAACTCTGGCCTCAGGGGAAGGTAGACCTAGAGCCTACAGGTGGATGCTGGGGTGGAGATGGGGCTTTTGAAATGCTACATGAACAGCGGCAGCAGAGGCACACAACCATGATTAAGAGGGTGCTTTGGATATACAATACCAGTCAAAAGTTTGGACACACCTCCCCATTCACTTGAATGAGAAAGTGTGTCCAGACTTTTGACTGGTATTGTATGTTGCAGTGGGAGGAATATGCCATGTGCATGAAGTGGTGACTTGAGCTGGACTGCCTGAACAGGCTTTGCTTCATTAAAGCTTCCTCAAATCTGTCTTTAATGTTTTGAATCTTGAAGTCATCAATTTCACATAATGGCAACAACATAAGTAACAACCCTGAGGTGTGTTGAGGTTCACCCAGAAAAGGACAAACACACAACCAGATGACCAGAGAGGAATCTTGAAGGCGGTGCATTCATGTGTAATGTGATCACCCAGTTGCAAGCTTACAAAGAAGACAATAGTGAATTAATTAACAGCAGAGTTCCTGGCGCCACTCTCCTTGCGAGCAGATGCCTGAGACAAGGTCAAAACATGGAGGTGACCAGTCCACTGAGCAACAGAAAAGAAACCAGAAACCAGAGCTAGTCATCTTTTATTTCAGACACATTTAGCCATGAGTCAGTAGGGACAGAAGGTGGATGACACATTAAAATCTAAATCAAATGTGAGAGAGTGGGAGGGTATGGGAGGGGCAGTCTTTTAAAAAATTGAAGTAGGTCTGGAAAGTTCAAAGCTATCAACAGGTAATCGATAAAGTGGTCAGGCACAAAACAGGACATCAGATTGCCTAAGTGTGTAAGACAAATCCGGTGGACTGAGCCACATCATCAGTCTGCCCTCTGTCTGCATCTCTCTGGCTAAATTTTGTAAACCTGGAGGATATTGCATGGGTCACCACCACTGTGTTTTATGAATTGTGTGATATGACAGAAAATCAATATATGTTTCCATTCTGGTAAATGGGAGGTGCACTACACAGTTTACTAAAAAACAAAGGAGCAACAAATGTTACTGTGAGTAAGCTATGGACGGCAATCGCTTAATTTAAGGGTCAGCCCCCCGCCCCCCTCTCACCCCCCCAAAAGTCTAATTTACCCCAAGAGACAGCAATTCACATCTAGTTGTGGTTTTATTTACCCAGGTTTTGACATATCTGCCCCTGAAACCTCAGCCTCCATCTCAGTAAAATGGGGGTGTCTGTACAGTTCAAAGCGCTGAAAAATGACATTTAAAAAATTCAGCACCTATATTTATGTCCAGAAACAAAGTTCTGGTTGTTCTGAATAATCCACATACATCATTCTAAATAGTCCCACTTAAAACTGTTGGTTAGCCCATATAGTGATGGCCCTGCTTAGTATTGTCTGCTTCCTTACCTAACACCAGTTGGTCTTGGGGGACCCACGGAGCTAGGAGCATACAAAATCCTTCACCATGATAAAGTGGGGATTCTAATCTTGTTTAACTTTCACACTTGGTATTGTACATGTACAATACACAGGCATTCGAATGGTACATTGGCAGCAAAAATCTGTACATATGGAAATCCCTGAGACAAGGTCATATCTCTGTCTAAATATGTCGATTAGCAAATTAAAATATTTAAGAATCCCTTCTACAAATTACATACCCAAACAAATAAGTGTGCATAATACAGTGCAGGATGAACCGCTTTAGGATATTTCGAGTATCTGATCATAACTAAAATAATACCAGAAACAGAAAGGTTTGTTGATGAAGTGAACTTGAGGTTTTGGCACTTTCATGGAAAAAAAAATACCTTAAAAATCACCTGCTCCACTTGTGAGCTATAAGACACTCACCCTGCATGAGTGTGTAGAAGGTGCCAGAGGCTGACAGGTTGGTGGTGACGGTGATATCCTCTTTGTTGGAGCCCTCTGTCTGGATACGGACTGAGCTGTCGGCATCTGTACGGTAGCTGCTCACTCGGCCCGTGGGGTAAGTGACGTTAGTCAGACGCCCATAACTGTCATACCTACAAAGAAACACATTGATGTGAGCCAAAGAAGGCAAAGAGGGGCATGTCATCTGAAACTGTGTATAAACAGTTTCACCACACCAGAATCATAAACAGTGCTGAGGCATAAAAAAAATGACCGAGTCTTGTTGAGATTTGTTAAATCACAAGGAAGCAATCATACAATTATAAATGCAGGTCAGGTATGCATAAATGCATGTAGCCACATAAATGTGACTAATGAGTTACTCTGTCATCTTGGATTTACTGTGAATATGAGTTATTGTCTAGGATAAATTGTTCTAGTGGTAATTACAAGTAGGAATTGGGAGTTTTTGTTAGAGTCCGATATTTCCCTCTTGGTATCACAAATTGTGGAAATGTGTCAACACTGGCAGTAAACACAACAGCAAATCCATCAATGTTGGCAGCCTTAGGTAATAAAACTCAAACCTATCAGCTTTAATCACTGAAATACAATCAACACAACTTCTAAAAAGTATGCAATGTCTGCTGCAATTTGCTTTTTATGAATATAAAGTGGGTGCACGAACAAGTTCACCAAGTTTGGACTTTTCTAACTCTTCAAATAGGATGTGAATGTCCATTAATATAAATGCTATTCAGTTTGTGAGTAACTTTCAGAGAAGGAAATCATGCAATAGAAAAAAACAAAAAAAAAAAAAACAAACTCAAAACAAAACTCAGCTATTTACAAGGAAAAACTGTCACGGCCAAGGTGTGAGAGCACACACCTTTTCCCATTTGGAAAACTGCTTATTAGCTTAAAAGATTAGTGTTATCACCTAATCTCATTATACAGTCTATGAAATAGGAGCACTGAGGTGCGACTCCTTGGAGAGATGCAGCATCTCTCTAGCCTACAAATCAGTCAGTTCATCACATACAGGAACATGAGTGGCCAGATTGTTTCATTTCGCTCTGAGAGCACATCAGCATAGAACAATTTGAAATCTTTCAGATTGCCAGTGTTCCAGAATGGGAGTGAGTGAACGGTACATTACTTAGAAAGAAGACTTTTATCTGCACACTGAATACAGATTGGAAAGCCCTCTTCGGTGTTGCTGCCTGCCATAATAAAGCCTCTAATAAATGAGATGCCGGGTGCTGGTTTACGGATATTTCCTCTGTGCTGCCATCTCAAATATCCAATATGGAAAAGAAGAGAGGGAGAGGAATCATCTCCAAGAGATAAATGTTATCTGATCTCAACTGTACTAGGGACTGAGATTCATAGATGCATTTCATCCCAAGTATTCTACTTCAGGAAATACTAAATAGCAGAGTAATTTATATCTAAAGCATTTGATTTCTTTTGATACTACTCACATTTTATCTGTGTTAATCATAGATTCAAAGTTTTTGCAGGGAAAGCACATTCTACCGCTACCACCTTATCTGCACTGTACCACTTTTAACTGTTCAATTCATTAGGCAAGGAGAGTGTTCCTGTTTGCCTTCACCTCTGCACAAAGGAGTCCAAGACAAGACAGAAGTCTCATTCTACAGCAATGTTGCATGCCCCAGCTTGATCACTGACCCAGACTCTCTCTGTCTCAATTAGGGCCTTGAGCTAAAGCCATTCCTCGGGCTTCAACACTGAGCTCTAATGGCTCTGGCCTGCTTCAACTCAGCTGTCTATTAGCTTGCTTTCCCTGAACAAGAGGGGTATTTGGGGGAAGGGTGCTCAGCAGAAGGAAAGGACTGCTTTCCCCCCCTGGATGGCCACAAGTCTATTCAGATTGCATCACCTCTGTGTCACATGCTAGCTCTATGACCTTTCACGCTGGGGCCCAATAATAGGCTGGACACTTCATATCAGTGTCCCTTCCAGCATACCTAATCTTTAATCTCAGTAGTCTTCTGAATTATTCTCATATTTTCACTTCCTCTTGCTGCCTGAGAATTTCAGAACACATCTGACCGATGACTGTGAAGACAATAACATAAGGGCAACAGCAAAGTGATTGCTTTAAGTTCATTAACAGTTGTTTTACATGATTTAGCTGTTATTATTGATGTATTAAATCAACTTGAGAACAGTTGCTTGAACCCAGTGGCTAAAACACATTTGTTACTATACAGAAAAGCCTTCCTGCTCTATTAATTGGAGGCTTAGAGAACAATTAGGCATCCTTCAGAATGCTACATGATTTAATAGATTTACAGTAACCCTTAAGCGTAAGCACTTATCATTACAACAAAAACATTAGGAGGTCAGCAGAGCATCTGCCTATACAGTAAATGTTGGAGCAGTTGAGGTTGCCACGGGTTACAACAGAAAGGCTGGGTAGCACATGTCTTTTGTTCTCCAGTACACATTAATTAATATGGTTAAAATGTTTAGCAGTGCATTTTGGTGAACAGAGATAAATGGAGATTCCTTTTCAATTCTGATGGTAGCAAATTATGGTTTGGACCCTCAGGTGGTGAAGTGACCTTCAAAGCTAATTATTCAAGAAAAACGAACACTCGTTATTGGGTTTAAATGAAACATCGATGATCTGACTTGCTTGCAGGTAAACATGAAGTTGTTTAATTTGCAAATGAGAAACTGGAAACGGAACAATTGCTTTTCTTAATTGTATCCTTAGTGTATGTCCAAATATATAATCACGTTTTAAAAACAGACAGACAGTAATTTGTACACTCTGTCGACATGCATGTTTTAAGAGGAAATTAACAAGTCCAAACTGCCCACTCATTTGCATTTTGTTGTGTTAGTAGGTAACAATGTATCTTTAACATGCCACGATAAATGGTAGGAAACTGGCATCTGGCTATTTATGTATTGCAGGCTTAAACAAATGTGTATTTTCATACTTCATCTACATCTACATCAACAACAACTACATCGCCTTGGTGTTCACTGAACATCAATTTGATTATTTTATATGTTTGCACACATTGTCTCACTCAAGCTGATGGATGTGCTAGTAAAGAATTACCTACTTCTAGAATACTTTTTGCACATTTCACAGTATTCTTATCTCTTTAATCCATCCATCTATCCATCCATTCATTTTCTGCCGCTTATACAGGACTGGGTCACGGTGCCATCAGACTGAGTAAGAAATCCCAGACAGCCTTCACCCCGGCGACGCCCTCCAGCTCCTCCTGGGGGATCCCAAGGCGTTCCCAGGCCAAAAGAGATATGTAGTCCCTCCAGCGTGTTCTGGCAATTGGACGTGCCTGGAACACCTCCAGACCCTTACTTCTTTTAGATTAGCTTAATTGTTATATTTGATTTTTACAAAACCAGGGTAAGTTTTTGTGTAATCAAATGTGCAAATACAGAAATTGGTTACTCCAAAAACCCAGTTATACATACGAAGATACAATCTTGTTTCAGCCTTGAAACAAGTTACTGTTATGAAACAATAAATGTGTAATGTCAACATCTTGAAGATGCCACACTTATTTTATGTGTTCGGAAGCATAGTTCCATTGTTTGTATTTCATCTTACAAAAGCCCTTTGTGTCACTGACGCTATACTATCTCTGTCTTTTCATTACATAATAGGGAAGAGTATTCTCAAACCTGATAATGACAGCTGCCATTTTACAGAAAGTCAAAGAGAGATAATTCAGAATTCAAACCACCCACAGGATTCGTTGAAGCCGTGGGCAATTCACCCTACCTTGAGAAATCCCTCTGCATGGCTGCAGTAGTGCCATTTTCACTGCATTGTTTTTTCAGTACAACCATCTCAGATGACAACCAAATCAAAAACAGGTGATAAATGTCTGATCAGATAAATCAGAGCATCTGATTATGTGTCAGTGTTATATTCCTCCAGCGAGGTATAACAGATGTCTGACCAGCCAATCTGCTTAATCACACTTTTTGGAATGACTTCCAGTTAGCACAATATCCCTTGGTACAGTATATTAAGCTAAGGGACAGATTGCTTCATAGAAGTCACAAGAACATGAAATCCTAAGCTCAAATGCTGCAGCATGTGGGAGTGTTTTCAATTGTTTCCTCACAATGTGTGGTTTGCCTGAATCAATTACCACCTCTGGCTATTCTATTATGCTTATATTGCCAAGCCTTGTCACAGTCCTACGGGTAAAATGAGCTTGCCAGCAGATATATGTTGTTCCTGTAGTAAACGACTCCAAACATGCAATGGTCTGTAGTCTGTCACTACAAGCAAGGGTGCAGATGAGTAACATATCATCCAGTAATCCTATTTGGTATGATAACAGCAAATAGGATTATACCCATACTTCCACAGGTCTTGTATTCTGAGTGACATAGACGTCGAGACATAAGAAGGTAGATCATATGCCAAAATACCAAACTCAGATGTCAAAGAGCTCTTGAACTCTCATAATGCCCTTAACATTCACTCACTAAAGCACCATAGCATTTGGCAAATAAATAGCTTCCAGTTCAGCTATTCCAGAAATTACTTTGTGCAAACTGTGTACTGGATTTAAGAGATTTAACAGATCTATTTAGTTGCTCTTTGGGGTGAAGCAGTAATCTATAATCAGCTCAACTGGCACAGACAGCATCAGACAGACAGACTCTGTTTAAGAATTATAATTATACATATTGCATAGAGTACAAGAGGTGTTTTGCAAATGTTTCTGAAAGGGGAACTCAGCCAATTTTACACATAAAATTCTGTTTACAGGTCTTGGGGAGTGATACTGCATGTGAAAAAAGCTGTATAAGGCCTTTTTGTGGTTCCTGAGGGAAGTCTGATAAATTGTCTTAAGTGATTTCACTGGACACAACATCTGTTGGAGCTGAAGACTGCAAGACTAAGTTTGAAAATTAAAAACATCTGAGTATGTGGAGTAAGGTAACCAGACCTGCATAGCCTGCTGATATCCTGATATCTGCTTGAAGCTAGCGGCTCAAGGCTGCATTAGCAGATACTAGCATAAAATACCTGAATCTCTGACTGAACTGTAAATCGTTGAGTTCCATTGTGTGTAATATAGCCGCCAGGTTTTGACAAGGAAGAAGAATGTGTGGAATAAAAAAGACAATCTCTAGTTCTGCTACATCAATTTCTATCCTTTTTTTAACTGTCCATTGCTAATCACACAATGTTATGGGAGTGCAATGCTTTATCAGTGGAATACTCTTTTAATATTACTTACTCATAGAAGGTTGTCCATCCATTTTCATTCGTCTTAGTTGCTAGAAGTCCTGAGCTTCCATGGTAGGTCATTACAGCCTGTTCTTGACCCTGAGCAGCGACAGATTTTAGGGCATTGTTGGTACCAATGGTGAACCAGAATGTCTGTCCATCAGGGACCATCAGCCATAGAGGCATTCCTGTGGTGTCTCGTCTGATGGTCACTATGTTTTTGTTCTTATCAGTAATGCTGCTCAGATCTCCTGCTCCTGTGTAGGTCAGATTGTAGAGGTGGTCTCCTGTAGTCAGACTTTGAGTGAAAATGTGGCTGCCGTTGGAGTCAAATAGATAGAGTTCATCATTAATGGGAGAGGATACCTCATACATGCTGAGGGGATTCAGATAGGGCTTGTTTTTACGCACATAGCGGATACGAATGTTGCCCAGATCCGCAATATAAAGCTCTCCATCTGGGCACACTGCCAAGGAAGAGGGTGCATTCAGCTTAGCATCCTTGGCATAGCCTTCATCTCCAGAGTAACAATCACAGTTAGCATCATTCTTGCAGTCACAGCCGCTAGGTGCCCCTGCAACCAGAGAGATCTCTCCATTGGTGGACACCTGTCGTACTCTGTTTATTTTCTTTTCATCTGACTCAGCGATGTACAAAATGCCATTATGGGACACAGCTAGGGCATTGGCAGACTCCAGGGTGGCATGGATGGCCACTTTGCTCATGAGGAAATGGTCAATTCCAGGCACTTGGCAGTGCATGGGCCGGCCAGCTACAATACGGACTTGGTGATTTTCTGAGATCTGGAGTACTACGTTGTTGTCCAGGACATACAGGGAGTTGTCCATGGGACTCACTGCCAGGTCTGTGGGCCACTCAAGACGCACCTAAGAGGGAAAAACACACCAAAAATATCAGCTTCAGGTCACAAAAAA
Organism: Thunnus maccoyii; assembly: GCF_910596095.1. Classification (NCBI taxonomy): domain Eukaryota; kingdom Metazoa; phylum Chordata; class Actinopteri; order Scombriformes; family Scombridae; genus Thunnus; species Thunnus maccoyii. Next base: position 27,248,035 of record NC_056538.1, on the reverse strand, counting down.
CAAACCAAACTCTTATTGATCCACAAATTTTCCACTTTATCAGAGGGAAACAATCCCTCAAGGGAAGAATCATTGAAAACCACTTACAAAAAAGATAGGCTGCTGTGAAAAAAAGCTGGACTATCTCATAGCTTACGCTGGGAGGAAACACATATTTTTAAACGATTTATTATCTGATAAGGAGGAAAATAGCAGCTGGTGTAGCGTTAAAAGTGAAAACACAAAAACATGATTTATAAGATCAAAGATAATAACAATAGTGTTGAGGAAAGGCAGAACGAGGAGAGATAATTCAAATGATCAGATTAACTGCAAAAAAGCGCACTGCAATTGATCATGAGAGCTGCGGACACGTAAGGACTGGGCTTCTGCAGCCTTCACCTTTTCCGAGTCAGTGTTTTCCTTGCTTTGGGTTATTAATTTTGTAATGACGACAGATTGCATAAGTCCTTGAAAAGAAACCGGAGCACACTTACAAAATGAAAGCCTAGCCTGCCTCTGGCCTCCTAAATTATGACTTAATGTTCTGCTAACAATGTATCAGGCTTTTTACAAATTGGAATGATTGGATTCATCCAATTTACCAGTCTCCCCTTGCCCCCTCTCACTTATGATCCCAGGGGGATCTCTTAGACACATAATATTAAAAGGTATACTGTGCAGGATTTTCCTAAAAAAACTGAAAAATGTATAGACTCGTACAAAAATAATCCCTCCCAATCATCACTTATGACCCACTAGAAGTGTGAGGCAGTGTATGTATCTACAGAGTCTCTGCCCTTTGCATGTATTTTCTTATTTTCTTATTATTTTGCTGCACACCTTTGATTGAAAAACAAATCTGAGCGTCACACACAGCTCACATCCCATGAACCTCCCATCGTCCCCCACAAAACGGAGGTGGTTTATATAATAAGGCATATCTTTGGCTACATACAACAAACAGGGGACTGGCAGTGGATACATGTCGTCTTTCAGTGAGCAGAAAATGCATTTACTGGGGAAATGAAGGGGAGACTTTCAATTTCTTAAAACCTATTTCTTGTCAACACTGGTGGTTAAATATTTCATGAGCCAGAGTGTGGAGTGGCTCGAGGGAGCTGCCTGTAAGGAGGTTTTCACGCCACTCTGAATGATGAGGGGATATTTCCCGAGCTGCTGTCCCATATGCTGTAACCCGATCATACCCTCCCCTTTATACAGCGGGGCAGCTGTCAGTGGTGCCTGTCTGACAGAGCCACCACCAGCAAAAAACCCAAAATGCGCTCATCAGTCGAAGAAGCGAGCCATGGATTTGCACCAACACGACACAAAACTATTTTTATATTTATTTGAACTTGTATTAGAACTGTAATGACATTTTCCATTAGCAATCTCTTCACTCTTTCCTCATACCAGCATGATGCCTGTCTGAAGAAGAGTAATATGTCATTATTTGAAGTCCCTCTCAGATTTGAATTGAATGTCACAGTCAGAGCCTTGATAAAGCTTTCTGAAGCTGCTAACACCCTTGAAATATGTTCAAGTGATCTTGTTTTAAGACATGGTTTCCCTCTATTTAAGTTTGAACTCAGCAGGGGATGCAGAGAAGATTTTCAAGACTTTAAACAGAAAATGGAACATATTTCTGAAACAGCAAGGACGTAAGACCTTGGTATAAACAAATTAAAAGATTCTTGAACGAGGTCAAAATCGTGTCCTTTTGCATGGTAATAAAAAGTTAAAAGAAAGAAAGGTTACGGAGCTGCATATCAAATTAAGAGTGAAATTTTCTGTAGTACGCTCCCTGCACAGATGGCATGGCAAGATATCAATGACCTCATCAGAGAAGAGAGAGACATTTGACATGATATTTTGCCTGAAACAGGTGAGGAACAGCAAAGTAATGACCGCTGAGATGAGCCTTCTCCAGAGAAACTCTGGTCCTAAGTGAGGGGTTGGGGAGTGCTTGAAGTAGGAAGCTATGTGCCCTGGATGAATTTTTAATGGATGCTTTTTACTGTCTGAGTGTCTCTGGCAGTGCTTGTGCGATTTGTCATCGTTGTGGAGCTGCAGTCAGTCTGCCTGTGTCCTCACTGCTGTGGAGCTGGGATGGTGAGCATCTATAGGCTCTTGTGTTTCTGTGTGTGTGTGTTTTAGGGGGAGAGCAGCAGTAAGCGGGGGTCATGAGGGCGATGGAGTTCCCCTGGGGCTGGAAATGGGCAGCTGGAGGCTTTGCTCCCTCCTCTGAATACATCATTTCACATACACAGAAAGCTTCTCTCTACTGGCATCTGAGGTCCCCTCAGGACCTTTTTGCTAATCATATTCAATAACAAACACAATGGGACAAGAAACAAACTAGTGCATGCACATGGAGCAGGACTTACACATCAACCACATTTTATCATTTAAGCCCAGAAATGCTCTTTTTATGGGAGTAAAACCATAACAATTATAGATACTGTAGACAGCACACAACACACACACACACACACACACACACACACACACACACACACACACACACTCACAGTACATAATTGCATTTTATTGGATTATTGGCCATGGCAAGTATGGCAAAACAACCCCTGACGTCTTGGGCTGAAAATTGTAACGTGGGGAAAACAGCCATATAAAGTCTGGCAGAGTATGCAAAAAGTCTTTCTTGTCACATCCAAAGGGAGGCCGTTGAGTTAGAGAGTGATGTGACCTCAGTGAAGTGCCCTTGCCTGGGGGATATGTCTGGTGTAGCGGTCGGGTATGTATGTGTGTGTGTATATGTACATGTGTTTGCGTGCATCAGTGAACATGTGTGTGCGAATCGAGAGCCCGTGAGGTTATAGGTCATCCTCGTCATCCCCCTACAGCTATAGGTCAACGGCTCTCAGCATTTCAGCTGTGTGGCTGACACAGACATGGAAGCTCCCAGGACTACAGTGCCACCTCAGGTTTAAGCAGTTTCTGCAGGTGATAGATCTGAATGGAACTATTTCCGTCATCGGTGGAAATAGGTACAAAGATTTTACTGATGTGGGTTTATGTGAACAGTATTCAAACTGGTAGTGTGCAATGCCTGTAGGCTCTAACTGCCTTCCTTTACCTTACTATCCTTTGCAAATCCTGTGAATCTAAAAACTGGCATCATTCAGCCAATAAGAAAATGTAGATCAAACTGAATGCCCATGAATCCAGGAAGCTAGAGCTTACATAGAGATGTAAGCATCCTGGAGACCGGGGTCAGTCAAGGAGACTGGTATAGGTTGAGAGACAGAAAATCACACGCCAGCTGCGCAGGTCAGAGAGGTCATACCTGAGAGATGTCCATCACAGCATCGCAGCTGAGAGGTCGGGCAGAGGTCAGGTCATTGAATCCCAGAAGAGTAGAGATGATTCCATTCTGATCAATCCTGCGAATCATGGTCCCATCCACAAAGAAGATTACACCGTACTTATCCACCGTAATGCCTGTAGATAAAAAGTAACCCAATGGACAGGAGAGGGAAAATAGCCATTAATTATTTTGTTTATCTGTGACTTAATGCGATGACAGGACACCACTAAATAACAATTAAGGACTATTCACTGCAATGAAAATGTATGACTAATCACAGCAATGAAAACTGAAAACTGCTAGGACTGATTTTTAATCAATAATGGACAACAACAGAAACATTAAAAGGATGAGGAGTGTTCCATCAATGCAGTTCTCATTTGTCTCTTTTGTTTCTTGCTCTCTCTACCTCAGACAACAATAAAGCGAAGAAAACTAACCTTAGCTAAGCTATTCACACCTCTGTATTTCTGTATTACCTCAGGGTCTGACACAATATTTCAGCAGCTTGTAACGTCAAGTCTACAGCAGATGGAGCAAAATTTCTGTTTTCTATGTAAACCTGAACTATACATACACATTTCAGTGGGGCTTGAGTCTTATTTCAGCACATATGAATCATAATGCCATCCCAGTGGAGGACAAAAAGCAAGCATGTGATCTAATGACTAATGCATTATCCAAATATGGAAGCAACAAGAAAAAGAAGACACCAAATAAACACATGGGAAGGCGTGCTTCGAGAAATAAATTCAGTTTTAAAATAACACTGGTGAGCTATATGTAGTTAGTGAGAGAGGCAAGAGAAGAGAAGATTATGTGTGAGAACTGAAGAGTATTGATCTAGCCTATGGGACTACTGTATTTCAACTATCCAGCAATCTAGTCTACTTGAAAAGATGAATTGGTTTTTATGAGAGAAAAGAGGAAACATTATCCTCAACTGATTTGAAAAACTACACACTACATTGGTTATAATAACATCCATGTACCTCTAGGGTTAGTGAGAGTGGCCTCAACAGCCTTTCCTCCATCCCCGCAGCGAGTGTCGTCATATGGGAGACACTGGTCACCAGTGCCTGCTATCAGCTCCAGATTCTTGGCTACATCTTTCACAACATTCAAGGATTTCACCTTAAACACCTTCCTGCTGCTGGTGTCCGAGAGGTACACAGCACCGTTCACTGCACTGGTGGCCAGGTAGTACTTATGAGCAGGGCTGTTGCTGAGAGAGGGGAAAAAAAAGAGTAAGAAGCCCAAGTCAATAAAGCTGGAAGGGCTACAGTGGTTTCAATAAGAAACATTGTGTAATACAATTAACATGGATTCAAAAGCCATTTAGAGAGTCAATTGGACAAAATTACAGTTTAAACCAAGGACATGGAAAAAGAAAAATAGAATGAGATTAAACATGGAAAAACAGAATGAAATTAAACATGACATAATGGTGGAGCTTAGAACTCATGTACAATACAGTCAGCTTAGTTAGAATTCCCCGCTGTCAAAAGAGAGTGGAAACTCCATTTGTGTGTAGACATATACACAGTAGACATACAGTATATGAAAATACTGCATATGTTGAGATAGTGATCTCTAGTTTCTTTCAAATAATTGAAACAATAGTACTGCTGAAGGGAATACAGTGCTGGCAAGACAAAGGGAAACAAGGGTGTAGAGGGATTTAGTCATTGGGGTACATTGGATCTTTTGACAGAAATCCTAATTACTACCCCATCCCTGACCCATGAATTCTGTGTGATATCATCTGAAAACAACATTATAAAAAACCACAGAGTCTATAGTAGTAGCATGGTTATTGCTAGAAGAACTACAAACAAAGTATGTTTCCTGTTTCCCTTGGGACATTTTTTGAGAAACACAAATGCATAGCTGAAACAACAATCTAAACACATTATGCATTCATCAGGCAGAGATTCCAGCATAGAAAAATATCTTATTAAATTCCCAACCCAGTCAACAAAGTAATCATTCATATCCACAGGAGGTTGCTCAACCTGACAGACAGACAATAGAACCAAATATAACCAATCCTGCTGTGGTGGGATACATACAATCTTATGGCATACTCCATTCAGGAAAAGTATCAGAAAACAAAGATGACTGTAGATGAACCTATAGAAGTACCAATGAAGTGGAAGAGAGGATGGTTTCCATAAAAAACTCTGCTCCTGCTTATAATGAACACATTACTAAAAATCAAAGCAAGGCAGCATGGCAGAGCATCTGCACCCAATGGTACTACACACTAATGAATGCTAAAGACTATAGGCAGAACTGATTTTGAAACTGCAGATTTGACTGGCTTTTCTTTGATCTCATAAATAACATGCATAGTATTTGGACCAGATGCCTTTTCTCTTTAGGTGCCCCAGGTAATCCCTTTCAACCAGTTCTATTAGTTGACTGATTGATCTTTAGAAAATTTAACAAAAACACTTTTGACAATTTATTTTTAAATCGAGTAATCCAAGCAAAAATGCAAAACATTTACGGGTTCCAGGTTTTCAAATGGGATCATTTGCTACTTTTTGCAGTTGAATTGAATCATTGTAAATTGAATATCATTGGGTTTTTGAGTGTTGGAGAAACACAAGCAAATCATAACCAGTTTAGTAATGTAGTGGCTAGTGTCACCTTAAAGATGACCAGAGTTATCAGGGCAGGATACATCACAGTTCTGCCAGACCTGATAAGCATTATGGAGAAACCTGTCAGCAGGGTGTCATTCAAAGTGGATTAAGACAGAATCTCAACAATAACCTTCAGGGTTCTTTTAGGGCTTATGGTTGGCGTGACAGTGCCAAAGCTTATATTTTTATAATACAACAACAAGAAAGACCAGTGGGTCTGTGGAATTGTCAACTCCTGTACATAATTTTAAATGACAATTGACCTTCAATGAATCAGTGATGACAGGACACTGCAGCAAACCCCAGGCGCACATGTCACAATCAGCCCACTGACCAAGTTGACTGATATGTTGGTCTACAGAACATTCCAGGTACATCCGAGTGGCTTAGAAAAATGACTGCTGTCGTGGAGTAGGTCAGTAGCAACCCTCAATAACTGGACTCTACTTTGCATTCTATCTGCCATGTGCAATCAGCAGATACCTTATCAGCTCCCAGTTGCATGTAGAACACTGTTGGTCTCCCTTAGTGTTTGAAACTATGAGGTGTTATTCCCTGACCTTGAGCTATGGCCATATACTCCATCTATATTCACTGACAACATCTAGTTTGTAGAAGATAATTGGATTTTGCTGCATGCTGGCGCGGTAATGGAGGGAGCTTGGCTATAGTGGATGGGGGACATCCTTAGAAGGGGGTCAATGAACATTGCAGTGAGATCACCCACCTCCCAGTCCTATCGCTAGCTCACACATGAACAGGAGGCAGCCACCCGTTTTATACTGACACATGCTGTGTTTTCCTGAATAAATCTCCTTTTTAATATGCAGATGTGTTTGGAGTACTGAGACCAGAGATACAGAGCTTTCACGTTAGGCTTGCTCTGGCAAACGCATGTGTGGTGTGTGTGTGTGTGTGTATATGGCCGTGTGTGTTCGTGTACAGGATTGTCCTAACATTTGTGTAATTTTTGATTTGCACAAAGATATTTGAGACATAAATACTGGTAAAAGATTCTTGCAGAGAGACAGAAAAGGCAGTAGAGAGCTTCTGAGTGTTTTGTTAATGTGGACATTCTGGCTGTAGGGGTCAGTGACCAGAATGACTTGGCTTTTCATTCTCTGTTTGACCACATGTTCCCCGGCTGAAGTCATGACCCTCTGATAGAAAATCAATCAATGGCCCAATACATGAGACATGGTATCTAAAGACAGCACACAGAGATTTCCCGGGCCACCACCTGCCATGGAAAATGTGATCTTTGTATCTTTAGCCATTGATAAAATATATACGGTTTATTAGGCACATCTATGTGCATCCAACATTTATGAAACTTATCACATTCAGTGTTTCTCCTGACATTGTAAGAAAGGTGTGACTATGTGAGTAAATTATGTGGTCATTTTTGAGACTGTAGTATGCAGTTCTGTCAAACTGTATTTTATAATATGTAAAGGTGTTAAGATAAATAATTAAAGCACCTATTACTATTCAATATATGCAATACATACAAAGCAGCATTAACTACAGTCCCCAAAGGTCTGTAGAATTGAATTAATACTTCTCTAACACAAAACTGAAAATTATACACACTTCAAAAAGGTTGGGTTTCCCACAATATTGTTATATTGGACTGCAATGGATGTACAGTAGTCAGGTGTACCCAACAAACTGGCAATACAATGTTCTATATCTGACTTTGAAATGTTTAGATTCCTTGTCAGATGGCAATTCCACAACCATTTTTAATTAAATGAATATATTGCAAAGAATAATAATAGTTGAATTTAATTCACATAATAGTTTAAGGCAATAATATCATTTGTAGCATATTGGACAATGTCATTTGACTCCTGATATCAACCCTGAGAAAAAGTGCAGCATCTACTGAGCAAACAATCAGCTGCTTTCTTTTCAGACAGAATTTGCAATCACACATACAGATTCAAACATACTGTCAAGGCAATAAATCCAGAGATTAAGTGAGCCTAGGACACACAGTTAATAAACCATTAAATCTACAGCTTTGGGAAGATAAAAATTAAACAGACAGCCAGTATTTCAAGATATGATCTTCCTTTTGCTTTCAAGTGCAAGTCTGAAATAGGCTCAAAAGTTCACTTCAAAATCAAGTATATGGACTGTACCTATATTAATCTAAGCAAATACCGTACAGCTTACCTATGCCTGAAGTCTTTATTTCTGTCAGTGTATGCCAAAAGCAGCAGAAGGTGAGAGAGGAGGAGAGAGAAGAGGAAATGTTAGTTGTTAGAGGATAGAATTTAAAAACAGTTGTTAGTGGACGGAATTAATTGAAAGAGAATAAGCAACAAAAAATTTACTTTATTATCTACTCGAACCTGTCTGTGCTGATATTAACAAAGAAATTAATCTCTTCCTGGAATGTCTTCTGTTAAGACCCCATTACCTCCTCTTCAGGCCCTATCAGGGCCAAACTCCAGCTGATACAGGTGAATGAGAGAGGCAGGACCATCAATCCTGGGCCTTTAGGGCATTTCTGTCTATCTCAATCGACCTCCTTGGTTTATGACCTGTGTACAGGCCCATCTGAGCTCATAGTCCTGAGTGAGTATTGGTAGGTTACTCCATGGTTACCTGAGCTCCAGGACGCTGGTGACATTCCCTGTGGTGAAAATCCTCCTCACATAGTTGAAATCGCCCACGTACAGACTTCCATCTGAGCCACAGGCCAGAGCCACAGGGGCCAGCAGCTTATTTCCGTCAGCAAGGCCATTACAGCTGGGGCAGGAGATGCTGCGCCTGCGCCCGTTCCCCATCACACTGCCGATTACTGGAGGCTGCTGGGAGATGAAGACGTTCTCCCCATTGCCCATGTGAAGAATACCTGATGAGGACACAGTAAAGAAACAAATAACACCTGCAACCTGTTTTGGTTTAGGAGAGTTTGAGGACTCTGGGCTATATTAATGGTTATTGTGGTTAATTCTTGCAATCCTGGTAACCAGAGGTGGGCTTAAACAACAGGCAGTTAAATCAGCTTCTTTAATCCTCTTTGAAAGCAGCAGTGTTTCCTAATGAACTGAGAAGGGTCCAGGCCATCTTCTCACAAAAAAACAAAAAAACTTTTAGAAATAAACAAATAATTACACAGCAGCCCAATAATGACTATACAGCACCAAAAATGTGTTACTGAGGGCAGATGATGCCTCGTTTCATGTTAAATTTACTGTTTAGGACACCTTATAATTCCTGTCCATGTGTAATAATGTCCACAACCTACTTTACATGAATATTCATGCAGTTAGCAGTTAAAAAAATAAAATGTATTACCATTATCAGTGCCTGTTGACTGTACTTTTTTACCACAGTGATTAAAAAGGTTGCACCCAATTACTTATATTAGATATGTTTACATGCATATAATAATTCCACCACTTCAAATTGTTTATGCGGTTTACATTTATGCATTAGCTAACTGCTCCCAATTAATCCTGTTTACAAAACAGAAATTATTATTTGATTTTTCAGAAGAAATAGTGTTTGGAGTTGGAAGTAAAAAATGTTGCTGAATTTTTGAGGGAGCTCATGACACCTCCTAGAGCCAGTAATGTGTATACAAACTTTGAATCTGTACAGAATAGCAGTTAAGACTGGTGGGCTCAATAAATATGTTGGCAAACTCCATGTCAGAATGTTTTATTGAGTAATTAAGATACTTATGTTGTTTGAGGTGTGTGTAATAATATGTAATGCAGTTAATAACTGGTAAGCAAAAGGATTCAAATGGGATACTCATATTGCTCTGTTTCTGTTGGATAGTTAAGTAGGCAACTGTGCACTAGCATTTTACCCAGTAGGAACCTGGTAAGCTGAGACTATTCCAATGATCTTGAACAGTGGTCCAAAATTGCTTATTGCAGTTTGAAATGTATATTAGCTGACATTTTTATGTGAAAATGGAAGACACAAAAGTCAAAACAGAGATAAGAAGCTGATGGGATTGTGAAAGGGTCAGTATGTGCACCAACTGAAGCCATGAAAATTGCTCCGTGCGCATGTGTTTGCAATAAGAGGTGGTCTTAACAGATGGAAACACAGGCTCAATTTCACACCAAAATGGGGACCAAAAAGCCCTTGGCACAAGTAGAATCTCTTGGAGCTAGAAAATTACAACACAGGCACAATCACAAAAAATTGACTTGCCCCGATTACAAATGGCCTTACCTCCACCAGCCTTGTGCAGGAACAAAAATAGAGCCCCATGTGTACATACAGTGTTATGTACAGGCATTAAGATGCACACCCACACGCACATGCACACTATTTTTCATTGCCAATATACTCTTGGAAAATACTCAAATATGTAAATGTAAAGATGTTCCTGCAGCCCAATCAATGTAATCATATTTGAAATCCAACATCTGCATGTCTGCTGTAGTTTTTCTGTTTCTGATGATACTTGGTGACCTGAGTTCTTTGAGCAGCACAACATTTGGTCTATCAGAAAAGATCAGCCAAGCATCCCTTCCTGGGACGTGATTTAATCTTAGGGACTGCTGCTGCTGGGAATAGCAGACTGACAGCAATTAAATTAGGGATGATTCTAAAAATGCTGGGCATGAACAAGACATGGAGATGCCAAAAGGCTGGGGGATGGGGCGGAAGAACTGGCAGTGAAGGTGGAGAGGGTAGGGAGGGGGCAAGTAGTAACTCTCTCCCTCCTCCGGACAGCACTTTCAGACTCAGCAGGTTTAGTGTGACAGATCAAAGTGCCACCTTCCTGAGCACTTTTCATAGAAGTATGCCTCATCTCCTCTGATGAGCCCTTCCAGACACAAACAGACTGCGAAGCCTAGCTTTGGACAGGTGCTGCTGAAAGTTTTTTTTCTCTTCATTCCTACTCCTGCCTTTCAGGAGTAATTTGCTGGCAATAAGAAAATTGACCCCCCTTCATCTAAAAATGGACAGATGTAATAAAAAAGTCAGATCTATCTGAGGCCACATGACATTGGTGTATTGAAAAAGCCTCAAAATGTTGCAGACTGGAAGGACAATTCAATGTCACACTAAAAGCATCATCTGAGGTAGTGGGTTGACATAGTGGTACTTATCTGTACTCTTGGGCTCATTCAGAATGATATGTGTAAAATGCGATATGTACTGGGAAACTTATGACTTACATCACAAAATGTGCCCAAGTCAAAAAGTCTATTACTGAGTTGCCATAAAACCAGTGGAATTAAACTGCCAGTTAAATGAGATGCTCCAATGGAAATTAAATAAAATAATTCTGTTTACATTTTTAATATGTACATATTACATATTACATATATATATGTGTGTGTTTACAATGCAACAATCAAATTTATTATGTATTAAACTGAAATTTTTTGTGGTTTAAAATGATCTTGTGAGTAGGTGTAAGTGTATGAGTGTATGAGAAAAGGAAATTTAAAAAGGGATTACAAGTTGACTCACCACTCTGGATATTTAAAGCATGATGCTTGTCTATTGTCCATCCGCCCAGTTTGGAGGCAGTGGTTTCGTAGCCCTGTAGAACAGCAGTCCTCTTCTCCCATAGAATAAGGTCTGGACATGACTCATACTCAAAACCCACAGATACTGGGGAAAAAAGCAAAGATAAAACTAGCATTAGTGAACCACATGTGTTCTGGATACAAAAAAACAAAACAAAAATATGTACTTCACCACTTACCAAAAGCTTCAGACAAGCCATAGACCTTCTGGCTGTAGACGTCAGCCTTGTCCCACACAAAGTCATACGAGAGGTTGGGGGATGCAGGAAACCACTTTCTGAACAGCCTGCCTTCAACAGCCACCATGAGGTGAACCTTCATCAGGTTGAAAGGGATTGTGGAATGGGTGAGGGTAACCCTCAGTATTGACTTGTAACCTGGGGTCCTGCTGCTTAAATAGCCAAGTTTCATATCAGTCCCTGGTATAGGCACTTCCTCCTGCAGAGACTATGGACAAAAAACAAAGCTTATCAAAAGCAAACATAAATTCTGGGGCTAGCTGGAAGGAACTGTAAATATTAAACTGCATAAAAATCTATTTTCTTCAAAGTTTAAGTTAGGATTGATAACATGCCTCCACATAACCTCTGTTTCTCACTGATTATCAATATGTCATTCCTTTGGTCAGTGACCACTACAGTGTTTGTCACATACTATTCATAGTCTTGCCTCCAACCAAATATATGGACCCAAGGGGAGATTAGAAACATCAATAAGAGGACAATTATACTCCAGCATTACAGGGAATCCAATGAAGGATTTCTTCATTATGTACTGCAGTGAGTAGTTTTCATAATTGATTTAATAATAGCTAGTCCTTCATTAGGACAACAGTCTTTCCTGCAATCCATATGACAATGGCATCACAGGAGTGCCCTTGGACTCAGAGCATGCATAGTACGATAATATATAGAGTAATAAAAGTTGTTTTAGTAAGAGGCAACGTTGTGGCCTTGGGAAATTTCCACTGAGGTCAGACCTGTAACCTCTTGATGATATAACAGTAGGTCAGGAGCACAGACATTGTATGTTCAGTTTTGGGTTCAAGGGTCAACAGCACTGGTTTGGTTGACCAACTCCTCTCTGCTCTAATTAAGTCATTTCTCATCCCCTTTGTCCACAGTACGGTACAAGATGTAGTGGAACAATTAAACCAGCTACCCAAAGCAACACTGGTCAGAGGACACGCAAATTATTATGTGTTTCTTTTTAAATGTTCACAGTGTAGAAATGCCTGGTTAATTGATCAGAATGAGGACTTTAGAAGTGTAAATTGGATGATGTCCCAGTATGGTGCTCTCACAGCTCAAGGAATAGCAAAGACAGGGCTACTATAAATAGACTCGACTGCACACTAAATTCACTGATATGCCATAAATCTTATGAGGTAAACTGGGAGACAAAGTAATTAGAGAAGGGCACAGAGATGCCTGTTAGACATACAGTAGCCACACATTCAGCTGCACACAAAAGCCAATGCAAACGTGTGTTTGCACCAACACATGCATAGACAGAAACATATGTATGAAATATAAATACAAATATTTTCCAGTGCTACTTGTAAGCTTAACCTAGGAAACTACAGTCCAGGAGAAATTAAAAATGTCCAGGCTGTTTTCTGTGCGCGAGGTAATCATCATCACTTCTGCAGGCAAGACAGTACAATACACATTGTAAATCGCCCATGTTCCTTGGACCAATTACACTAGAGAGATAAAATCACAGCACTGCCATGAGCCAGAGTTACTATTACACTTGTACTTGATGAATAATCTTCAGAGTCTCTCAGATGTGTGGCATGAATCATTTGGAGGAGAGACCAACATATATCACAACCCGAGGGTGGCTGTAGAGTAGTCACCTGGATTTCAGGTACGACGGTCCCCCTTTCGGTGCAGGAGCCAGCAAATGCAGTGAGCGGAGCTGGGGACACCACGGGGCTTGGCCTGGTAAAGCTGCTCAGGTCACAGCTAGGGATGTCATTCTCCTCATGCCGCATGACGATGGTATCCATGACAAAGAAGCGTCCCCATGGCAACCACAGAGTATGCTCCTGGGTGATAAATGGAGCGCGCTCAAAGTGCAGGGCTATGGCTATGCCCCCATTGGTCACCAAGTCAAAACTGAAACACAGATGTGAAAAATGTCAGAGAGGATGAATGTTGATTCACATACAGTGAATGAATGATGAATTCTATATTTTTCAAATAAATACTGTGCAAATTCCCATTAGCAAAGCATGTAATCTGCTGTGTGTTGAGGATTAAACCATGCCACAATTTACTGTTGATATAATGAACTAATTAAGTATTTGTTATAACAGATTAAACAGTAATACATTCATGTTTTAGTAAATAAAGACTGCTGTTAAGAAAAGACGCCGTTTCACTATTTAGCGCTATCTCTCAGGGCCACACAAGCTGAAAATACAATAAGATGAAGGAGCAGTTCATGCGCTGAATAACAATGTCAGAAGCACACATCTTAATTAATGTCATAAGCTGCAGATTTTACTTGAAGAATGGAAAATAACATATGCAGTCTTTGACTCCAGACATGACTGTTTCTACCCCATGCTCGTGTAATGCATTGCTCCTCTGCTCACATTTATACATGTGAGAGAGAGATTTGTGCTGCAGGATTGAGGCAGCTGCCACTTCCCTATCGATCCCGTAGACGAAGACTGTCCACTCTAACATCAGTCTAAAAGCCCTGCAATGCAATTCTATCTACTGTTGCATTAAAGGGCCTCTGCATCTGGTCATGTAACTTGTAATTTATTATTAATAATAAAAATAATAATAACATTTATTTAAATAGCACTTTTCTTAACAATTTTACATAGTGCTCCACATAAAGAAAATAAAACCAGACAAGGCAGATAAAAAGAAAGTAGAGACAATAAAATGAATATAGAGTATAGGAAATTTCTCTCTGCTCTGAGTGCCAATTAGCACCTGGTCACCTGCAGGCCCCTGGGACAAGGCCTTATCCTCACATGGGAAGCATCCTTCCCAAATTACAGCTAAAGAAGCCTGTCAAAATAACTACCATTAAATTAGGTAACCTCCCTCCTGGTTTAAGCTACTATATAAAGAATCTGCTCAGTCTCACTTCCCTTGAGGGTAAACATCTGATTGGCTGTGATGATAAACAAAGGTTTGTTCCGCCCTTGGTGTTTTGCCCTTGGCTGGTGTGAGAAGAGTGAGTTTGCCAAGCAGCACGGAGGCTGCAGAGATGATGGGAGCAGTGATAGTGATACCCTTGTGCTGCCCTGATCCATCAGTAGCTGTGCAGCTGCAGCCGGTCAGTCTGCATGACACCTGGCAGGTTCTGGCAACGCACGCTCAAAACACTTCTGGACAGATACCCATGGGTAGTGTGGCCAATCGATGAAGGGATTCATTGGCTGTTATCAATCATGACAACAGCCTTAAGCAATGTGACAAAACTTATTAAGCTACCTACATCAGCCTTGCTTGCTTGTGCCCTCAGGGAATGCATCAAGCTAGAAGAGTTAACCCTGCCAACAAACTTGGCATGCCCAATAGAAAATATACCCAATCATTTCTCAGCAAATGTATATTTATAATGTACTAAACTGTATCAACATTAATGTTAAAGTGAATCAGCAAGAAGTACGCATGAATAATTGCTGTATAGATGCTCATATAGTGACTGTGGTGGGCGCTTTATGTATGATTGAAGTGAGTGAAAGTACACTGGCATTAGTTCATTATTTATTAGGATCTCAAGTCCTCATTCACTCTGCCTTCGACTATTGTATGTCTTCATTCTCTTATTCAAACTCTGTAACACATTAGTGTCCTGTGTACACAGGAAATAATCAACACAACAGGGTTAAAATTATAACAGCAATTAGAATACTAATTATCAAAGTGAATTTGAGTATTGAACAAGTGATGCAAATATTAAGAGTGTTGACTGGAATTAAAGCACCATCCAGTTCTGAGAGTGAGTCCTGTGAGGACTAAATCTCCACTTTAAAAGATGTGTTAAGTAGTATGGTAATTTCAGGAGGACTGCCTTATTAATAGTTAAAATTAATGGTTAGTGTTGTTCGAATTAAATAACACTGTCAACTAAACAACTGCTGTATTTACTACAAAACAGACAGAAAACGAAGAAGTCCGAACTATGTCATTATACGGTTGTCATCACGGGTCTGCCAAGTGTTCGTGAGTATTCACAAGTACACTGGATTTCCAATATATACAGTATCATGGCTCATATAGAGGTTCTTGCAAACACCTAACACTGTAGTTATCTGGAATCCACATCAGCACTTTACTCATTATTGGAGAAGAAGCATGAAAGGTAGCAGGTCTGTCTCAAAGCTCAGCCAGTCAGAAAATGGCTACATACTGTAGCTGTAAAGAAACTAAACTAACCTCTTTTGTCTAGGCCAGAAAACTTTTCAAGATAGTGGAAAGGGTAATTTAAAAAACCAAGCCCTCGGACAATAAAGAACACATAATAAAAATGAGTTGAGACAGCTTTCCCATTTCTAAGTGGCTGAACAGGTGCATTTCTGATTTCACGCTGCACTGAGCCTGTTTACAGTGATTGCAGGGGAGTTGCAGGAGACTGGGCATGTTTACAGGGGAACCTGGGAGATGGAGTAGTGTTTACACATATGCTGGAAGGGAGAAAAGAGTATAGAGTTTTGCAAAGGAAAAACTGAGTGATGCATAAGAAAAATGGGACACGCACAAATGGGAAAAGGCTAGAGATGAGGGAAGCCAGTGCAGTGGAAAGGACATGAGACCTGGGCTCAAGAAAAGCACAGGAAATAAGTGAAAGAGTAGTGCCCAGAAAGGAAAGGCTTAAGGGCAGTGGGAGATTAGAGGAGGAAGAGCGTGAAAGGAGGGAGAGCAGATGAAATAAGCAAGGAAGGTGAAGATGATGAGGTGGAGATGAGAGATTTTTGTAAAACTAGGGAAGGAAAGGAGACTGACAAGAAGATGGAAGGACTGAAGAGAAGCAAGAATGATCAAGATCAAACCAGCGGCAAAGATGTGGGCCTTTAGAGTGTCAGTGACTGATAAAAGTGTCAGGAGGAAGTGGGGCTTGGAGAGCAAACACCAATTCATGCTGCGCTGTGATAGAGGGGCTTGGTTTGCCAAAAGGCCTTACTAGCACTGACTACTGTGGGAGATACAGGAGGATTGGAGGTTACGAGTGTGTGCTTTATGTGTGTGAAATTCAGTCCAAAAAACATATTTAGAAAAGAACAGATTTCAGAACAGAAAAAAGATTTACAGATAGTATTACGCTTCCTTTGACTCCCTGGTCTTTTTCTTTAAAAGGGACCTATTATGCTTTTCCTTATTTTCAGTCATATATATGATGTTGGATGTTCATATTAAACATGGCCAAAGTATCAAATAATGAGGTAAATGTATGTAGAAGTAATCCCTGTGAGCAAAAAGCACCAGCTTCAGGCTGCTCTGAATGCTCGGTTTACAACGGTTTTTTCTACTTTCAGCCCGAGCTGACGTCAGCTCGTGATGGATTTCTTTATGTGGTCAACTGCTCCACACACAGCGCTGAGTTCCCTGTCGTAGTTGTTATGGCAGAGTGGCACTGTCTGTATTTCCGCTCGCTGACTCCACTGGAAGTGAAGCAACTGCAGAAGAAACTGACTGACTGCAGTGAGCTTGTAGCTTAGCCCCATAAATGCTGTAGTTGTGTTAAGACACTTTATGTTCATCGTGTCTTAATTCAAGGCTCCCTTGTCATGCTGTTTGTTTGGTAATGCTCCTGTTACATCTTAAAAGTTATTATGGGTTCATAAACACCATTTTGTGTATACATCTAGAAATTGTTTTAAGTTAAATAGTGTAATGCTAAGTCTGCTAGCATTACCATTTTTCTATGGGATTTCCCACTAAGTGAGAAATCCCAACTCCCCAATTTTGAATGGTTTTTGTGATTGCTCTGATTAATAGATGTATTCTTTGATCTGAGGCTAATGCATGGTTGAATCAATGCATTTCATTTTATGAAAAAATTGCCCCCTCGCAATTTGTTACAGCCCTGTCAGTCACTTCATCCTGGCGCCAGGCCAGAGAGAGAAAAAGGCTATTTTGATATTGACATTCACAAGAATGATATATATTCTGGGTGGCCAGTTTTATATTTCCAGTTGTTATCTTTGTATGGTATTCATTTTTCTAGCCTGAATGATTTCTGTGTTTTTGTGACTTGTTTATACTGAGTCTATAAGAGAAAAAAAGTCATAATAACGTGATTTCATTAAATCAGTGTTCTGCTTCGTGAAACTTGACGCCAAATTTATCAGAAGAACTGAGTGAATTGTGAAAAGTCTGTTTGATAAGTTAATTTACATTTTAAATAACCGATGACGAGGCTGCAAAACAAACACTAGTAAATGTGCTAGTTTTTACTATGTAGTTTGGCCTACAGTCACTGTACTAATGATTGATTGGAAAAAGTATTTTAATCATTTTTGTGACGTTCATAATGTCATGTTGTGAAATAACTTTATTAAAGTAAAAATCCTGCATTCAAAACATATGTAACAGTAAATCAATTCAATGTAGTTAAATATCATCAGATAAAGTCTTCCACTGTATCCTACTGTCAGAGAAAAACCACCATTAACATATTGTTAAAGTTAACGGAGCTGGGCTTACTGGTGAACATCTACTCCTTCAAAAAGAGAAATTATGATTTCTTATGACTCAAAAAGAGACTCTACTTCATTCGGCAAACATTTAACATAATTTGGTGTTAAATTTAATTCCATGTATCCAAGTGAGTTTGAGTATGTGATGTTTCCCAGATAATGCTTGTCTGCCTTAATGATGCAGTTTACACATTTTTATTTTAACTGCTGATTCAGCAACATTCTTGTTTTTGTTCATTAAGTTTGTATTAGAAAAGGCTTGTGCTACGCTGTGATGCACTCTGTCGCTGACATGGAGTGCACCCTTTTTCTGTTAAAAGTGTGTAGTTAAAAAGATTGTGATGTGTTTTTGTAATAAAGTACGTGTTGTTAAGCATTGTCTTAAGGGGGGGGGGTTCTCTTGTCACATGGTGGTATTGGCATTTTTACCCTGTAAAACTATACTTTTCCAACCATGTTTTAAGTCCGGTCCCCCTGTGGAAACTGAATGCCCCCCCTCCCCTCGGGGCCAGTTACCACGGTAACTCACTGGCAGGTTTTCTTCTCCTCCCCCACCAGCCTGAAGCTCTGCTCTGCTCCTCTGTTTGTGCTTACTATGATAGTCACTTTTATTACTGTCACAGTCACTTTATGTACTGTCAGTCACTTTATTTACTGTCTGTCACTTTGTTTACGGTTTAGTCACTTTACTTCCTGTCATTGAACATTCCTTGAGCACTGTGGAGTTACTCATCTACTGCATCAACAATCTCCATTTTAGTATTTTTCACATTATTGTAAGATCCATACATTAATCTAACATATTTCAGACCTGCCTGAGTCACATCAATAGCTGTGTTTTGATGGACATTTCAGCAGATTATGTTATAGATGCAAAATAGTAGAGAAGTAAAGGAAGCAAAATACATGAAAGTTGGTTTGTGATTGTGGAGAGCTCTGCATGTCTTTAATTAGCACCTCTGCTAATTAAAGACGCGTAATTTGAGGCTTTTCAGCCAGGACCAAAACAGGGGCAAATTGCACTCAGCTGCAAAACTTTATGGGTGTGTTTGTGCCATCGTATCATCAGAACAAATCTTTTGTGAATCAGACCTTGAGACGGGGCAGATAGCGGTTGCAAATGATGTGCAATTCATGCTGCTATCAGCGGCTGCAATCCATTCTGTGTGAATTCGCCCCTCAGTCTTTCTGCCACTCAGTGGGTGTAACTGCAGTGACTTCCGCCTACGGAGACTGCATCTGGACTGCTCACATATGCTACCTGGTGGTTGTTGGTGCAGCTAGTGCTGAAATCAGCTAGATAAAATACAAGTCCCCCTTCTCTATCTGCTGCCGCTGTGCAGCTTTACTGTTGCGGTAACTGCAACATACAAAACAAGTGATATCTGTACTATTCCTCCCTGCATTATTTCTAACTGAGCCGCTGAATAAAGAGCTCCAAATATCTCCATGTGTTGTTGTGTCAGCCGGTTTTTAGAGCTGCTAGCGAAGCTCTGCTAATTCAGTGAGGAAAATTCAATTTCCTGTAAATTCTTCACAATAAAAGTCTCCCGTTATTTAGTAATTTAAAAGCTTTTAATATGAAGCTGTAAAAGCAGGAAATGTTGGGTTTTCATTGGCCGTAACTTAACACGACTCTGATGCAGCTGCCTCTTGGCAGGCTTCTGGGAAGCTAGCCAATCAGAACAGAATGGACTAATTGGGAGGGAGGCCTTAAAGAGACAGGAGCTAAGACTGCCTGTTAGAGACAGTGGCTGAACTGAGGGGCTGCATAAAGGGCCAGTATAAGAAAAATAAGGAGTTTTTTGAACTGTAAATCATGCAACGCTACTCTAGTGGGGTCCCAGAATAAAAATATATAGCTGGAAATGAACATAATAGGTCCTCTTTAACTCCACCAAAGCCGTGAAAAGCAGTCTGAGGTTTTAGTCTGGATTTTTTCTGAGAAACTCTCCTGGTGCCAAAGCAGCTGGCACAGAGCCGCTCAAAGACAGCCAAACAGAGAACTCAGACTTTTTCAGAACACTTCACCACAACAACTTATCTTTCTCCAAAGGAGTTCTAGTGGTACTGCAATGAAACAACAAGAAGTTAGAGGATGCATTTCTTGACAAGGTTTCCTGTTTCTTACAGAGGCAGAAGTTGTGTAAAATATGTGGGACTGTCTGGGGAAGATACCAGTGATGACTCACTGCATTTAGTATATTCTGGACACAATCTTAAAACAACCATGTGACTTCATAATTGGTTGGGGTTAGGATTTATTTTTTTTAACCTAAGACAGTGATGGGATGTCTTTAATAACTTAAGTAAAGAACAGAATATTAATCTAGAACAAGAGAGGGGAAAGATGCAGAGCAAATTATTGTAGGTCTGTGGCCTAAACTTAAATGTCTCACTTAATTCTCTAAATCTTCTATTGTCAAATAAATAATATCCATCTGTACTGTTTCATAACCACAGTGAGCTGCTTTGAATTGGCATATTTTATTCTTTCCCCTCCCTGCTGCTACTGAAGCATAACTTATGAGTGTACCAGAAGGGCTTTGTTTGATTTCTCTGGGAATTGAGCCGAGAACTCCAAAATTGGACCAAATGAAAGCACAAAGCAGATCAATGGCGGCACAGTTTGCAGTGGCAACTGTGTTTTTCCTTCCATCATTAGAATTCAGCACAGCTAAACAACGATATTTGACAATAATATAAATATCATTGTCACATCTCTGCACGTCATATTTAGGTAGCGGTTAGTGGCATTTGCATTGCATCCCTTGTTTGTGTGTGTGTGTGTTTGTGTGTGTGTGTGTACTGATATAAAGAAGAAGGCTCTTACCTTCCATCCTGCCTAGTAATTGTGTAACCATAGGACGGGTTGTTGATGAAACTGATGTTGACTCCAACCAGTGGTGTTCCATCCGAGGTCACTACTTGTCCACGAATGACACAAGCATGGCTGTATGGGAGTGAGAGAGTCAAACACAGTTACTATGATGGAAAATTTTAAAACCAATACAATTGCAATACAAAAGCGAGAAATAAAAAACAAAACAAGTGTGAGAGAGGTGTTGATTTGATTCTACAATCATTTTTCAGTCTGTAGTTAGTGGTTGTATTGGATTGCATTATGTTGAGAACTGTGTTTCTAATATAAGTGTTTCTAGTCTAGTCGTAAATGGGGATGGACAAAACAGTAGATACGCATTTCACTAAAATATAGTCTAATAAAACATCACCACAAATAAAAAATTACCAAAAGGATGAATCAATGTCTGTCTGACTCAGTGTCAAACAAACTGAACATCTTATGATTTAAAGTATTCAGGTATTGGATGTTAAATTGTACAAGTGTACCTTCTGGTAACCCAATGTACGCAACAATAATAGAAATAGAAAGCACTGCATTTTCTTCAAGCAACAGAAATTCACCAAGAACAGTCAATGGAAAAAATATACAGTTAGCATGGATGTTATCAAAAGGAAATACTGTACACAATAAAATCAAAAAACCATAAGAAGAAACAGAAACAGAAATAGAAAAAAAACTAACACCCTCCTCAGATGTCTCTGAGGGTTTTTCTATCCAGAATGGAAGGATAATGAGATAAGGAAGCTTTCCTTTGTTTTTTCTCTAATTAAAAAAAGAGGATTTATCTTTTCCATTACAGACTGCAAGAAAGGAAAATAATAAGGACTGCAGATTGCAAGACTTGCTTGGCCGGTTATCAAGACCTCGACAGATTTCCAGACTGACATCAGGTCTCCAGAAGCCGCATACATTAGATCTGATCATCAGTCCCCACCAATCAATGTGGGAAGTCGTCCAAATTCACCTTCTAATCTTACTGAACTGATGAGCTGAGACCTTGCTGTATCACGTCTGCCTCGCTGAGTTCTGCCCTCATCATTAGCAAGTTCCAACTCATGGTCAGACCATCGTTTCTGTTGTCGTTTGCAAAAAAACAGTCCCTTAACAAATGCCTTACTGTCACTTCTTCATTAGACCATGGCTATTTTTAATACATTTGGGTCTTAAACACTGCCTTGTACTGGAAACAATTAACACTAGCGTGTTAGTAGCTGCCCTCAACATGTCCTTACCAGAGGCAAGATCATTCACCCCACACTATCCTGGTCCCCAGGAACCCAGTTTTATGTTAATTAGGCCGGGTCTCCTTCAGAGGACCTTGGCTGTCCACCATTGCACTGTAAACAAGCAAGGAGATACTGCTCCGAATCCTTATGCTCATACCCAAAGATCTATCTGGATGCATTTACATAGAATTACTACTAAAGTTAACCCAGCACTGGCCTGGCTGTCTACGATTAATCATTCATGCCGACAGTTTATTTTAGAGTCTTGTTTGAAGAGCCAATCATCCACATTTTCTTCAGATGAAACTGTGAAAGTGGAACTATCTCCTTCCAGCCTCTGTGAACCACATGGGGAGATGATTCCTCGCTGTCAAGACAAATGATTTAAATATTGACATCAAATACAGCAGAAAGAAAGAGCAGCAAAGGAAGCGTAAAACATTTGCCACAGAAACCTCCCCACTGTATGAGATTTCACCAGTCCAGGAAAATTCAAAGTCGAAAGGGACTTCACAAAATCTCCAACCTTTATCATACATCATCCACTGAGGGCTAAGTGAGGACATGTTTTGGAAAATAAATAGGTGAAGCTCCTGGACTCAACAGGAAAACCTCTCTGGTTTTGGTTCTTTAAAGAGTGAGATTACCCATCACTGCTTCATGCAGTCATGCATTATGAATTTATACCCCTCTTTACCAGCGTGTTATAGTGAATAAACTACACTGCTCAGTAGTATTTTAGACCAAATAAAAAATGCATGCCAGACTAAAGTAATAATCAGATTACCTGATTACATAAAGGTCATATAGAAAACTTTCAATAAGCAAGGCCAATAAATGGTACCATCACCACAGAAACAACAAAAACATCATTACCCACGCAAATTACTTGATTATAGGGTACAACCTGCTGCAAGTATAAGCATGTTACTGGAGCTCTCTCCTTCCCTGCCTCTATGTTACCCAGCTGAAGAGTGTAAAATAAGGACACATCAATGGACATTTTTTTAGCTGTCCAAGTACATAATGTTGCCAAAAGGGGTAGAGCACACTGAGAAGAAAACAAGAGATTTTCTGACACTAATGGCCTAATGCTAATAAAAGAGTTATAAATGAAATAATAAAAGCACAAGCCTGTAAATGAAGGGAATGGCTTCTGCCTTGCTATTATAAGCATGCTATCAATCTTTGCCCAAATTGTTTCATGGACAAAGTCCCTGTTTATTATTCTAGTCAGCATCCACCGCTGGGCCTTGGCAATCTCTTGTATTATGTGTCATGGTGGAGAGTTGAGACGTTTTATGCAGTGGCAGATGCTTTATTCAGTGGCACCTTTGCAGCTCTTTGTGGTGGGAAACATCAGAAATAGCAGTCCAACATGTCTACTAGCATAAGGAAGTGGTTAGGGGATCAATAAAGAGATGATCGGATGACCAGGGCAGGCATATCAGGAAGATGCTGAGACCGTGCCTGTAAGGCTCATCTGAAGCCCAGAGTCCCCTGTCATAACTGCTCATATCTGTCAGTGGGTGGGGAATGAATACCAAACATGAATAATAGATTATCACTGATATTTTTAGGTGAGCCAGTGCCTACAATCTTGCAGCTCATCTCTGGATTCTTGATTTTACTTATTTATGGCTGCATCTTCTTTGGAGAGAGACAAGAGTATTACTCAACCCTCTGTGCCTCTTCTTCTGTCCAATGAAGAACTGCAAAATGTTGAGTGGTTCTTGAAAGCCAGAAAAATGTCAATGAGGGAAAATGTCACAAAGTGTGTTACTACTCATGTGTGTGTTACCTTCTCAAGTATCAGCTGACACCGCCACAAAAGGGTTCAAAAACAGGCAGTGTTTGAGAACAGTTGGTGTAATTCATAAGGATATTTTTCTTTCTTCTGACTGCAAACTGGGTGACTACTTATGCTTGATCATATGCAGATAGCTAATGAATAAAAGACAACCATATGGACAGCGTAGAGATAAAAACATGTTTTACTGCAAACAATGGGTAAGATGGCATTAGGTTAGCAAACAGCATATTACCTGCAAATCTCAACAAGCACCAAACACTAAGATGTGTTGTGTTGCAAATTATACCAAAGGAAATGATCCTGCTTGAGGAGGGACACTTTTGAAATCGATTTTCCCTTCAAGAACAAAGCAAAAGCTGGGCTGGACTAAAAATAGTGATGTCTGAAACCATAACCTTCTGCCATCATTTTGAAAAGAGGTAAAAAAAAAAATCCTGAAATAGCAACTCCATGTTGGGAAGTTTGTTTGATTTTTCTGCTGTTTTTGACACCGTTTTATAAAAATTTTTCATCGGGGACAAAAAAATTCAAATATTCTCAACTTATTTTTTTGTTTTTGACTGTTGTCTGTTTGTTTCATGGGAGTATAATAAGCCAAGATGAGAGAGATCCATAACCAAGTGGGATGCAAATAAGGTGACACAGACTCACAAGCGATTAAAGATGAAAAGAGAAGGAGACAAAGGAAAAGAGAGGCAGGGGAATCTTATGGGACTTTAACAGCCATCCTGTCTGATATGAAAGCATCTCAGATTCCATGGCTGTGGTGTCGTGAGCTCTGCCTCTGGGAGTGGGCCTCAGATGGATTACAGTAAAAGTAATCACAATACATGAATATAAGATGCCTTTCGTGCCAGGGAATGCTTTTTGCTTCTTGCCACATTCTATGTTTGTCCATCTTGATCTGTCCATCATCCTTCTAGCTATACATGCCACCAGTCCCTGCCCATTTCAGCATCCTTCGCTTATAGCTGGCTTTCTCCCTCACACAGCGTTTTGGTCTGGGTTAAAACAAAAGCCCACGGTTTACATTTACACGTTCTGTCAGTGCAATAATGAAAGCACAGTAATTGCACTGGCCTGCATTAATAATGAAAGTCACTGATTGATTTGTATTTGCGCCTGCAATGTCACTACTTTAAAATAGTGCTGTTACCTATAATGCAAATTCAGACTGGATAACTGTTAAATTCAAAGCAGAGCTAAACATCTGTTCATACAATCAAAGTCAACTATCCTGAGTAGCTGAATTAAAGTGAAACATCTTGCAATTACTACTTTAATTGCTAGTTTAACTGACTCAATGGCATAAGTATGAACTCACTAAATGCATCCAAGACAAATGATGATGCAGAAAAAACAGAATTCAATTTAATATTGATGTCAGAAATTGCTTCCCGGGAGAATAATAGCTTTCATCTGGCTACAGAATGTCACACTGGGTGGTGTCACGTGGGAGTAATGCACGAGTCACTCACTTGCCATCGAAGGGGTTGGCTCCAGGGATGACGTGGGTGCTGTCTCTGCCCACCAGGAAGCGCACCCGGTCATAGAAAGTCTGCAGGTTGTTCTGTGCAGAGGACATCTGTGTTTCCTGGATGATGTCCAGGGGGTCCGGGGAGCCCACACACAGAGAGGTGGTGTGACAGGTCGCCTGCAGACAGCAATCTGGATCCATGCAGTCCACCAGCCCATCTGACAAGGTCAAACAAGTCACACACACTCCCTCATTAAACAACAGCCTGTACACACACCTGGCAAAAGAAACTATGCATATATATTTTAGTCACTGAGGCATTATTGATCTTGACTGTTGTTTTACTACATGATTGGAGTCATGTCATATACATCTTGTCCTGGAAAACCTCTAGCTGTGCTCGTGGTTTCCTATCTGTAATTTAGATGAAATAATGTGACAGAATAAGAATAAGACAGAAAGAGCTGCTGTGCAATGCACTTTACTTTGCTGAAGTGGGTCATTGGACTCCCTACCCTTTGCTTTCATGGGCTTATCTGGCCAGATGGGTGATAAAAATAAACCCTGCTGTCAGTCAAATCCCCAGCAGCACCCCATCTTTGCCATTGAGAGCATTGTGGTCCCTGCGCAGTGATGGGGAGACAAACAGCCCCTGCATAAATAAAGGATGCTAACGGATAGCTCAAGCCTAGAACGAGGCCTGGAAGAAAGAAAGTCACGTCTCACACCTGGCCTCAAGAGTGGTGCAGCCCCCTGGCTGGCTCTGTGTGTGTGCCTGGCTCTGCTTGGGGCTAGTTAGAGGGCAGAGCAGGGACTTGCTCCTTGGGCCAATGCATGCTCAGGGCCTCAGGCCAGCTACTCTGCTTTTTAATAAAAACTTGTTGTGCAGGTGACTGACTAGATGCCAGTCCTCATACACATCTGTATAAGAAGTAAAGCTGTACAACTAAGTCTGGCAAGGATAAAGCAGAAATATTCTTAAGAGGTTAATTCTATAGTCAAATCATGTCTAGTTAAGAGTGCCTGTTGATGCTTGGCCAGTGTCAGAAGGCGTTGCTGTGTGTTGTTTGTGATTTTACCTCCATCGTTGTCCTTGACATCACTGCAGGCAGTTTCCATAGAGGTGTCACAGCCAGTGCCCCTCCAGCCCAGCTGGCACACACAGTACCAGCCATTGTTACCCAGAGTGCACCTACCATTTCCATTACACAAACCCGGACAGCCCTCTGTGTAACAAAAATGGACAAGGACAGAGGTTGGCACAGAATATTAAATAAAGCAGGTTTAATGGGTATTAGATAAAGATTGTATATTGTCTGTGAACAATCACCAACAATAAAACACTGACAACAGTGTGATCCTGTTGATGACAATGGTTTGTTGGTAATACTTCTCTGGTAGCAATAGACTAAAGTCATTTTAAGATTTTAATGTGTAAGGGCAGCTATAATGACCCTCAGCTGAAGTTGATTAATTTGATACACCTTTTGTGAAGCTTCTAATATCCCTTTGCAGTAAAATCAGATAACAGGGATCTTCTAAATCAATATTCACTCATTACTACGGTAGATTGGCCTCCTGTATCTATGCTACTACAGCTGGGTAATGAGAGCAGTATTGTGTATGCTGGCATTCCTTCACATAATTGGATCCGTTTTTATATGATTTTCGAATGTGACCATCATTATGATCACAGCATTACTGCTACTGTCATCTGCAAAGAAAAATGAGCTACAACAAAACTGCATTAGTTATTGAAAGAAGGTCTATATCATTATTTGCTCTCTTTTTTTTGATAAATTGTCTCCAGACTCTTTTTAGCAATCAATAAGATTATCCCTTCAGGGAGAGTGTGTGTTCTGTCATTAAGAGAAGCTGAATGCAAAATAAAATAGTAGTAAGTGGATAAGCCTGAGCTCAATAGCATTAAGCAGTGGAGGGCTTTGCACACACTAACAGTGTTCCTGGGCATGTGACCCAAGGGGAGCAAAAAGCAGGCTGGAGCAGAACGACAGGTGACATATTCCTCTGTTTCTTTCTGGATAGGTCTTCACAAGGGCATAGATCAGTGGATTATCTCAACCATTTTTCCAGGGCTGTTTGGCATTTATCTGGCACCTTTCGATTCATATCCCCGTGCTGAGGCAGAGGCAGAGGGTAACATCTCAAGATATCAGACGTACAAGTCTGTCTGTTTGTGTTGTTAGCAAGGTGCCTTGATAGAGAGAATGCTAAATTGACTCATTTTATCAACTAAGGAGACTTGGGTGGCTGTTTCTCTGCTCTTATATCAAACGGGGAGAGTAGGAGAATGAGACAGCAAGAAAGGAAGACAGACAGGTACGGTGGCTGAAAGGCATAAAGGGAGAAAGATCAGTTGAAGGAAGAAAGAGTGATGTGAAAGAAACAGAGAGAAGTATTTAGGAAGATAAAAGGTAGAGGCAGCACCAAGAATCGATGGGTATTGTAGATCACATGGTTAGCTGAGTGATGCATCAGTGGCATTTTGGTCTTTACAATACTGAGTAAGGACAACAGACATGAGTCATTATACAAGTATTACATACACATATTATCGCACATTCATGCCTTATAAATGGTCATTTAGAAGATAAAAGCATAATAATAATAATAATAATAATAATAATAATAGTTTTTGATAAATAATGTCTCCAACCTTTCTGTGATTCTGTTCGTCTAACATAGAAAGCCATTATATAATATAGATACTTTATTGATCCCAAGAGGAGCTCAAGTGTCAACACAGCATAATACAGAAGAATTCAGAAATCACACTTATTTTATTCATGTTTAATATTAAA
Source organism: Thunnus maccoyii (assembly GCF_910596095.1). NCBI lineage: Eukaryota > Metazoa > Chordata > Actinopteri > Scombriformes > Scombridae > Thunnus > Thunnus maccoyii. Next base: position 27,219,675 of record NC_056538.1, on the reverse strand, counting down.
ATATAATGAAGCCATGTTGACTGTCCTTTCAAGAATGGATCATGAAATATGGCAAGACTGATCAGCAATTGTGTCTTCTCTGTTGCAGTCATTAATTTACACTTTAAACATATACCCTAGAGAAGAAACATGGATTTCTGTTGAACTACAAAGGTAGATAAAAAAAGGAAAAACCTGCATGCAGACAATTGAATAATGGGGATAAACTGTGGGGCATTCAAACTGTAAGAAAAATAAATAATCCCATCTTCATTTTCTTCTTGTTTCCCTGAAGAAAGGGACTCACTGTTGAAGGCTAATGCCATTAGAAAAAGTCTTGCCTCCTAGACACGTTTGGGCATTAGCCATCCTTTTATTGAGCAAATGGACAAAACAACTCCGGTTAGACCAGTGGAGACAGATGATTAGTAAGCTCCGAATGTTTATTACAAGGATAAATAAATATCCGCTCTCTGTTGGCACCGGTTCAACTTAATTGGCAGCCCTTTCAGAGAGGAGCCCCTGCTGAGCTCTGCCCAAGCCTGCCTGAAACAGCTCCAAACGTGAGGCTGCAAGTGTTCTAAGGACTCTTCTGGCAGCCGCTCTCATGCCAGGTGGTCTATTACCAAGGACACAGTGAGAGTGAGAGAGGGTGCTGGAGGCAGAGAAGCAGGTTTGCTGCAAAGGATCCATCCACTGCTTGCCCTGCACTAACTAGACCATGAACTCTTTTAATTAGAGAGGATGCGGCCTCAGCACCTATCAGGCCCTGCTCACAGCTGTAAACTCATCCATAATGCATTGCACAGGTTATAAAGCCCCTTTCCCAACACCCCCCTATTGAGAGAGCAAGGCTGAACACCAACCAAATAATCAACACGTAAAGAAAGCAGCACAACTTCACTCACCAGGTGCGAAAGTGCTAAGAGGAGATTACTGTGTGACAATATGGCAAAAAGTTGATGGTAGATGGGGATCTTTAGAATGAGTTGTTTGGGGCAACAAGAGGTGCATTGTGTTTGCATATGTCGATGTAGGGGAAGCATGGTGTGTGTGCATGATTGGTTAATGCTGGCTGGAATTACAATGGAAGGAGGGCAAAATAGAAGGAAGGAGGAATGCCATACCTTTCACTACCTTATCCAGATAGTGAGCTTAGGAGATAAAAGACAGGACATATAAGGGAGGTTTGAACAGTGCCATTTCCATGACAAGACAGCAAGGCAAGGTGTTAGTTTACATTACAAAAGGTAAAGAAAAAAAGAAAAAAAGTGCAGTCATGAAGTAAAATCATGCATTACAAGCAACACAACAAATACGATCCAACACAGAGGGAGAGGGATGGAGACGGAAAAGGGATGTGGGGTGGGGTTGAGGAAGACAGAGCAAGAGAGAGAGAGAGAGAAATAGAGAGTGCAAGAGAGGATAAAAAGTGATATGTTCAGAAAGAACATTTCAATCTGTCCCCATTTATCAACTGCCAGGATCGGCAGAATATCTCAAGGGAGTGTTTCAAAAGCAACGTGATTGATGCACATATTACCACCCTTAAATCTCTCAAGCAATACCATACAGGAGGTCAGGATGTTCAACAAAAAGCGATTTTAATCTTGAAACACCTTCATAGACAATGAGGTCACCAGAGGCTTTGGAGATGGCTGGGCCAAGTCAGACCTCCTGCGCTCTATAGCATGGGGCTTGGGGCCAACGCAGAGCTCTCAATAATGAAAATTGATTTAAATTGAGATCTTTGGCTTCTTAATGGATGACACTGAGGAATATTCTTGTCGAGGGAGTGGAGATCTCAATATGGCACTTATAAAAGGCCCATCAATAATGTAAGGGAAGCATATAAAACATTCACAGACTGAGTCAAGGCTCTGTACTCAGCCAGTTCTGCTCCAAGATATGCATGAGAATACTGTGAGAAAAAATTATCTTTATCTATTTGAATACAGAGTAAAGCTTTCACCTATAAGATGAGCATTCTCAACTTTTGTCCCAATCTCCCTATTGACTCAAACGTGTAGAAGTTACAAAGTCCTGTTCATTGAAATGCTGTAACAGTGGGGAGAGAAATGGCCATTGTGTTCCCACTTCCTTTCTGATACTTGAGTGGTTCGACCATAGAATGATAATGAGTGAGCAACCGATACCTCTAAGAATGCTTCTCTATTTATATGACTGCCATATTTTTTGTATCTAAATCTTAATCAGTTAAGTAACTAGTAGCTACAGCTTTCAAGTAAATGTAGTGGAGTAGAAAGTATTTTACTTTGAAATACTGTAGGGCAGTATCAAGAAAGAAACGGATAAGAAATATTGAAGTAAAGCACCACTTTCTCAAAACTGTACTCATGTTAAGTACTTTCCACCAATGGAGCCAATGGAATAAAAAAGAAGAAAAGGGAAGAGATGAGAGGAAGACAACGGTATGCAACACATGAACAGAATGGAAGAGGTGCAATCTTGCAAAGCAGGCATTACATAGAATGACCTCCGGATGGTCTCTTCTGGTGTTTAGAGGCTTGACAGTCCTGACATCAAATAATTCTAACTAAATAAAAAAAAACACTTATCTTAATGAGGTCAAGTTACACTTTAAAAATGAAACAGTCAAACCTCAGAACATCCATCACAATAACTCTAAACTGTCTTCATGCTGTCCTCTGCTGCCATTGGGCATTTCAAACAGAGGTAAAAGGTATGCTATGCAGTCATAAACAGATGATAACAGCTTGGCTGTATTTGCTGTTGCTAGTATTAAAATACTGCAGTCACTAGTTCCTTATGACAAACAAGTCCTCACAATGTGAATGCCACTCAGCCAGGACTTCCAGATACAGTATATTACGAGTACATGTTCAATATAATATGTTGTGCCCTTTTAGCAAAGTTCATTCAGCTCCTCCTGTCTCTTAACTGCTCTGTAAAGACAAAAATTAAAAGAGCCAACATTATCAACCCATGAACCACTGCTGGCATACTCTGCTAAAGGATTATGAAATCCACTAGAACACACACAGCCCTTAACGACTTTACTCTCTGGCAACACAATGAAAACTCAATGAAAACTTTTTTTGTTTTTTTTGTTTTTTAGCTTTGAGTGAGCCAAGGTTTTCAAGAAAGCTCTTGACATTCAGTCAAGGTCTTGAAAAGTTAACTTCGGCAAGCATTTACAGAAGAACAATTGTTAGTATAAACATAGAGCTAAAAGTGGTGGTTGACCTGCTCACAATGACTCACATCAGCGTTTGAAATTAATAGTAAATGTAAAGGGAGCAAAGAAAGAGATGAGGAAAAGGATGAGTAAAATGAAAGGACACCTTCGCACATTCCCACATTAAAATGCATGAAGGCAAGCCTCAGATCCTTGAGTAAACCTGTTCATGCTTTACCGAGTTGCACAAATTCAATTAAGCATGCTTTTCCCTCTCTTTTCCAACTGGACCCTTCCCCTCACACCCAGCACTTCATACATACGCAGGCAGACAGACAGCCCACGCCTTTGTTGGCCTCCCGAACACACTGACATACACAGACATACCCACACATAGCCCCCACCCAAACCAAAACCTCTTCTCATCTTACCAATAGTGCAGTGTTCTCCGTTCCAACCCGGACTGCATTCACATTTGCCGTCCTTGCAAGTGCCATGTTCGTTGCATCGAGGGTGACACGCCCTCTGGTCACACCCAGTGCCCATCCAGCCATCGTCACAGCGGCAGGTGCCCGACACACAAATGCCATGGCCACCACAGTCCGCTGCACAAATCTCTGTGGGAGACAGGGACATAGAAACAGACAAAAAAGAAAGCAGACAGAAAGGAGTTTGGGGGGAAAGGAGGGGGGGGAGTGGAAGTGGGATGGAAAGGGAAGACAAGGCGGTGACGGGACAAGGCAACAAGGGTGAAGAAAAGACAAATCCAGGAGTTATTGTCAAGGAAAGGCGGCCACGCTCCACTACCTTGTCTGATGGCAGCTGAAAAGAAATTCCTGCACCTCATAAGGGTCAATCCTTTTTGACAATACAAATCTAATAAGTCCATTACAAAGAAAAGACATGGATTGTGGTGGCCTTAGCAGACTTATTCTTCTCCTTTATTCTTCTTCTCTTTGTAAATTCACCTCTTTCTGCCACAAAAGAGGACAAAGAGGAAAAAAAATACACAGCTGGAACTTCTTGTCAACAATATCTGCACTACCATTTTAATTAAACTGTAAATGTATTTCCTCTGTTGCACCTACAGTGTTCATAGTATCAGCACAAGCTTTACTATGGGTTACAGGCAAGATGTAAGGCTCAATAGAAATGATTCAAGGCATAAGATGCCAATATGCTGTTTTTATCCTACCTAGGTGCAGTGTAGCAGAGGAAGAGGTACTAGATTCATGGAATGAAGGAGACTGAGAGACAGAGCCACAGTAAAGCTTGGCTGGCGCTATTGTGTGGCAGCTGAAAGACCTCCCTGACAGGCTGTGATAGAGCCTGGGACATTACCCTCATCTCATGAACTCGAGGGAGAGTATGACAAGACGAAGGCTCAAAGAAATTAAACACTGACAGATTACTTATGAATCTCATTGAAATGTTAACCTCTTTATTAACTATTCTGTTATAAAAGAGGCTTAGCAGTATGGGCAACGAGGAACAATAGCCATGTATTCCTGGCTTATTAGCCAAGCCAATTCAAATATGACCACAGGGGACCAAACTGGAGGTAAAATCTTTTAATAAGTCAATTACTGCCTTCACAGTGTCTATTTTGTCATTACTACAAATTCAATTTGAGTGGTATTTTCAGCCACAAACCATAACATGACATTACCAGCTTGAAACACTTTTTTGTTAAAATCTCTCATTACAGCTCAGCATTTTGTTAAACTACGTAAATTCTAATTTTAAATCATATATTGAGAGGACAGTATACTTGTGGCATTTGAATCAGTGCCCCTCATGACTGCTAAAACACATATGCACGCACACACGCACACATCATCTCACATGCAGGCACAAAATGTCAGAATAGGATTCTGTTACAGAGGTTTGCTCATAAATCATTGTGGAACTATGTCTGTTATATCCTCTTAAGACTATATTAACACAGAAATACATAATAATAATAATAATAAATAAGAGGTGTGGTGCTATTGAAAATAATGAGAATCTTGAGGGATCTCATTAGCCAATATGTAAAAAAAAAAAAAAAAAAAAGGAAATGCAAAATGCAAAACTGACCTTACCATTTCCTTTCTCAGAATTACTAGAACACACCCTGGTCTGAGAAAACAGACTCAAACTGACTGTGAGACAACTGTTCACTTGGAACAAAGGAGAAACCTTTAACATGATAAAGATGCAATTACTGCCTGCAGGCAAACCCTCATTATCCGTGGCCAGAGGAGTCCACAGTGAGAAATACACCCATCCCCACGATGGCCGTTACCATTTGCACTAAAGGACTCTGTAAACAAACTTTCCTCTGGGTGGGAGAATGGCAAAAATGGCATAAAAACACACATATTAAAGCACATAAAACCTCAGGCATTGTTTTATAGCTGGTAACAACATTACTACCAACTGTGAACACCTAGGTTGTACTGTTCCAAAGCCACATGAGAAAATGGGTTTGTGTCTGTAAAGTATCGGGGAGGAGAGATTAAAGAATCTTGAAAGATTTACTGAAAGCTTTCCATCTTTTTCTTCTCCCAGTCTGCAAGGTTATAGGCTGCTAGCTGTACTACCCCACCACCAAGCTTAGTGTTGTATTAGACCACAGAAAACTCTACAATGAACAGGATAAAGGAGGATAAAAAGCCAACTCATCATCATTTACAGAGCTCTTTCTCTGTGAGGCAAACTCAGACTAACTGCCCATTTCCCTCAAAATCCCTGGGATTACCTAATAGGTCATTGTGTCTGCTTGGAATATAAAGGGATTCATGGATCCAAGTGACTGCTAGACTAAAATTCTCATTTCAGAAATATTTTGTAAGAATACAAATTATATTGTCTAAATGAAAGCATCTGAAGGCTGCGACTGTATCAGCCTCTACAATGACAGACATGATGTACTGATCATCAACACATCAGAAGTCTGTTCAAATGGAGCAATCTGAAGCGTTAATCTGTCAGAAAATAACCATAAAACATAAATAGAGTCTTATAGGAGGATTTATACGTGTGGAAAGATGTGAAATTCTTTAGCTGGCTTCACAGTAAAAAGAAACCCCCTTTTCTTTTGCATCTACCAACAGTGATATTAGTACCTAGATTTGACAGGCCTTTAACAACCCACCACAGAGTTCACTGAGGTTTTTCAGGAAAATTCTTCTTTGGTAAATGTGAGCAGGCAGGCTGCTGTCAGAGCTGAACCTAAATTGTGCAAGACTGTTTTTCATCCTTGGAGCCTCAAGATGGTATATTCTAGCTGTAAAACTGTATCTTATGCTCAGCCTATTCTTGACTACCAAGGGAGAACATTCCCCATGGACAAAATGAACACAATGGGAACAATCCTCCGGAGCAGAAAAAGCTATCATCAGCTGTGAGCCTTGTGCCAACGTGAAAGCCAGAACTCAAAAAAAGAGTATTAACTTGCATTAGATCACGCCTTTGACAATATCCCTGATATGCATGTTTCCCTCTATTCTGTGGCTTCCAACTACCCATGTGGAGATTGAGCATGAAATCATTCGTAAAATAAATACATTTCAAGGAAAATCAAGCAGAGTTTTATTGCTAGCTCCGAACCTCCAACTGATGATAGATATGAATAATTGAGATTTTTTATGTGAGACATTTTCTTTTAACATAATCAGAAATGTTTACTTCTGTGAGGAGCTTAGCAATTACAAAAGCTATATTGAATCAAGCAGTGAAATAAATTCCAGCGAAAAGGCAAGGATGGTATCAGATATGAACTGACAGAGGTGTCAAGGTTATCACATTTTGCTGTTCATTGTAAGATATGGTATTAAACCAATGTTACAAATATGGAAATGTAGGAGATGACACTAGATGCTGTAAATTATTCACTGACTGTGGTGAATATCTGTGAGTGGTTATGGATTTATAAGTGTGAGAGTTCACTTAACTGAGAAGTGCACAACAGCAATTTAGAAGGTACATACAAGATGGTACAAGAGGGTACAAGAAAAACTGTGAAACCTTCACCTGCTGTCTTATATTCTGTGTTATACTACATTTTCCTTTACACTCACTTTTAATTATGTTGTTTCTTAAATAGAACTTTATTTAAATGCCTGCTATTTAATAGGTATAATGAACCGTTCACCAAGCTATTACATTAAAAAGCACATGAGATGATAGCCTAAATGCTGTTTTCACCCTACAAAAAGAAAAAAAAAGACTTTACTGCTTATAGTTCACAAGACAAAGCCTTCAAAAGCTAATATTAGTTGAACTCTAATACAGCAAAATATGAAATAGCATATCACTGTCTTGGGATGCTTACATCAAGATTCAAACTACTACAACCTGGTCCAGTCACTCCATTTGGTCACTATAATAAACAAAAATAACCTCTCAGTAGGAGTTTTATCCAATAATTTAACCCATGTAATATGTTCTGTGAATGTAATGACTTGATTCTGTTATTTAATTAGAGCTCAAACAGCACTGACCTGTGGAAAAGGAATTCTGCCAATGTTTACTCTCATCAGAGGGAAGCACTCACCTGTAGAGCAGTCATGGCCCGTCCAGTTGGGATCACAGCTGCAGGTTCCGGCGTCTGCCAGGAAAGCTCCATGTCCAGAGCACTGGTCCATGCAGGAGGCCCTGGGGCTCTCACATCCTGGCCCGCCCCACCCCACAAAGCAGTGGCACTCTCCCTGGACACACACCCCTCGGCCTGAGCATGTTGGGTCCAGGCAGTCCACTAAAAGGGTTCCAAAGAGTCAGTGTCAGACACACTGGTCACCTGCTGTTTTCCTCTTTCAGAGGCAACCTAGCATCTCTATTTGAGCCTAAGTAGAATGACAACTGCAGTGGGCTGCAGCTCAGCAACGGGCTTAGCACATGTACAATGAATGTAGAGTGAACACAAAATTATGCAAGGAGGCCCACTTTCTCTAAAACCATAGACAAGATTTACAAACAAGTGAATTAATTAAATGGCTTTTTACACACTGGGTCTTATGGCACCAACCCACAGGTACTGCCCTCACTCCTGCTGGCACTTTCCCATCATGTCATAATGAAAATTCCTCCCAAAGAGGCAAGGTGCTTTAATAGGAACATGTTTCTCAAAAATGAAAGCCATGATGAGGAGAAGTTCAAAGCTGCATAAACCAAAACTCACATTAGCAGAATGTAAAAGGAAAGACAGGGTAAAGTAAGGAAAAGCCTGGGGCAACAGCTACACTTCCTAGGCAAGACAGCATGCTCAAATCTAGATTACAGACTGTTTGAAGATCACTGTGACTGAGGAAGCTTTGCACTGGTTTCCCTCAGCTGCATCTTTTTTGTAGTTAACAGCACTGTATCTGTTCGATTAGTATGCAAATATAAAATTAAGGCTTGTTTCTGTAGCATCTCTTCCCTAGACATGTTGTTAAATGAATGTTCATTTTGTAAGGGACAATAATAAGATTCTTTCTACCCGACAATACCTGCATGGTACACACAGATGGCAAATGGTCGCCAGGCAGGAGCAATGTCTGGCCACTGAGAGCAGCGGGCCGCGCCATGGCAGCTCCCCTTTACCATGACATAAACGACTATAAAGGCCGTTATAGTAAGACAAACAGGATCTCTCGCCTCTTAGCAGATGGTTTGGGCACAAGGCACAAAGATCAGAGGCTAACTGACAAGAAACTCTCTCCTGGCAATTAATCATTGTGGCTGAAGGTCGCACTGAAGAAAGGTAAAAATGTTAAAGGGCCCTTGTCCACATTCTCCTCCACTCCTTATGGCTAACACTCCACCCAAAATAGAATGGGGACCTATGGATGTCACAAAACCCCATTTATCAAAGTCCCAGGGTCCATTTTTCATCTTGAAATGAGAGCCTTCAAGAGCTGACAAACACAATAGCTCCTTCAATCTTATCTGGTCAAGCCTCATCCAGCATCATGAATGTGGAGCTCCTAACAGATTAACATCAGACTTTGCGTCTGAATTTCAGACAATAAGTGGACTGTTTTGAGAAACGCAATGTTTTACATTCATGACTTATATAGTATAAGTCACCTAGGGTTATTGCTACAGCACTCTTCATAGAGGCTGTCCTTTCTTTACTACTAGACAGACTGTGAAATAAGCCATACCAGCTTAGTGGCTGTTTCCACCGTGAGTATTCTTTAAACAATGTAAAGTGCTATTAATATAAGATGGTAGTTATAACAGCCATATAACATAGGATTTTATAGGTTTAGAGTGCGTTACCATAACTTATTAAAACAATCACCTTCTTCACAGTTTTCCCCTTTGTAGCCTGGGTTGCAGATACAGGTTCCCACGATACAAGTCCCATGGCTACTGCATGTGATGTCAATGCACTGGTTGGTGGGAACGTCACACTCGGAGCCCTTCCAGCCGCTGTGACACATGCAGCGACCTTTAAGGTATTGACCATTCCCACTGCATAGCACTGGACAGGAAGCTTTGAAAAGAGCAGACAGCATACATCCATTTGAATGGACCCCTCCAACCATAGCTTCAAAGAATAGTGTGTGCGGTAAAGCCTCTATGTGACAATGAGCTTCTGACCAAAATGTTAAAAGGTTTCCTTTACGGTGTAAAATAAGCCACACAAACTACTGCACTTTGGCGTGCAATGCAAAACCAACAATTTAATAAAACCAAACAACAAATATCTAATAGTTTCACAATGGTAGTATTGAAAATAAAAAGAGTCAAATAACAAGTGTCACATAAGGTGCTGATCACCACATGGATAACGATGGCAGTATGTGTAAAGATGTAAACAAAACAAACTACTATAATTTTAAAATATTGCCTAAACTTATTTTTTGTTATTTCAATTTAGTAAAAAAATCCTTGGTTTGAAAGAATGACTCAATACCAGCACTATAATCTAAAGCTGCCCCTATACTGTCATTCAAAGGTTCTTTTATGTGTAACACAATATTCCATTAGGAGAGACAGAGGAGAAAATGAATGATCAGGAGTAGTACTGCTTAATTAAATAAGAAAGATCTGAAATACATTTTAAAGTAACTGTAAGATCAAAAATGCTTAGTTCCGGTGACACAGTGACTATAATTTGGTCAGAACCCTTACACATTATGTATATGAATGATGAGATCAATAAAGAAATGATGACTGAGGGAATGACTCACCTCGCCCACAGTCAGGTCCTTTGAATCCTAAAAAGCAGTGGCATGTTCCAGCCACACAATCGCCGTTCCCAAAGCAGTTACTGGGACAGTCATCAATAGAATCTGAAAGAGAGCAATCAAGAGCATTTCTGAGTAATGTGTTTTGAAAAAAATTTTTCCTCCCACTCACTTTCTCTGTGTTGATTATTATCCCTAATGACAGTGATAAGCACAGACTCCAATCTTATCAACCTTTCTATTTCACTGCACAACATTTTTGAGAATTACTAAGGTTTCAGCCAAATGAGAGAATTTGCTTAAAGAGTAAACAAGTTTTAATCTGGGCAAATAAATTCTCAGAAGCATATGATATGTGACATGCATCATTTGACAAACCTAATTTGATGCTTTTATGGCACACTGCAACCAGACAATTCAAAGTGTCAGCAACACCGGAACCTGTATTTCCCCACTGCCAGGGGTAATGTTACTATATCATATTTTTTTCTATGGTCTGATTTTTAGTCTACCTTATGTATTTTCAGGAACAAAGATTAGACCAGACAGACTACTTTGTTACCCTGTTCTGTCTATCCATCACAATGCTACAAGCTGACTTACCTGCAGTTTGCAGCCCATCTATTAACATTTTTTTCATTATTATTATTTTTCTGTTTTCATCTCCCTTTTTGGTTTAACCTCTTGTTCGAGAATATAGCAGTGAAGATATATAATGATAAATGTGCTTTTGTCTCAAAGTAAACCAATGGTTACTCCTGTAATTTAATGTGTTCTTTTATTATATTATCTATTTTGTCTTTGAAAACAACTTGTTCTGTCTAAAAAATGAAACAATATGGGATGTACAAACAAAATGGAATATACAAATGGTATCTTGGCACCTAATCTAAATCTAGTTGGGTGATTTTACCCCAATGGACCCCAATAAGTCCTTCTGATCCACAAAATGTCTACACAGTCACTGCTGTTAATAGATGCCTCACCATATACACAGAACACCTATTACAACAAGACTAAGTCAAAACCTAGTATATGGCTGGACCATGTATGGTCAATGTGCGAATTTGTGACAGGGATAGTCAGTGGTAGTGTCTATAATGTGAATTCCTGATTATTAAAGTTCATCTACAATTTTTCTGTAGTGGTCCCAGTAATATTTGTTAAAGTATATTGAAGTAGCATATCACATGACATGGTGAAGCAACGTTTGAGTCACGAAAAACAAACAAACAAACAAAAAGCTTATAAATGCAGTTGCAATACTTGCAATACTTCCACTCATATCTTGGGATGTTTGATTTGAAATAGAACTTATTTTAATTTTAATTATAACTATTCTAATTATCTGTTAACTCCCCCTGCTCTTTCATCTGTTTCTATCTGTGGATGTCTGTAAACATATTGTCTCGTCCATATGTTTACGTAGGATTAGCATGCTAGGCTAACAGTCTGTCAGTTGTGTCCGCACCATGACGTCTTTCAGAGCACACAAACACCATAAACAGACCTGTCACCTGCCCAGCATAGTGCTGTTAAACCGCAAACACTGCGGCTTATTTTTATATAGTCTACGGACTACACACAGCATGGCACGGCTATGCTAACAATGCTTGTCATGCTAATTAGCTGCTAGCCGCCGTGCAGGCTGGTAAAACGGATCCGTTGCGTCTCTTTGTATCTGCTTTGCATCTAACTCAGGCTCTGCTGTAAAATGCCCCCTGAGGATGTAATTGAAACTGTTTGCGCCAATTCATTTTGAAAGAGCAACAGACAATGGGGAAACTCCAACACTGGACCTGCTGACCAATAGTGTAACTTCATCACTCAGTCAGTTAGTCAGTCATTCAGTGGCAGACATTCGGGGTTATAGGACTGGTTCGTGGGCAGTCCAGCCAAAAAGTTGTAAGACACAATGGTATGCTGTCATTTATCACACTATTGAAAAAAGAGTAGCTTGTGAGACAACTTTTAACCTTATTAAGAAATCTAAAAATGCTTGCAAATAAACCACGCTGTTAGTGTTTAAGTGTTTAGTGTCAACAATAAAACATTCAGTTTACATTGTGAATACAAGGTAGCTCTGATATAGAAATGATTTAGCTCTGATGAAGTAATGAAATGGTTTAGCTGGCATGACAACATCCAGGCAAAAACAGAGTGTTTCCTAGTGTCTTTACAGTATATACCTGCTTATGAGCCATTAAAATGTTGGCTTCAAACCTCTCTTTATATTTGAAGTTCCTAGAATATCATATTGTTTTGAATTTTTTAGCCAGTCTCTCCCCATGTGCCACATGTCTTTGTCCACCCTGACTCTGATGAAGACACAGTAGTGTTGAAACGTTAGTCTGTTTGCACAATTAAAGGCTGCAAATTAATCAGTGTGCTCCAGTCTCTTCTGTTTATTGTTTTCTGTTTTTTGAAGTCTCCCTATGTACTATTTTATGGAGAGAAACCTGTATATTTTCAATGTACGTTATGCTGTGTTCAGCATTAAGATATTTATGTATTGTATGTACTGTATACGATGTGATCAGTGTTAACTTGACTCAGCTTATTGTGCGGATATATGAAGCTTAGCGAAAGTTCAGTCAGGAAGACTATCTTTTGCATTCTCTGGTCTGTAGTTTTACTGCTCAAACCATCTGTCCTTCCCATCCCTCACGCATGCTCATTCATAATTTCCTTGCTGTCATTCCCCCGGGCATCAATTAAGATGTCACCTGTTCACATCTAACCAATAGCACGGTGACACACCTTCATCGTCAGCCTCATATATTGCTGTCTTTTTGTATGTTTTCTCCCTCTCTGACTTAGTGCTTTCATGGTTCACCACCACCTCCACCACCTCCCAATCACCACCCAGTCTTCGCAGATTCATCAGTGCATCACTTCATCAACCTCATCAGCCTTATCAGACTCAGAAGTCATCAGCCACCACCACCACCACCAGTGTTTGGACTCCATGGGGGGATTTATCTTGCTGCTGCTCAGGACTGATGTCCCTCGATTCAAAATCTCCCTATAGAGTCTAAGACTTGTGACAACACTTAATCATCAGTATCATCTGCATAATGAACAATTCTTTTTGCTTCATTCACTTGTCTCTCCTGATTGAAATGACTGTACCTTTCTTTGTTATCTAGCAAACTGAGGGCATTTTGTGATGCAAACAATCAGCAGAGCATGCACAACACTCTCCATCATCTCCTCTATTAATCCCCCTAACTAAATCAAATAAATTGCCAAAATAATTGTTTCTACAACCATGTTGACACTTGTTTTTATTAGAAATAAGGAGGAGCACTGATCTCTGAGGTGCTTGACAGCAGCAGAATTCTGAAACATGGTGCTCACTGAATTAAGCCTGAAATGGTGCTGAAAAATATTCAATCTTGTCCATTGCCTTCAGGCAGCAGAAGCTCTAAGGCGAAACTTACTGAACAAAGAATCTCTTGTGCTCTACAAAGGGCTAGAAATGTGAGCCATGGATTCAGCTTCCCTTTACTCTGGAGAGTCAATCATCACTGAGGATGCAACGCAAGACAGAGAGAAAAAACAAAGACAGAGAGAGGGAGAAAGAGACAGAGGCAGACCAGAGAAACAGTGAAAGGAGAGAGGAGTAGGCAGTGAGCAGAGAAATGCTGCTGATGTTCTCTGTGCTGCAGGCTTGCCTTTGCCATGTTGGGTTAGTGAAGGAATGCAGGGGAGACTATCCTCCGGCATGGTGGTGGCAAATCATCTTTTTGGTGGGGTTTTGATAGATTCCAGCAAGAGCATATAACTACAGTAGGATGCTTGGGCTTTTTTTTTTTGTTGCTCAAAGCTATGGAAGCCAGCAGTGTGTGTGGGTGGGGTGGTGGGTGATGGGTAGGAAAATGAGGTGTGGTACGTATACATACTTGCCATACGAAATTTCTCCCAGAAGTGCAATTATGCAGGAAAGATTCCTTTCTTGAATTTTGTATTCTCATAGTATATAGGGAGAAGAAATCTAAGCAGGGTTGTAATTTATTGTTCATCCGGCACTATAGGCAGGTTTCGAGTCTGATTAAGATAATCTTATCTTTATCCATCGTAGGTATTACTTTGGTGAATAACAAACTGTCAAATCAAACATGTTTGACTAATAATGAACTACAGTGTTCCCATTCTGAATGCTGATGCAGTTTAGTAAACTATGCACTTCTCATGTCTATAGCCTGTGTTTCCTCTGAGAGCAGGGAAGGGAGGCCATGAATATCTCTTAGCCACACACTCGACATAGGCCAACGCATAAATCATGGATTCAAGCAGAGCTTCATTGAAATTCATTACCCTTCATATCTGGGGAGTTAACTATTGTGTGAGTCTCTCCAGTCGGTGAGGACAGAGTAGCGTGCAGTAGGCAGGTTTAATCAGCGCCTTTCCATGCTCTCAGAGGATGCTCAGCACCTTTGAATGATGGGCGGTTGTATACAAAGGCAGCCTCTGCTACAGAGTGAGACAGGATATAGAGTAAGACATTGGTGCTGGGTTTTTGCCTCCTTTTGCTTTGCTCCTCTGTATAGGAAGCCATGTCTGGGTTGAAGCATGTCTGGCACCAGGCAGCAGGGACAAATAGCTTCATGCTCCAGAGGGCTGTGATACAAAACATTCAGTAGGACACATTTCACATTGCCATGGAGCCAGAGCCAAGTAATGAGGAGCAGCCCAGATTAAAGACAGGGACACTCCATCCCCCCAGATGTATTATGGCACGGCTATGTGCACCTTTCATATAATACACGTGAAGAGCACAAGATGCCTCTTTGATAGTAAAATAAGACATTTTTCCTACCAACACTGACAGAAACACTAAAATTATTTTATTATTGGTGTCTTATAAACAATGCTGGGTGTGTCTCTCTGCGTGCCAGTTCAGGATATTGTTCACATATATTTCTATACCTGGGCTGCTCTATTTGAAGGTCAACTCCATTCCTCCACGGCTCAATACAATTCAGGCAGTTGGTGAGATTCAATTTCTGCTGAAGGGCACTTAAGCAGTGACCCATTTTAGAAAGGGCCCCTCTGCCTCCCTCTGAGCTCCTGTGTGCAGATCAGCTCCGATACAAATGAACAGAGACAGAATTCTAGCTCTGACTAACTCTGCCCCACCCCGTCCTATCCCCATCCCTAACCGTTGCACAGAATAGCCTATCTAGTTGTGTTTTCTCTGTTGCAAACCACAGGAGGCCTTCATGCACACCCTGTCAAGAAGAAATAAGCAAAAGTAAACACACTGCCCTGACTCCCCCTCCTTGTGTCATATCATATATTAAGTATTGAATTACAGCTGTTGTTGGCACAGCAGGGGGGGCATAGTGCATCTCTTGCCTGTCTCCACTTGATGTTACATTGGTGTTGAGGACAGCCTCTCATCGATCTGCTGCCTGGCACAGCCCCTGTCACAGATGGACTCTGGCCCAGGAGCTTTTAATTAAAGAGCATGTGAGAACAGCTCCCAGCTGCCATCCCTGTGAAAGTCGACACCTCGGGCCCTCTCACACCTTGCTTGATACAGCAGTGCTAATCAAAGGCACTTTAGGGAGAACAAAGGGGAGCGTACAAAACAAAATCACCTCCACAAAGAAGGACTTATGTCTGAAACACAGCAGTGTGCCACACAGAGTTAGTCAGAGGAGAGAAATATCTTCCCTACTTTGATATATGGAAAGTAGATGGAAATTGGAACAAATCATGATCAAAAATGGCACTAGCAGGAGGGTACAATCATACTTTGAATTGTATGCAAATGGATCCCAGAAGCTGGACCCCTGATTCGCTCAGAAGACACTCAGGCTAATGAGGATATTATGATCTCTCAATGCCCTACTCAGGGGCATGGCAGGATAGCACTGATGTCCTGATTTTTGTAATATTCAACTTCACCTTGATTAACCTGCACTTTCTTCAGCTATTGAAATCTGCCAAAAGCTGTCTCTGCCTAAAACCCAAAGTCTGGGCTGTTTGCTGTGGAGTGCTGCTGGTTGGTATTATAGGGATTATATGGATTGCTATTACAGGTTTCAGCAGCAGGTCATGCCCAGGGCACTCACCTATGGTGGTGGTGAGGAAAGAGACAGTTTCAGTTTCTTTTCCGTCATTGTAAATGGCCAGGTGCCAGATGCCCGAGTCCATGTATTGGATAAAGCCTGTGTAGTGTGTGGTGATGGGTTCCAGGCTCCGCTGCATAGCCACAGGCCCCTCCAGACCGTGGATGTCCTGGGCCAGGAGCCGCCGCCCATCCAAAAGCTCTACAAAGTCAAACTGCAGACAAACACACAGAAAGTGAGAAAGACTGATGGATGAACCGCAGACACGCCATTAGAGTGACACATGAGACTTGAGTGCTTTCAGCCCTCTTTATAGCAGAGCATCATTTGGTCTGCATGAATAACATCCTTACAGAGGAGTTTGAGTAAATCTTGGCACATCGTGGCTGGATGGGCTGTGATAATTTCATAGTCGACATATCTTATATAAAAGTCTTGTTTAAAACTATTAAAGTGAAAAAAGGGACGCTGGGGGGAAAAAAATAAAATTAAAAGTTAGTGTTTACCAAATAACATCTGCAATGACTTGCTTCATATCAGTAGTGACTCAATGAATACCAATGAGACAGCGTTTCATTTTCATCTACATAAGGAAGGGAATCTCGACTCATCTGCCACTCTATGTGTAATCAGTCACAGCTCGAAAACTCCACTCTAGATTATTTTCTTTGAAGTAAAAATGGAGGAAAGAGACAAACATGATCTTTTGACTGGAAAATAAATCACATTGGACATTAATGCAAACAAAAATCATGCCATGAACAATTTGTCGAACCACAGTTACAATTACAGAGAGATCTAAACTCTGTGAACCAAGCAGTCAGATATGATTAATAACATGATATATCTGATTCTGTGCTGCACATAGATGGGAAATTAGTGTAAAGAAAAATCTCCCTTTCTTGGCCCCTGAGCCCTGAATCTTTGTGTGATTCACTGATGATATTGAACCCGAAAGACATTTGCCATAAATCCTTTCTGTAACGAAGCAAGTGATTCATAATACAATAGAAAGATTTATGAATTGGTTTGAATTCACGACATGCTCCTACATGGTTGGATAGATTTTTTAAAACAATATCCCAATTTATATTCTGTGGCAGAGGAAGAATGGAAAAAGAAGCTGAATCCTTATACTATGCTGACATGATTGCAAATTGCTTCACATTTACTATTTTCTATTGTCTGTAGCAAAATGTAAAAATAAGACATTTGTATCACAGACACTGATTTGTTACAGAAAATATTGTAATATGCAAAATTAAAGCCCTCCCAAAAATGTTGATTTCACACTTAACTCTGCTTCATACAACTAATAAGTACAAAAAAATACAATAGATATCATAGTAGTGTAGTATTATAGTATTAATAGTATTGTAGATAGTAACTGAATTAATGGGTGACATTCCCATTTCCCACCTGTGTGTGTGATGGAGGTAGGCCTCTTCTTCCATAGATTCCCACTAAGGCATCTTTGCTCAGGGACACATTAAACTTCAGGTACATGGGATGATCAATGAAGACCTGGGACCTCCAGAAGATACCCGGAGGAATTTGCTGAGCGACCTTGCGCCCCACGTCAATCTCTCCCATATCTATATAGCTGTCATCTGGGAACAAGCTGTCCAATTTGCCTGCATTGCACACAAAGTAAATCGGTCAAAGAGATCACACCATTAATCCAGCATGTGGAGGGCAAAGGGAGTCAGTCTGCTGAAGCTTGATAGTCTGACCATATCATAGATATTCAATCACATCCCTGACAGCTAGAGAAAAAATATAATGAATGACCCCTTTGACCATTGCCAGAGATTCCAGTCCCAATTCCAGTGGAGGAAAGAGAACACAAAAGTAAAAATATGGCGATAGAGCAGCAGTCTCGTCCTTGAACAAAATTCTAGTCATGTCAAAAGTTTGTTGCTGATTGTGCTGAAATGGCAAAATAAAAAAAATCTGGTTTAAAATTAAATGATGAAATATGGTTCAATACCAGGTAGCATTAATTATTTCAAAGCATTCTATCATTAAACCAGGGATCATACTATGCAAATTTTATTGATGTTGCTGGCTACAAAGGTAAGTTTGTTGTTTTTTTTAATGATTTTAACATATTTCATAAAGATTGTTCATTAAAGTAAATAGTGATGAAATGTTCTGAAAATATGATTTAAAAGATTGGGCATATGGTGTGCAAATGGTACCAAAATACTTTTAAAAAATACAACGGCTTGAATATTGTGATAAAACACAGTTATAATTGAAGTAAAAGTAATAAAGTGAAAATTAGAATTATCGTAGAGAAGGATCTCTGATGCCTGTACAAGCACATCGACTGCCAAAAATCGTCCATATGCTTGATAATACACCTTATATTGGACTCAGTGGAAATGGCAACATCTGTTTGCCCATGTAGATGAGCTAATTTCAGTAGCCATGTCTACTAAAGCAGACGTCCATACACACTACCCTCAGGACTTGGTGGCAGACACGGCTTTAGGTTACACGTGGCATGGCAGATGGCAGTCTTCTCAAAAGTCCATCAGTGGCAATGGGTGTTATCAGAGTAGACAAGCCACACTCCCTGTCTCCCAGATCTTGGCTTTACATAATTTTACAATACACAGGCTCATTTTCCACATGTTGGGGTGTGTGTGTGTGTGTGTATTTATGCAGCGCATTAATGGTGTACTCATCAGCCTGTTTAAATAAATCATAAGCTGAGACCAGTGATAATGGGCCTCATGGTTAAATAAATGATTGCTGTTCTGCAAGCTAAACTACGAAATTATGCTTTGATGAAAAGACAAGACTTTGAAGGAGGAAACAAAAGTGAATTTCAGCATTGTGCACATCTGCACCACCTTGATTAAAAAAAGTCTCATCATTGTTACTGGTGACAGCACCGCAGATTGAGACTTATTTAGAAAACTATGGGTATTGATTTCCTATCAGCAACAGCTGCCATGTAGGGTCTAAGCTTAGCAGCAGTCATGCTTGTTGTTAGCTAAACACACTTTCTGCTGTCTTTTAAATGGAAAAGACAACTCCTGGATTCATCTATATGGTAATGACCCCGTCTTCTACCTATTGTAGTCTGCCAGTAGCAAATCACATTGTTAAATCTTGGCCCATTTGTTCATGAATGGAACAGAGCAAACTTTCCTCGAGTCAAGCAGTTGGTACCGTGGGGTGAGCACATGCTTTCTTTGGCTGCCAGGAAAGGCAGCCCAGGCTAGGAGATGAAAGGATCACATCCGTTCTGAAGGGGAGAGAGTGGCTAATCCCCCTCCAGCCCCTGGATACTCAGTCCCTTAAGCTGTCCCATTTTCTCCCTCCAGGAACAAATAACACTTTCCCACTTACAACAACTTTCATAGGATTACAATGCAGATCCCTTTGCATACCATGGAGACGAGCGATCACAATGTGAAACTGGACGACAAAATAATTACAAACTTGCTTGAGCTCCAAAATGTCATCTGTAAACTTTAAGATTTGAAAAACTTTTCTTTTGTGCAATGTTGTTCTTTTCTGATGTGGACGCAACAGTGTACAACAATCAACTGACAGTCACTCAGATTATCCTGATTTTTTTTATTTTTTTTTTGCTGCATTTAACTGATAATATCAATGAATAAAAATACATTATCCTCATAGAAATTGCACTTACTGTCATCTTTTCCCTTGCGATCAGGTATTTCCAAGCCTGTGTTGCCTAGTGGTGGCAAGCTCATGTCAGTAGGAAAAGGTAGGCCACTTGTATTGTCTTCTGACAGCTGATACATCTGTCTCTGCATGGGTTGCAGGTGCCAGTTTAATCCAAAAAGATGCATGGCTGAAAGATGAAACATAAAACATTATTTATGTTAACCTCACTCGAAAATGCATTTTATCCAAGCAAAACAATTTACTCTGTAAATTAAATCCCAACTGGCCCCCAAAGCTTCAAAGGAACTATTGCCGAGTGGATTGTTTTTCTGATTATTTTCCAAAGGTGACAGATGTGAGATGGAGGAACAGGAAGAAGATTCAAAGAATAAAGAACAATACAAGGTTTAATGGTTAATGGCATTTTTTCAAAAGTGCTGAGCAGTAAGATCAGAAGATGAATGCTATCCTGACCCCATGGGACAACATCTGTCTTACCATACTTAACATCGGCATGGACCACGGTCATTTTTTCCAACCCCTATACCCCATCATTCCCCTACAAAACTAGGGGACAAAAGGAAAAAAATGCATCAGCAGGGAGACACCAGGGGTATTTCAATGTGAACACAGTGGATGAAGCGTGCTGATATTTTACAAGGTCGACAAAAGAAATGTCCTTTGGAACAATGGCAGTGAGTGCAGGACAGAGGAGGAGGGGCTGACCATGACAGATCACCAATAAGAGAATGGACAAGACGTGCTTAGCAAGGCAAAAGCCACCTCGGAAGTCAACAGTCAGCAGAAAAGGCCTAGAAACTCGATATAGCTATTTTATTGGTTTGTTGGTTCTCTTAAGCTCCTCAAGTAAATAACCACGCAATTCAATTATAAAGAGTGGAATTATTTGACAGGTTTAAAAGACCGAAGCTGGAAGTGAGACCTCTACGGTTCTTTCAATGTTGTTTTCTTCAACTGTGTTTTCATTTTCTTCTTTTCTGTGTCTGTCATTACTTGAACAAACAGAAAAGAAAGAAAAAAAAAGGATTTGTTATTGAGACTGAAGGATCTAACGGCCTTATTATTATACCACTGACACACAAGTGTAAATTATGACAACTTATAATAGCTGAAGTTTTCATATATTAATTCATAGTTTGATCACACTTACAGTTTATTTTCTTTGGTTCAAAAGCACAGTCGCTGCCTACTTAATTCACTTAGATCAACTTGCCAATTAACAAGTGAACAAAAACTAAATTCAAATGGACTCATAGTTTGTGTTTTTTTTGTGTTTTTTTTGAGGGAGAATTTTGTTAACTAGTCTTATGTCTTAACTAGTACTTATGTATTTTTAGTATCATTATCATTACTGAAATATGACACATCACTGTAGTGCAGCTTCTTTGTGGAAATCAATAGTATTTATGTTTGACTATGATTAACAGTCAAAAAACAAACAGAAGACCATACATTGCTTCAGTAAGCAATGGATTTACAAAACCTCTAAACTTCAAAACCAGTGGTGATCCCCTAAGAATAAGAGAGAGATTTACTTGCTCAGATTCAGTTACTAACTTCAAATTGGCTAAAACCACCATATGAATGTGACAAGTGGCAGATCAAACCAAGCTATAGTGTCTGGTGATGGTATTTGTTGGGTCGTTTACATCGATTCCCCCACTTTGATCTCTATAAGTAGCACTGGATGTGCACGCTAGATAAACACTACAACATATTTATGGAAATATCAATATGGATTTCTGAATAAAGATAGGTAGCAACAGTGTGGCTAACAGGGAAAACCAAATAAAAAACTTCCATAAGATGATGGAAGTTCAGCTGCAAAACCAGCATCTGTTCTGTGTCCGTCCAGTGCCTGTGGAAATTACTGTGTCAGTGGAGGACAACCAGTGAAGAGACAGATGGCTTTGTTTGTCATTTTGTAAGCTACAGAAAGACATTGCTTTTGATTTGTAGCTCTACATTGACTGGCGAAATGGAAAAAGAGTCAGTATATGTTGCTGGCGGAACCATTGCAAAGTCACCAGGCAGGGTGTCGTTCCAAGTGTCCTAGTAATCACGTCTTTGTGAGCCCCGTTCTTCATCCCATCCATCCCTGAGGCCTCTAATGGAAAATGGTTGAAGAGCCCTCCCCCTCCCATCACCCAAAGATTTACTCCAGTGCCTTCTTGGTATCTATGATATGCAGAGCATTGGACCTGAGCCAGTGAAGAGCCTCCTGATTTTGTTTTGTTCACTTCTCAAACTTTGCGAACACTGTGCAATGACACTCAGAGGGCTGCTGCAATTGGCTGCAAAATGAAGACAGGTTGTGGGAATAACAAGGTACTTCTAATGAGATGGCCACTGGCAGAGACAAGCTGCGTCTGTGTTCCAGCGATGCCACTGACCT
The DNA here is from genome assembly GCF_910596095.1 of Thunnus maccoyii. Taxonomy (NCBI): domain Eukaryota; kingdom Metazoa; phylum Chordata; class Actinopteri; order Scombriformes; family Scombridae; genus Thunnus; species Thunnus maccoyii. The sequence continues at coordinate 27,197,229 of NC_056538.1, read as the reverse complement.
GTCAAGAGTACTGTACTTCGTAGCGTTGCCCATTTTGTCCTGAGCACATGTTGTGCCCTCCTTTCGCTTATCTCTTGGCAGGAAGTTGGGTCACGCCATGTGCCAATTAGGGAACAGAGGTACTGTAGTAGAAGACTTCTTAGTCAATCTGAGGAAGTCAGCACTTATTGCTGTGGGTCATCTGCCAGCATTCCGGTGCTTCTTTCCTCTGATCTGAGGCGCACTTTTCAACTAGCGCACACTTCAAGGAAAGCTATGATGAGCAGAACCTTTTTTTCCCCTCACCTCGCTGGTCAAAATCATCAAATACTGTGAGCATTTAAAAAAGACAAACCCTATAATAGAGTATATAACATAGTTCCATACATGCCTTTGATGTAAAATGTTTAATCTATGGCTGATTAATCTCTTTTAAAACACTTAATTTAATAAGTCTTAAATGTGTTATTTCTTCAAAACCAAGCTATGTAAGAAACAAATGTAAACATGGTGCATAACTGGAATATCAAAAGCGGATTTTAGATGTCAAAATTAGCACTGCACGCCATGACATTTAGCTATTTTCATGTCTGGATTTAAGATAATGACATTTGTGCAATAACCATATCATGAGGAACTTAATTACAAAAATTCTAAATTTCTATGTTGTAACAGTTGTTGGAAATAAGTAATTTCTAGCACTGAGACATAGCACCACTCCTATGCTGCATTTCTCTAGAAACAAAGTGCTTAAAAACAATAATTAAACGTAATGTGGAATTAACTTGTTTGTTTATGCTTTTGTTCAGTTTATGTCTTAGCTGATAATCTTTTATCATTGTTTGGTGATTCTGGGTGGTGTGATGCATCACTCAGTAACAATTACAAATTACAGAAATGATCAATATGAGGCACAAAGTCTAACAACTCTCTGTCTATTACAGCCAATCAGTATCCATATTTCTATGTGCTGACCATATCAAAGCAACAACAATCTTCCCCATCTGCCATTACAGGTGACAGTCAGACCTGGGTTTGGGGTTTGTGGATGAAACATGCTCATCAACACAAAAGTTCTTTCTTCAGCACATTAACATCATAATTGCCAACATGATATGAATGTACAATCATAAAATTGCGACGATATACAGCCAGCAGCGCATTGCCGTATGCTTGGCAGCTATATGTGCCTAATGCACTTGGTAATTGTCACTAATTAGTAGCAATGATATGGGGATGTTCATTGTTTCAACTGATGTTCCCCAGTAATAGAAAATTACACATTGTCTGGTTTGCAGTGAATTATGGGTATTGTAGAATTAAATAAAGGAAATTAGAGTTTCACTGAAAGCAGAATAATTACTCTTTCTCTGCCATTAAAGTAATTCATTGCATGAGTAGAAGAAAAAAAAGAAGATTTTTGGTCTGTATATATAGGTATTTTTCGAGAGTTATTTAACATTGATGACAAAAGTGGAACATTTCCTTAAGATCCATTTAGAATAACACCCTTATTGACAAATCTTGATACTGAAAATAGTTTACAAACAGGTAAAATATGTGTCGCAGAGAAGCTTTTTTCTGGGTTGGATGATCATGCAGTGAAAAATTTTCTGGAACCCAACCTCTTTGTCCTTGACTAGATACCCAGGGTGAATGGAAGTGAACACAGGAGGATACTGATGACCTTAAAATGAGGAACATATAACAAATGTGCTAATGAGCAAGCAACCACAGAGAAAATAGTACCATCTTAAACCCCCAACCTTTTTGCACTTCAAAATGTGCAGATTTGCAAAGCTGTGACAAAATAAAACCACAAAAACCACAATGCAAGTCAAAACATCTGTCATGAGGCATAATTGGGTTCATTAGACATCTCACCCAGCGTTTCCAATTACAGGCCTCAGTAATTAATTGCACTTGAAATTAAATGTATTTTCTCATCAGCCTTTAATTAAATATGGCCCTCGTTCTTGATTGGAAATTCCGATCTTAGGGTGAGGTTTGGTCTCCAAAATGTTTACTTGTGGTGCATCCGGAGATGGTCTGAGTTTTGCAGGGTGTAATTACACAGTCTGATTAAGCACTATCAGGATGATGGGGCTTTCTGGCTTTTGGCCAGGTCACAAGCAGCAAACAGTATACACATAGTACATCTCTACTCCTACAGCCAAACCACACTGCTGATGCCAAAAACAAGCCACACCAAAACTCACACTCGCCACTGTCATTGACTTAAAACTGCTGCATATGTCGATAAATCACCATGAACAGAAACCAGCTGATTCTTTTTGAAACAATTTAAATGGCTCTGGTGACAAAAAAATGAATTATCAGATTTTAGTTAATTTGGCCTCAAGGAGAAGCTGAAACGATAGCTTTCATGATTGTTAGGGTTTAATGCATATCTATAACAAATGTCCTCAATGAAGAGTTCATTTATCTCACTGATGAAAACCATGCAGAAGGATCTGGTTTTTCTTTTCTTGTCTTCATGCAAATGAACTAAAATGTTCTCACCATCCTTCTATTTGAAAAACTATTTCTTTTTCTGTGCGAGACTGAATTCAACAGTGTAACCATTTATATGTTAAACAGGTATTCACAGCCAATCAAATGTATATTATATGATAAAATATATGAGATAGAACTGTATATCAAACCCTTATTTGAATTTATAACAACGGACCAGACAGAATTTCCATTACGTGAATCAAAAAGGCACTGCTCACTTTTTCATGTAGGCCACTACATCCCTGGAATTGTCTGTCAGTCTAGGCAACAAGAATATTCAACAATATTTAAATCCAGACCTCAGACATAATCATTTGACATTACATTTGAAAGATCCTTACCTGTCTTCTCTCCCTTCACTGCACTGCGGGAGCCATGCCTCTAAATCCTCATTCCTTTAAAATATTTTTGCATTGTCACCCTACTCTGGTCTTGTTCATCATATGCTGGTCCTCAGTCTTAGCCAATAGCACCAATTCAGTCAACATATGGTGTACTTACTTTACCTCTACCCCCGAACTATAACCTAATTTTCCTAGACCTTTGATTTACCCACAATCCTCGCTCTTTCGCACTCCTTCTCTACCTGACCACACTGTTACTGCAGATGTTATTGTTGGTTGCTGCAAACCAATGAATCTTCATTGCATCCACTTGCTTTAAAGTGATGATAACAAATATTCCCTTACAAATAAATGTGTATTGTGCTATGCAATCACAGATTCATTTAACAGCAGTGATTCAACCTCCAGCTGATTAAAATGTTGTTCTAAACAACAGGTGTTGGGAAGAGTTTTTGTGAAGAAATCTCTGCTACTCAAGAAGTGTTGAATTTTACATTACTGGCAAAGCAACAGCTTGCTTGGAATAAACAGAAGAAGACCTTGGTAACCTCTCATGAGCAGTGATAACTAGCATAAAATCCGAGTAAAAACACAGAGTTGGGGACATTTTAATATGTGATCTCTGAGAAATAAGGACACACAACATCACAGCAATGACTAGAAGAATCCACTTACATGTAATTCCAACCCTTTATGGTTTTTCTTGTTTGTGTCTTTATCAACTTCTGCCATCTACTAGAGAAATGTTGTGTAAACAGTCTTGTATATGCAGTAGATCACACAGATAAATGAGACACTGTATTATCAGATATGAATGTCATTCCCTTAGGGACTGACAGCAGTCAAAAAGACAAGAACTGATTTAATACTATAATGCAGATATCACAGCTGATAGTCCTGCAGCTGGGACCTAGGTATGATGGTCAGGTAATCTTAAATCAAATAAGATGAATATTCTAAATGTGCAGTCCTCTCTCATGTGATGGCTGATGTCTTTTTAATTCATTCCCTATCTGACCTATTCACAAGAGCAAGAAACCAGATTGCCCATCTTTGCAGATTCAGTCAACCCAATCTATGAATGATAATGTTATTTCAGACAAGGTGTGTGGGCGAGGACTCAATCTGTGAGTCCCTATATAACTGTGCTCATATAAGGCGCAGGGTGCAGATTCAACACTATTAAAACGGATGATAGAGGAAACACAATGGAGCATAGACTCATCCTGTGTCTGCAGTTAAGTGAGGGGTGGGATTTGGGGGGGGGGGAGGATAGGTAGAAGTGCCCTCCCTGGTGCGTAGGAGCGTCAGAGGTGACTCACCAATGAAGTAGGCCAACAGGAACAGCAGTGTTACTGAGATGAGGATGGCACTGAGAGCAGCACATTTCCAGTTGCAATGCTTATAGGGTTTCTTCAGGCTGAAGGCAGGTCGAGAGAAGGTGTTTCGAGGCAGAGGGCGTGGGGGAGGTGAGTACACCGTGCTAGAGGTCAAAGGGTATCCTGGTGATGTTGTGCAATACATTGGTGATGTTCCTCCTGGTTTGAACAGGAAGTGCCTGGAAAAAACATATTCTCTTGTTGGTCTCAACAGAACACATCCATCTTTCATCATACTGTAGGTTACTGTCTAACCAAGTGCAGTCCCTTCCACTGGTAAGTAATTCTATTTCCAGACGCATTCAATAATTTTACTACAGTTAACCTTCTGCTGTATAAGTGAGAATACGAAAGCATACTGGGTTTTGCTCAGTTGAAACTGTTAATCAATACTAAATCCAATTTATAGGACTAGTGAGCACAGCTGACTCTTGTTTACGTATTCATGCCAGCACGGTGAAGAGTAATTCCCTGTAACTATGTGTCAAGGCTATCCAGAGGAGAGATACAGTATATACAGCTGCAGCATTGAGTTGAACACATTTATTCGCCCTTGAAAAACACGGCTGGCTATCTAAGAAAACACGTGTAACGCTGCATGTCCAAGAGCCGTATGATCAGCCCATCAGAGAGTCAGTGGCAGCGGCACTGTTGTCAAGGCCGTTTTACTGACAAGTTTACAAGAAGCTCTCGACTGACGGAGACATGAACGTGATTGAATGTCACATTACAATGTATGATGTGGAAAGTCACTGAGACCATATTTTATTTATAAATATCAGGACAAATCTCTGACATATCCTATTCCAGCAATAGGAAATAACACCGGCAAGTGTCATTCATAAAGCAGTCATGTTTAACATTAATCAAAAAGAATACAACCCAACAATGTGACTTAATGCAAATTGTTAGTTGTATTAAACAGGGAAGGGACAGATTCTGGCCCTGCAGGAGACATACACTGATGATTGACGGCATTTCAAACAGAGGATGTTTGAGGGAAAAATAGTGCAGGCGTCATAATTGTTTTCATGGCAAAGCAGATTCTGACATGTGCGAGCCAGATAGCAAACATGCAACATACCCGTCGTTGTACGAGGCATCGTGGCGAGCCGATGCCAGAATGTCCATCTCAATGACGTTGTCCTGTAAAGTCTCTAGGAATGTCTGCTTTGCTATGTTTCTACACACAGGTGGGAAGATGGATATGAAGCTAGTGTGAGATGTGCATGCAAGAAACACAGAAATGCCAATACAGTATGTGATCACCAAGCAACATCAACAACAACAACTGACAAATGGAGATCGAGACAGACAATGTGGGACAAAGAAACCAAGGCCCTTATGGAACTACTTCTACCAAAGTGCGAGACAAATGACATCTAGCTCTCTCGTTCCCCTCGTTTGGGCACTGCCATACCTGGTTTTGTACGAGCCCTGCCCTTCTCTGCAAGCCTCTTGCTCTTCTCTGATAAACATTAGAGTATTCTGGCTCCTTTAAGGTTGTGATTGGAAGAAAACAATGCATCACTTACAAATAAGAACCTGAAGGGTTTCTAACACTTATTTCAGACAAGTAAAAAAAACACTTTTTTAAAATCTGAATTTCATTTTAATAACAAATCTGCTTGTCACTACAGTTTCATAGTTTTCACATTGGATAATATCCTTAAGTAAAGATGTTTTAATTTAATGATCACAACACTCCAAAACAAAAAACACACACACACACAAAAAAAAACAAGCCAACACATTTTCTTGAGGCGCATGTCTCATTTCTCTCATGCTGAACTCCCTCCATGACCGCTCTGTTCCACAAGGAAATACTGCAGCAATGCAATGGAGAAATGAACTGTCCACATGCAATGGGCAGGCTGAACACATTCAGTGGTACAAGAGAAAAGCCTTGTTTTTGATCCCTGCCCCTCTGAGGCCGGTAGTGAAGTCTGCTCATGGTTTCTCTCAAACTCGTGTTCTGGAGAAGAATGCAACTTTTAATGAAGAGAGAGAAATGCCTGGCACAAGCTCTAAAGAAAATGGTGAGGCTGCGTAGGGCCAACCAACTGCTGGCTTCTCTCCAGTGAAAAGAGCGGAGTATAATCTACCACTGTAGAATTTATCAGGGCCATTAAATTTCACAAACTGATGAGAGATGGCTATTGTAATACTATTAACTAAGTAAAAGTGACATTTAATCTTTCTGTCTGTGTGGATATTATTAATGGTTCCAATTTCATTATTGAAACTTAAGTAGTTGATTTTTTTTTTCAAAAGCAGTAGGTCATGAAGACTACACATGCGTTTCTTCTATTGCCTGTTGCAGATAGACTCTCCTCACCATATGTTTCCTGTTCCACAGGGAATACCTGTGCAGGATTAACTTTGGAGCTGGGTGATGTGCAATCATTCATTATACCACTAACTGTCCTGCCAGCTGAAATAGATGCTCATTTTCCTGTTGACTGAACCGTCTCACAAAAACCTGAGGAAGAGACAGTAATTCTGTTCATCACTGGCTGTTTGGCCATGCCAAATTAGCTATTAGCTATTCTCCTGTCTACAACAGTTTCATTTATTGCAAAATATACACTATAGGCGGTGTGGTCTAACATTTTTCAATAATTAAATCATCTAAATAAAGAAAATAAATCTTTTTTTATCCCTAACAGCTTTTAATTTAAATTTTCTCAGCAGGAGAACTGGTCACACTGAGAAGTCAGGCTTTGTTTGGAGAGATTTTCTACTGCAAAGAGAGTAATGTGATCATTAGGAGGGTTGAGATAATTCTGCTCTGCTATTCTTGATTTCATACTACCTTGCAATAGGAAAAGCCAAAGAAATAACCACAGATATTCCCTTTGTTACAATAACGCTTGACAGATCTACTTCACACAGGGGCCTCCTATTGAGATATGTGCTAGAGAACTGAATGCTGATTAAAAATAAATAAAACTCAGTGCTGAAGTGGAGGAGCTATGAAGCCTGCTCACAGGAGCCTGAATATAATTTTGCAAGAACTGTTTTATCCAATGTGATTATAATTACTCTGCTGTTTAAACTCAATAGCGTTAGGATTGCTAACAACAGACAAAGACCCAAAAGCAGCACTTTTCTCTTGTTTGCCACAAAATCATGTTCGTCACAAATGTAGGCCTTTGCCCCTAGCAGGATATTTCCCATTTTATTGTTTTGCTCCCTGTTAGCAATGCAGTAATTTAATATGGAGCAGATAGCATGAAAAGCTGTGTTCAATGGCACCAGCTCAAGCTCAGTCTTACAGATGCCAATATCTCAATAAACTGTCAGGGAGACAAGTTACACAGTACCTTGTTTCCAGGGGGATGTTGCTGTTGAGTAGCCAGTTGTCCTGTGCACTGCCGGAGTCCTGACCACTGGCCGGACCCTCAGGAGGAACAGAGCTGTCTGTGGGCGCGGGACTTGGGTTGCTCCGCGGCGTGTAGTTGCCCCTGTTTAAGGAGTTAATGGAGGCCGCATGGTGCTGATGATTGGGCGAGTGGGAGTGGGAAAGCGGTAGTGGGGGCGTCCGCAGCCGAGAGTGGTTTTGAAAGGCTCCGTCTGAAAGGAGAAAGAGAAAAGAAATAAAACACTACGTAACAGAACTTTAAAAAGAATGACAGTTCTACTCTACTCTGTGTGCTATCATGTGATGAACTCTTTATGGTGTTATTTTACCTCACCATTCTGATGAGAGATTAGCTATGGTTTCTCCAGCAGCACATAAAGTAAAACCTAACCTGAAGTCTCTTTTCACTGAACAGCACGTCCATGCACCACTCCTAAAAAAGTCCATCTTCTGCTCATTATTTCTCCCAACTGGTCTCTATCAGAGTGTGCTCTCTGCATCCCACAGAGATCTGTGACATTTTACTCAGACCAGACACTGGCTCCTGTGTACACAGAGCTACCAGCTGGCCTGTTCTTGAAACTGACCAATTCTTTAGGCTTTTTTTTTTTTTTTTTACATTTATTTAACCAGGGAAGGTTGTTTGAGCATGTGTAGTTTTTTCCTTTGTTTCACTCTGTCTTGTGCAAAATCTTTCACCACTGCCACAGCTCAACTAAAGCAAATTTAATAGATTTGGATCAGAAACAACCAAATAACAACATTAGCCATCTCCTTTGCTAATGATCTGCCATCATCAGCTGCATGTGATTGTCAGATCTGAAGTGGTCAACCTCATGGATTAGTGATTAGTGGTCTCCAGAGCTTTAGTAGTAAAAATTTGCTCTTTGTTTCTTTTTTTTAGGTTATTGACAAGCTCTGTTGTCACTTTACATCACTGGAATTGAAACTTTAGATATGATGTCTAGAAGAACACATTGTACCGCCTGGTCCAATATGCACTATTTGATACTCACTGAACTTCACAAGATAGAAGACCAATGTCCTTGTGCACTCTGTATCCATTTATTTCCACATCTGCTAAGCCATTCATCAATCAATGAACTTGTGCCGCTACACAAAGTGAAAGAGTGGCTTTTCTTTATAGCAGCCAGCCTCCTTTATTTCACAGATATCCACGACACTAAATTGCCAATTTACAGCAGAGAGAGTGGAATATAAACACACAAAAGGCTTATTTTGTATAATCAGCTCCTTCATTAAAGTGATACCTACTCGTGCCAGTCAAAGAAGCTTAGAGTCATTTCAGATTTTTTACGGGTCAGAAACATGAAGCTGCCTTATCAACATGTGTCAATCAAGGCAGATTGATGCAGAAACTGTTGAGGTGCAAAAGTGGCTGTGTTGAAAACAAAAGGTAGCGGTGAGCTTAAGCGCTTGAAGCGTTTCACAAAAGTGGAAAAAGAGCCCATTGTGGTCACAGATAAAGTGCTAATGAATAGCTCAGCAAGGAAAAACAAAACAAAAATCAAGTCTGCAGTGTTTAAGCTTGCAATTTTACACATAACAGATAGAGCGTTTCAGCTCATTGCTATTTATATTCTGTGTACATTTCCTTAGTCATCAACCAAAAAAAAGGGAGCAAACGCTAATCTTCACCTTCAGACTCAATTTTGAACCTGGTTCGATGCCACATAGTCCACATATTTCATAGGATGAACCACTGACAGAAATTATTTTATTTCTTTTTCATTTTGGAGGGAGTGCTATATCATGCATCTGTCGCACTGACAGATGGTTCCATACTGAGCACACTTTTGCACAATGCTGCCCTCGTAATTAGCTCAGACACTGAGAGAGAGGCACAGCACAGTCCTGATGAACAATAGACTGCTGTGCGGTAAAACCACACAGTTTTTGATGACCTCCCTCCTGCTCAGTAATGTACCTGATCCCAAAAGCCATTAATAAGGTTATGCTAATTCGATACAGGGACAGCAAAGACATGCACAGAGAAATATATCACAAGGACAAATGCATCACCGCTCTGGAACGCATTTACTGCTCGGTAAACAAATACTTTACTTTCTATGACGATCAAGCAAATGTGGGGCAACAAGCAATTCATTTTCCTAACACTTGGTAACTTTTTCTGAGGACCGTACTTGGACTATATTTTAAGAGTCATGCTACAGTCTCAAGAATCACAACAGGGGTAAATAAATGAATCACCGGCCAGGCTTACACTGAAATTTCATAATATGTTGTGAACTTCACATAAGTATTATTTTCTACAGGTTGACTATATGGGGGCGCAATATATTATTATTATTATTATTATTATTATTATTATTATTATTATTATTATTATTATTATTATTAGCAATATACTAGGTTGGTCATGTTATTTTGCCCACTCCCAGCATAAAAAGATCTAATCACTTTTGCAAGTCAATAATTAATGTGTAAATATTTTAGGAAACTGATGTTACAAAACTTTAACCAAATTCTGTGCTAGCCAGATATATTATCATCAATTTTGTATGAATTTTAAACAATGTTTATTAAAATGGATGAATTAGATGATTGAAAAAAGTGTTAGGACTTATACATAAAGGGACTGAATACATAAAAAAATCAATTCTTAGTGGGGAACTCTGAGAAACGACCCCACTGTGGTCACTTTAAGTAAACTGGTATACAGGTTGACTCAATATGCAGCTTTTAAAAATGTGTAAAATAATAGCTACCTCATCAATAATATTAGATAACAATACAATCCGCATTTAAATCAAATTTCCCAGTGCACCTGGAGTAAGTCAAGTTTTAATACTTAAGTGCTTTGTTGGAAGTTAAGATTTTTACTTTTATGAGGCATTAGATACCAGGGTACTGATGCTTTACAATTTGTAAATGCACACGGGGTATTATAAAGTATTTTAAAGAATGTTGAATGTGTAATACCATCCAGTCTGCTCAAAAGTGTTGTTAAACTCTACTTTTCTGTTTATTCACATAGTCCATTACCATTTTAATACACAGTAGAACATGTTCTACAGACAAAGCACTAGATAAGCAATGCATCATGATTTAAATTCACTAACTGACTTTATGCATGCTTGCCCTTGTCCAACCAATAACCTTTCAACAGCCAGGTAAGTAGTCACTGTTATATTTGTGGAGATAAACAGAAAGACGAGAAACAAGACAGTTTATGAGACAAAGCACAGGGCAACCCGACCCCCACAGATGTGGTGATTCAGCAACAATTATTCACTACTATCCAAAGGACAGAAAAAAATAAATGGTTTTCTATTGACCTGCTTTGCACAACGAAATTGCCAAGAAAAGGAGAGTCATTTGTTATCAGAGAGACAGAGAAAGGGGACTTTGCTACAATAGCCAAACTTTCACATGGCATTCAAAATAGAAGCCTACAGATATCTATTCAGTCTGGGAATGTGGATTTTTCATTTTTCTTTCTAACAGATGTATGCACTGGTTAAGGCCTCCTGACGCTATTCTAGACAAGTAATTAAGGCAAATCCACTTCATTAGCTAGGACCTCACCCCCCACTCTGAGAGATAACAGGAATGTCTGCCTAATGGTAAGATGTTATAATTGCTAAGAGACAAATGCCCTGCGTGTGTGGTGTCAGATAGCTATGTTATAAAGTTTAAAGTAGTTGTGCATTTTCAGAGTTTCTAGGGCTTTTTTACATACATATTGTGTATGTATTTATTATCTCCCCCAAGGATATCTCAAACAGCTGTTGAAATATTTCAATTAGTGCAAAATTAGGCCATGGATCAAAGAACAAGTTGCTATTTTTTTGTTAAGGATTTGGAATCCAAGATTTTTAAGTGGAGTGTGTTTACTATTTACTCAAACTACTGAACTCATGTGTACGTGCTTTGATGCAAATTCAGATCCAGATAAAGTATGGAATAAAAATTTCAAAACATGTTTTATTATTAAAATAACAAATTGCCTATAAGCGCTTTCTATTTCTAAAAGGCTCTTGCTGAATTTATTATATGCATTTATCATATGCATTTAACTGCAGTGTGGATTCTTTGGGATACTGTATTGAGTAATATCCACAGATGATAAAAATCAATAAATACCATGAAATAAATAATAACAATAATAATAAAATATCATGCCTTGCCATGTTTTCCTTATTGGTACAGGTGTGAAAGACTCTAATAGGCCTAATAGCCTCCATGATGTAAATGCATCAAAACAGTAAAATAGCACACTGACGTTGACTTATCAGTCAGGATGCTGCTGAGAGATACTCCGGCAGGTCTCATCCTCCTAATCTGCTCGTGTGTGTCCTACCTGACTAAATAAACTGTACTGTGGGAATAATTCTATATGTAAGGGATAAGACTATGTTTTACTGGATAATTAACCATCAGATAGCTAATATAAGTACAGAGGACTTCAGTTATTAGGAGCATGCAAGCTAGGTCAAATAAGCTGTATACAGTGCCATGTACTCTACAAATGGTAAACTAAGTTATCTGATACATGTACATAAACAGCAGTAAATGTAAATTTGCACTCTTTGAATGATTCTTCAAATTAAAACTATGAATAATTTAAATAAATGTTTTATATAAATATGCAAATGTATTTAAATGTAGCAATTAAACCCTTTATAATACCTAAATTGGTTGACATCTACAACATTTTGGTGGCATCATTTTTTGGTTACATATAGAAGAACACTGGCTAACTGCAGTGTCCAGGGAAAAGGTCTATTTCTGAACAAGGACAGTGGATAAAATCCAGAGCACTGATGGTCACACCTGGTGAAATAAAGTGATATGACATGTCCCGGACACCCGATCAACGCACTGAGGTGTGAACCATTCGATACAGAATTAATCAAAAGCTACCCGGCGCCTAGATGTATCATTAAATCTTGCTTACTGCTACAGCCCCTATGGCTAATCATAGGAGCAAAATTTCCAGTTGAGTAGCATTTGTCTATAAAAATACAAATAGAATTTGTCATGAAAGCAGTGAAGCTGCACTCTCTACTGGTTCCCTGGAGCTGGTTCTCTCTCTGTTGGCCCTGCTGTTTCCTACACCATTAGAAAAGTCTGAAGGGAAGAGCCATGTGGGAATACTAGCTGTCTTTCCTGGACTCATTTGAGAGGTAACAGGTACCACAAACAGGTGGGTATAACGCTCAGCTCTCCACTGGCTCTCTCTCTGGAAATGAGGGGGAAAAGACCTTCTGGAAACCAAATGTAAGCACACCTTCTTAACTAACTGTAGAACATGCTATTGTATAAGTACACATGTAAAATCCTGCCACCAGGTTCACAGAGGACACCAAATGAGGTGTGAAAGGAGAATAGAGCTGTATTATATGCATGTCTGGAGTAAAACAGTAATACTAGCCCTTGCATAAGTAAACTGAAAATAATATAAAATGAAAAGATAAATGCAATCACCATTAAAACAAAGCAATAAATATATATATATATATATTTTTTTTTTCCCCAGCTGAGGTTTACCACACACCAGCAACCTAATCCATTATGACCAGTCCTAGCATATGCTTTTCCCTCCCTTTTCTGAGATCAAATGGATTTTCTGTCATTCCTTGAGCTGCCTTAGCAAGAACAAGACAAGTGGTTATGTATGCTCTGTTCTGTATGTCAGTCTGCTGCATATCCATCAAGAGGCTGAAGATTTTGTTAGAGGGCACAGATGGTCCGCAATCATCATGGAATGAAAGTAATGCATCTCAATTTATGTCAATGAAAAGAAGATATGTAGGTATGCAAAATGCATTTTCCACGGTCTCTGTGCACTGACAAACAGCGAGCTCAATGGAACTGGACAAATTGTCTGTTGGCTCCAGTTCATTGATAACTCAACGTCAACGTCAAGAGAAACAGATTCCTTTTGATATTTTAACTCAAAACTGTAATCTCACATATTCAGAAAAACAGGGACATGGCAAGCGAGCGCCATGTGCTGCTCATTAAATTATTACTTAGCCTCAGATAGTTTCATTCCTCCTGGTGTCTGTGGCTAAATTACTTTCTGGGGTGAACTCTTTAACCACATTTCCCTCGTCCTTGCAGACACAGGGGGATGATTAAGCGGTTCAAATGAAGACTTATTTGAATTCTAACACAGCCACGTCCCCGAGCCTTCTACACAGCTCAGCATTCCTGCTTGGTCAGCTGTGAGGTGGTGGTGTGCTGCCCCTTTCACCAGGGAGCCCAGCTGCAATGAAAGCCAACACTGGCTGACCCCATGCTGTTTTGCATTAAGAGATGCTAATACTGGGAGGTTGCAGTGTCTAAGATCTTGCGGCTCAGCGTGGCATCAGGCTCCCACTGGCAGTCTCCCCAGGAAGAAGCCCCTCAGAGAAAGCCAAGGGCCACAGTGAAACACATGCTTCACAAAAGGACTGCAGGCTTCAGCGAGCGGCCTCGTCAGCCTTACAGAAGCCCTGGCTCAGTGTTCTTTCGAATGAAAACAGGATCCGGAAAAAAAATAAAATAAACACCACAGCCTTGGAGGCTACTAATGTGAATAACGATATGCTGCTGCGAGCATTTACTTGTTCGAAATCCAGCAGAACATTTTAAGTCCTGTATGTGGGCTCAAAGATGACCTTGAGCAAATGTAATCTGAAGTGATAAAAAGCCACCTGTTTTCCAGTGCAACTATACACTGTGACTCAATTATTTTAGGCATACATAGTTTTCTGTGGTTGTTTACAGACAATAAAAAAGTAAATATTTCCTACACCGTGTCAACTCTGAATTTGAATATTTCCTCAATAACTGACCTGTGTGTCAAAGAGATCTGATTTGATATTGAAGTCAATTTTACCATGGTGGCTTTTAAATTACCTTTTTTGCACATGTAATTCCCACTGAAAACCTGAGATGCATACTTAATACCAGATTATATTACAACTGACAACATGAAGGCTTTTTTTTTTTTTTTATTCAACCAGAATTTCAACCTCATAAAACAGAAAACAGAGGATTTGTGATCTTTGTTTTAATCACATTGGCAATGCAGTTGTGTGTCCATAATCCTGTTCTGTATACCAAATCTACAACACAACCTATTTGACTCACTCTAGTTTCTCACCTTGAGGAAGATGAAGTTCATGTAGCTGAAGGGAAAATGTCACTATTCATTGAACAAAATGAAGTAATTTTATTTCCTGAAATGGTGAAAACAGCCTGGATTGATAGAGTTATTTAGCTACATAATATCTGCCATACATGCTTTGGGGCTAGAAATATTTCATATAGAGAGTCATCAGATATCACTCTCTCTTCGGTGAAAATCTATACAAAAAAAACGAGCGAGGCAAACACTAAAAATAAAAGAAAATAGCCAGTGGGAGTACACTGTGTTGCTCACCGGAGTGAAAGAGTAAAACAAATTTTCACCAAAAATGCAGGATATAGAGAAAAAAACTCTACAAGCTTACAAAGTATGGATGGATGTGATGTAGAAAATGATGAAGGCATGGAGTAAGCTTACACGGTTCAATAGTTGGTTTAAGTGAACAAACACTGAGGTTTTTTTTTTGTTCTTTTTCTGATTGTAATTGGTTCCTTACTGTCAAAGATTTTCTGTAATGAAACGATGAAGAACATCAAGGAGGAAATCTCAAAGAAAAGCATGTTTTGCATAATTTACTACCTATTCATATGTAACTACAGCATGGTGAACGATCCTCAGAGGGGATAAGAGCATCAATATCAAGGGTACTGACTTTATGTTATCGAGATAACAGGAAGAGAGAAGAGGTTTGCACCCGCTGGTAAGAGCCACACGGAAACATGATGTACTTTGCAACCTAAAGGAATCTTACAAAGCCTGAGGATGACTTAAGTAGCTACTACAGCGAGAGATATTCCTCCCTAGTCCTCTCCCATCCCTTACTGACAGCTTGAGGCCAACCTAAACACTGTACCTATGCAAATCAGTGTCATTGTTATGAGACAAATCAGCCGCGGTAAAGGCCATCCCCCCACCCCTGTCCCCTTAAGCACAGTCATGTCACTGCCGGGTGACCAGCATGTTGCTACTGTGGAATTAGGGAGGAGATTTGCGACGGGATTAATAACTCATTCTCTAGGCTTTCTGAGCAGGCAGCTGGGGCACTTTGGAGTTTGATGTAATTCAACCCTTTGGGTAGTTAACTTGTAAGCCTGATCAATTATTTAGACCATTTTATTTTGTTTTGTGTTTGCTGTGCCAGTGGGAGAAGCAAGTAGCTGCTGTAGTTGAAAGGCACATTCAAATATCAAAAAAATACCTTATTCAGCATGTAAATTCATGACTTATGGGGGGGTATGTGGCATAAACCGTTGAGTTTGAATGACAACATTTTATTTTTTCATTTAGACGGGTCAGAAAAAAAGAACACATAACTTGCTTCAAAGTGTGATATTTTGTGCCCAAAATAATAAGTCTTTTATTCCTTATGTTACCTTGAGGAAATATTGAGTCATTTTTTAAGAAGAAAATGTCCAAATTCTCTAATACCAGCTTCTTAAATGTGAATATTATCTGGTTTCTTTAGTCCTCTATGACAGTAAACTGCAATATCTTCGAGTCATGGACAGAACAAGACATTTGAAGAGATCACCTTGGGCTTTGGGAAACAGTGATCGACATTTTTCACCATTTTCTGACATTTTCTGGACCAAACAACTAATCGACTAATTGAGAAAATAATCAATCATGAAAATAATCATTAGTTGCAGCTCTAGAAATGACTTTGTGTACATGCAGTTTTACATGCCATGCAGTGATTGTTTGTGGTGTTATTAACAAAGTACATTGATTTAGTGAGCATCAAGCCTTTCCAAGCCAGTAATGAATTCACTAGAGTCTATGAATCCAAAGCAATTGATTATATAGCAACAAGCAAATATCATATTAACTCAACAACACAATGAAGCCTCAGAAACTAGCCAAACTATTTTGTCTGCCTCACACAATTCATTAGTGCCCACAGTGACACGTCAAATAAATATTCACAATAATTAATTGAGTAAATTAACCGCTGACACAATGTGCGACACACTTTGACTGCTATTTAGAAATACTGCTGTACATATTTTACACAAAATTTTTGTCAACTGTCAACACCATGTTTGCAGTTTGAGCAAGAATGTCACTCTGTCAGTCTGAATGAGTGTTAATTCAACAGCACAAGACAGAGGAATGAAGAGCTGACATTTATTAATGAGATATCACGTTGGAAAAAATCAAACCTAATCTCACTCAAGAATAGCACTATTGAGTTTAAGCTGTTATAAAGTATGTCTTCCATGGGGTTAACAATGCTTTAATAGAACTTCAAAGGAGTCAGTCCTTGCAGTGATATATGATGATACAGCAGGGAATACACTGCACCTGTTACGACGCAACTGTCTTTGTTTCTTCCTTATTTCCTGTGTAAGGTGCGGAGGCTGCTGTTTTTGAAAAATTCTATAGAGGGATTGTAGATGGTTACTCCCACCAGCACGCATTGAAAATGAATAGAAATATCTGTGACAAATATCTCTTGGTGAACCAAAATCCTCCATCTCTTTGAGTGAGGCTCTGAACTTTGCAGATCTTGCTTCAGAGAGTTCTGTGCATTTCCTGAGGCTACGTATCGACTCAAACTTTCTACTCTCTCTCATGGTGCTCAGAGAAAAAGGCACATATTCTTGCCCATAGCCATCTGCATGACCTATAACACAACATGTCCAGGAGCAGGGGAAGGCTAACCTCCAGAAAGCAACAGTAGTTTGAAAACCAACTCACCATCAGCAGTAGCAGTGGCAGAAGCATACAGGTTCCCTGAGCCAGTTTTAACTAAGAATGAATTGGGGCCAAACTCATCCTCAGAGTCAGAGTCCTGGGCTGGCTGAGCCGCACAGTTACCTAGCAACCCTCCCTGGCTCTGATTGGCTGCAATGGAAGGGGGAGGGTATGGGAGCTGCTCAACAGGGGAGGAGGAGGCGGATGAACAATGCAGCGGAGGACCTGTGGACCACAAACAGAGACAACACATGGGGGGGAAATGAAACACACCCAAACGCAGGCAACATCACATAGGAGCAGAAACACACACACACTCACACACACACACAATCACACACACACACACACATGCAAGACTTTGCTCTAACACTTCAAAAACAAACAGGGACACATCTGCCTTTGTCTCCGCCACCTCACCCCAGCTGGGAAGAACAATACAAACAACTGAAATGACTTTGCGATAGGGTAGAAAAGGCAAATGCCTGGCACTGATGTAGAGAAATAAAAACAAACAAAAAGAAAAACCCAACACTTTTTTGAGATGTTAAATGCAAAAAAAAAAAGAGAACAGTCCCAGGTTACAAGTATAATGCTCAAATCAAAAACAGTAAAACAGAGATTATCAGTTGTATGTGTAAATCAAAGCATCGCCTCTATACAAGAACATGTAAAGTCAGAAACATCATAAAACGCAACAAAAAAAATCAATCTTAGTTTTGATTTTTTTTTTCTTTTTCAAAATAAAACCACTGCGGTCTTCAAACTACAGATTCAAATTTGTGTACTGTGCAGAAGGCATATGAATAATATGTTCCCAGATATAGCAGGGTTGTTAATACCCCCTCCTGCGGAAACACATATAACCCCTGCCAGCCAAGAAATGAATCCAACCTGAACCAATCCTTCCGATTTCTTCTGTACTCTGTGTCCATCTCAGCTTTTTCACTTGCCAGTAGTATAAAATATAACACGGATCAGACCGACCACTCACCTTAACAGCAGAATATGAATAATTTATAGCCATGATTATTTATAGACACTTATTATATACCAATATGCAACCCTAATTCTTACACATGAATATAATACAATCACACCATTTTTTCTTTCAAGGCTTATTGGCTCCAATCCTCATGCTGTCATGGAATGTTAAATCTCCACAGAGCTCCTATTAATGTGTGATTAACTTTTGATGCAGCTCTGCGCCATGCTGAAAATGGAGTACTTAAATAACATGACTGCAGCAAACAAAGCCATCATTTTGGTGCACCCCCATTCCTCCCATCAGTCCTTTGGTCTTGATGTTGAACTTCCTGCTGACTGGACTGTCATCCATCAGGAGAGATAAATTTCCTCTCGCTCTGTAATGATCCCTGAAGAGTATTAAAATACGACTCACTGACTCGCATCTAATTAGGAAACAATTAGTGATATTAACATATCAGCCACAGACCTACACAAACACAAATGTCCACTGCCCTAGAGAGTCACAGTTTGTGCTTTATATATACTTCACACCACACACTTCATTTCTCTCTGAACCCTCTAATGCCGGTGCAGTAATGGGTGCAGAGGCACGGTGGCCATGCTGTGGGTTAATGACCGTGACACTTTTGTGCTTGAATATACTGCAATGTACAACCGGGAGAGGAAAAGCTGTTGAAAAGAGCATCATTACAGTCATTCCCAGAATCCCTCGGATACATCCAAGACACTACATTTAGCGTGTGTCAAAACAACAACGCTCTGCTGCTGAACTACTCATTGAGCTAGTATCTGCAGCTATAAAAGACCAGAGGCAAAAAAATGAAGTTCTTGACATGAAAGAAAAAAAATCTAGATGCACCAGGTCTTGGACTGAATAATACAGCAATTTCCTCACAAAGAGAAGTCATCAATTAGACAAGAAAAGATTCAAGTCCTCTAAAAATGGTCAGTGTCATAACCTAAATGAGGTCAAGGTTTTCATGCTCAGCAGCCATTTAGTCTTGCGCACAATGGTTTTACCGTCTCATTGTTTTTAATTAATGCTGACTTGTCCAGTTCATGCCCAAGCCACAAGCACCTAAAGTCATAGAAAGGACCTCCACGGGCGAGAAGCCACAGCTTGAGATGGCCGGAGAAGTTTCTCTGGCTGCCAGAGCTGATTGCCTTTGCCTTCACTCACTATATTACAGCAGCAAAAGGGGACCTTTACTTAGGAGCCCCTAGACCATGTGCTACTGCTTTAGTTCTTGACAGCTTCAGGAAGCACAAATGACTGCCTGGCTTGGCCTGACTGCAAACACAGACAACCACCCACTGCATTAAAGGTCTTAATCAACTCATTAGCAACCTAATTAAGAGAATGGACAAGCAAATTGGTGATAGCTAATGATATTGTAGCATTTAGTGCAACACTTTCTCCCAAGAGAAAATGCTGAATACAAGTCTCATTAAATTTTCAAATATAACTGCTCTTATCCAAAGTAAACTGTATCAATTGAATCCAACAGTGACTCTATTTTAATTCTATGAGTAAAGATTCAGAAACTATGGAACTCACATTCTGCGCATTATTACTTTTGATTAATTTTCATTAGATTAATTTCAAAAATACTTCCAAAAAGTGTAATAGTTTAATTTCACCCTGTAGCTTGTAAAAAATAACAAAACTAGTTCAGCCAACAATGATTCAAAAGATGTAAACCTTGTATCAAAGCCCTAGTTCAAAGAATGACATTTATTTTCAAGGGGAAAATGATAACAGTATGTAGTACTGGTACGAAAGACAGAAGCTGAACAGCAACAGAAACATGCAGATGTGGGCGGACAGCCATGCATCAATATTTTCATTTACAACCCAACAACTTACAAGAAATGAGCCAGTAGCTGTTCTATGTCCCACTCAACAAGACAAGGTCAAAACCTAGTATATGGCTGGACTGTGTATGGTCAATGTGTGTAATTGTGGTCAATCAATTTGTTACAGGGATAGTGAGTGGTAGTGTCTATAATGTAGATTCCTGAATATTACATGTTCATCTGCAATTTTCTGTAGTTGTCCCAGTAATATTTGTTGTTTAACAGTAATGAAGTAGCATATCACATGACATGGTTAAGCACTGTTTGAGTATAAAAAAAAGCTTATAAATGCAGTTGCACGAACAATACTTTCGACTCATATCTTGGGATGTTTGATTTGAAAGAGAACTTATTTTAATTTTAATTTTAACTTTTCTAATTATCGATTAACTCCCTCTGCTCATTCATCTGTTTCATTCTGCTGATGTCTGCAAACATATGGTCTCATCCATATGGTCTCATTACATAGGATTAGCATGCTAGGCTAACAGTCTGTCAGCTGTGCGACTTAATATCCACGCCGTGATGTCTCTCAGAGCAAACAAACACTGTAAACACACCTGTCACCTGCCCAGCATGGTGCTAATAAACCGGAAACACTGCAACTGTAACTTATTCTTATACAGTCTATGGGTTACACACAGCACGGCACGGCTATGCTAACAATGCCAGCCATGCTATCTAGCTGCTAGCCACCTTGCGCGCTGGTAAAATGGATCTGTCGCATCTCTTTGTATCTGCGGGTTGGTGCTCCTCTCAGTGTCGGAGCCTCCATATGAAAGGCGTCAGTCAGTAAATGTGTGTTTTAAAATCTTATAGTGGGACTGCGCTCTGGGCTCAGCTGTAAACGCCCCCTGAGGATGTAATTGAAGCTGTTTGCGCTGATTTATTTTGAAAGGCCGATGAGGAAACTCCAACACTGGGCTGGCCGACCAATGATATAACTTCATCACTCAGCAAATCAGTCAGTCAATCAGTCAGTAATGGACATTTAGGCTTATAGGGCTGGTCCATTATCAGTCCAGCTAAAAACTAAGGGTAAGGCTGAGGGAGTGAAAATTAAATCAGGTAAACAGAGAATATAATTTAGAGGGAAGATGTAATCGAGTGAAAAGAAAATTGAGTAAGAAGACGCAACATCTTTCATCCAGAGAGTCCTGTTTTTTAATTCTCTCTCTCTTTGTCTCTCTCTCTCTTAACCTAGCCAATCATTCTGATTTTGCCTGTGTTATAAATTCTGAAGCTATACATAGATATTGAGATTTATTCAAGGACATAAAAGTTGTCATTCTTCAAATACACTACATGGTAAATAAGATCTGTGGCTACCTTAGTTAAATGTACTGCACACCCACAACACTGAGCAAGGTGAAGCAGACGTGTGACTCCGCAGTGACAACAGCAATCATCTGTTTGCTCAAGGACTACAGCTGCGGGCAACGTTTATAAAAAATGCAGTGTATTTGCAGATGAACAGTACAGAAAAAAAATAACATCTCAGCGCCAGTCCTGTACCATCAACTGATGCCACGCGGGATACAAAGCATACAGGATGCAGACGAATGACTAAGAGTCTCAGTGGTGACTGCTTCTCTTTAGTTGTATAAAGCATGCCAGTTTTTAATTTCTGTTACATTTTGGTCTCAGATTTCATTTTTGTGTATAGGTTGGCTGTTTATATTCATACACAATTGATGGCTAGTCAGTGAAAGAAATGAACCATGTCAAAATGAAGAGTTCTGCATTTAGGAGTTTGTTCTTGCATACAAGTGCAACCACTGAATAAGATAAAAATGTAAAACTTCATATTAGGAAAATTGAGATTGATTAGCCTAGAGAGAGCCTCTGACTGTGAAGGGCCTTACCAATGATTACTGTGCAAGTAATCATTGGTAAGGCCTTTTGAGTTTAAAAATGTACATTTTGCAAAAAAAAAAAAAAAAAAAAAGATTCAAATCAATGTTGTAAATTCTGGGTTGCCTCAGCTATCACAGGTCTATTGAATAATATATCATAGGAAGGATCCATTTTCTATGTGCTGTCATTCCAGTCCCACTATTGCGTGCTGTAGTATTGACCCCTGCTGACTAGCCTGGTTATACTAGAGGGTCACTTTGTGTCCTTCTTTTCTCCCCCTGAGCCAGTCACCAGCCGTCATCCACATTGTTTCAAAAGGCTGACTCATGCCACGCGTCTCTGGAGCCCCAACATTATTATCAGCTGTTTTCTGATCCCTTTTGTTTAAAAAATAATAAACTGTTAATCTATATACTTAATATTTAACTGTTGGTATGATATATGTGGTTCACACTGTAAAAGAAATAAAACCAATGACTTGCAACTGGATGGACTATGTTTTATTAAAAAGGAAAACGTCAAGAATGTTTTATTTGGTGATGTCTTAAGAATCTAGATTCACTTCACAGCTAAACATTTTAGAAGAATCTCTTAACTTGCAGCTCTTGAACTTGAAAAGTGGGACAAGTCACATTTGTACTGTTTTCTCTTTCTTTCCAAACAAACTGTGTAAATGCTATTTTATAAATAGTAACACTCTGTTCTTCTTTTCTCCCTTCCTCCCTGTGTATGCGTATGGTTTTAAACTCGTTTCTGCTGCTGAACCACAAAGCACTTTGAGTTGCATTCTGTGCAGGAAAGGTGCGACTGTATATAAATAAAGTTCATCCATTCATTCATCATCACACTGCTACTCTTGCTGTAAGATGCAGATTGTGCTAAATCTTACATCTTACCACAGAGCACAGAGCTCTGCATATTAGGTTACTGTTCTCAAGACATCAGATATTTAATTTAATGCTAATGCTACTCACATTCTACTAGTCTACAATGACATCAAGGCAAACAAGAAAAAAAAAATCAAGTAAAACTGCATGTTACTAAATTAACAATTGCATAGTGCATTTGTACAGGGCTGTGTGAAAGGTTGTCAGTTTGTCTTTGGCAGATCAGTAAAATGTTACATAATTTGCCCATGGCACCAATGTTGTCATCCAATGTAGGTGGAGTGGGATTCAGTCCAGGATGTGATAGCATGTTTAAAGCTCTTGTCATGTTTTCAGCGGTCTGACTCTGTACTGACTGCTACTGCCACCATAAAGGACCAGAGAGTGAATGTTTATTCAGATCCCTCCTGTTCAAAGCTTTAATTTATTCATCCATAAAAACAGGGAAATTACAGTGCTCCCATCCTAATCAACCTACACTGATTACCAAAACGCAGGAAACTACCTTCTTGTAATTGTACTATATTTACATGTGGAGGTCATAGTGAAATGAAGAGCTCTATTTTTTATATGTACACATGATGCAAAGTGGTACTAGCTGAAATGCAGTGTGTTTTGTACCTTACCTGTGCCTGCTTAGTATTTTAGTGATCTGACAGACCAGCAGCGCCATGCGAGTTTGGCATCGAGATTCACCACATTTTGCGCCGTCCACAGTCCGCCTGCTCGGACCACACTATGCTTGCTATACACCTATTCTGCGCTATTCTCATCGCTAATTGGTAGAGGTACACCTTTGTAGAATTCTACTAAATACCACAGACTCCTTTTATGTACGTTTTGCTTGTCAGTTTCACTTTCGTTATACATTCTTCAACCAGCAGACGTCTAATTGCACAGAAGAAAAATAGTTTTACAGTATTTCGATTATGGGAACAATGCTAGGAAGGCTTTAGATTAACGTCTGATTCTTTCTAGCATCTGTCAGCCACAGCAGCTTTCATGTATGAAGGCCTTCCCTTTTAGTTGATTAACTCTCTTTGGAGATGTCTGAAGGCAGCAGGTACGTATTCCATCTGCGGTGTCTAATTTGAGTGGCACGCATTGTGAAAGTGCAATTATGCACACTAGATTCACTGGTGACCTTGATTAAATCTTGCAATACCAGCACCAGACTGTCACAAAATCACCACAGAAACCTGTGTTCTTGTGCACATTAAACTGGTCAGTTAGAATCTCAATATTCTTCACAGTCTGACGCAGTAAAAATCACCTGGAGTGTTGGAGATGACAGGACCTCGTTATATATGCATCCCTATTGTTAATGTTAATCCTACATGCAATCCTTAAGTAATTGCTTGGGAAAAACATTTTTACACAGTAGGTAATCATAATGAATTATGAGCAGTGTGTAGTCTGTAAGTGAAAATGAACAATGAGTTTTCATGTAGTTTAGACATGAACGCTAAGTCATAATAACTAATTTATACTGTAGTACAAGCATTGCTATACAGCATTAAGGGTATATTGTTCAAAGGAAAAAAGAAAACAGTTGGTTTTATAAATAAACTTATTATGCCAAGCCTAATACAAATAATGTCCTATTAATTGAGTTATATTTGCCCACAAGGTACTTTGACCGACAAGGTACCTTAATTGGATATTTAATAGCTTTTAAATTGCCTAAGCATCATCAATTCCCTTTTCAGCATTTCAACTTTACCCCCTTAAAGATGCGCTATTGCTTAGCTCTAGTGGCCATGTTTACAGTGTGCAACACAAATGTTCACTAGTCAGGATCAAGTTGTCCTGGAAATGTCTTCTGTTACAAAGGTTTTAGAGTTGCTAAACCCATGAAAGGAGGTTTGATGCCCTTTTTGATTTTTCTAACTCACTGGCAGTATTTGAGCTCTGCCATGACTGATTAAATGTGCCCTCTTGCCTACTATATCACTGCTCTTGGTTTGGATTGAACTTCAAAGACTGTGGAAAAGCAGTGTTAGTCCTGCCTTTGTGTCACTGGCAGAAATTCAACGTCTTTGTGACTGAACGAAATAAAGCCCCATAGTGGTGTTTTTGCAATGTAACATGATGAAAGAGGGGCGAAAATTGGCTAACAGACTGGGTTGGGTGATATCAGTGTATATACAGTGACATTAGAAATCTTCCAGACATCAGAGGTTTTTCTGCACCATTTTAACAGAGGTAACTATCTGTAATATTTGTGGCTGTGTTAGAACATTATGGCCTCTGTTGCAAATCAATAAGTATTAGTAGCTGTTTGGCTTTTTTTTCTAGAAATGATTTTTAAATCAAACAGAGCATGTTAAAATTTGGCCCTGCCAAATGTATTTAAAACTTTTATCACTGTTAATGTTAATAATATTAATTCAGTCATTAATCTGTTGATAACAACACTATGCAAAAACTGATATTACAGTTGATCAATGAAAAATTCTGCTAAAACTGCACACACACAGTATGACACTAAGGCTGATTGTTGCCTCGGGATTAGAAAATATATTTTCCACTCTTCAGTCCAAATATATTTGTAATCACTATTATCCCTGTAAATCTGTTTAGAGGCAGACTTTTCCTACTCTTTGCTGAACACTACTTGACAGGGAGCATATGGTCAATAAAAGAAAGAATACAGCAAAGTTAGCACTAAAACGTTGAAGTTAAGATAATAAAATGTATCCTAAATACTTGTGTCTTATTGCACTTCATCAGATGGCACTGGACTCACATATGTTTATTAGACAGTCAATGACAGACAAGGTAACAGCAATTGAAACAAGTGATGTGGCTTAAGCAGGTGAGATGATGCTATAGAATGAGATAAATTCATAATAATGCCAAAGAATTTATAGAATGAAAGTGTCTTTATTTATTTCAGTGGTTTGGGAACACACTGACGTATATGTGATTTATTGCTGTTTGTGCTCAGGTAATAATAACGGCTTGATTCCACCGGGTGTGTCTGTGTCACTTTCTGGCTCTGACGCGGCCACTCTAGTCAACGCTTGTGATTCCACCACACGCGCCGCAGTGCGTTTCAGAAGCGGCTCTCCGCTCCGCTCCGCTAAAAATATGCGCCTAGTCTATTTTTGTCAAGCTGTACAGAGCAGATCAAGCCAGGCAGGAAGTCAGACACAGGAAAGGCATTGAGCATCCAATAAATTTTTAAAATAAAACACCTTGTGCAGACTCCTGATCATATATCACATCACTACATCAACATTATGTGCTAGCCGGTGGCACAAGGCCTGAAGTCAACCAGTCAGAGGGTCTCAGAGGATATTTGACACCATGGACGACGAGAGGTTCATCTTGGATGTGGCAAATCACAAGATTTTATAAGACATGGTAGAAGCACCAAATCAACAGCAAGTCAATGTCAGACAGGCAAAGTTAACTTCTGGGTTTTTTGTTGTTCTCTTTATACATTCATGGTTGTTCCACAGATTATTGTGGGATCTCATGATTCTCGCATGATCTTGCAAATCCAGCTGCCTGGCAAGGTACGAGAAAGGTCTATCTGTAGTCTTGCAGACTTACTCTACATGACAACCTCCCCTCCCATGTTGTCACCCTAATAGCATGTTACACAACCCCACGACCCCTCCCCTCCAAACCCCTAACACTAACCATCCCGCTCCTCATGCCTAAACCTAACCAAGTGGGTGTGTCGTGTAGATACTGCACGTTCAGCTGGATACACTTGCAAGGCACAGGCAGCACTCCGCTTCTGAAACGCTCCCAGTGACACTGTGTGGAGGACAGAACAAAACCGCGTCACAGCCAGAACATGACGCAGCTGCGCTCAGTGGAATCAAGGTGTTACACTTATCAGACCTCTACAGGCAATACAAACAAGATGGCTTAATTCTGGCTTTAACATTATTAGGATTCTCAAATTGACATAATTGTTTTCTATTGCACAGCTGCGAGCCATAACTAACCTCTTATGAAATTAATACGTGATAGGTAATCTCATCTCGGTAAAGAAAATATTGAGACAATTTGCTGCTCAAAGGGATGGTTTTGAAAAAGTCATGAGCTTAATCTAATGGAGCAACTACAAGTGATAAGCTGCCTTGTAAACATATTTATCATCTTTACAAAATGTTGGTTTTCCACTTTTTTATTCAAGCAAAATCAAGCTTTTAGTGGATGTTACACATCTACCTAAGGTTTAACATATGCCTGCTGCAGGATTAATTTTGTCTAATAAACTGCAATCCTGCTGGATACTGCACACAGTTTGCCACAAAAATACATACACAACAAAAACACAAATAGACACGAAGACACTTACAAAGGAAGTGCGAAATGAGCTTTTATGAACCAACATTGGAAAAATGATAAAAAATTTCTCTGACAGTGCCGTTTCCATGCTAGGAATCAATATCATAATAACTGAGTGAACATAATGTATGATAAGGTTGAAAACAAATTGTAAATAGCCATAAATGTTTTTATAGACAGGCCTGACCATTACTGAGAAAACGGAAATTATATTTGTGAGTAATAAAAGAGCATTACCACAGATGGCACAATTCCATTTACGACTGACCCACAACATTTCTATCAGCACTTTAAACCCAGCATCCATTGTTTACAACTACTATGCTCTTAAGGAGATGTTGAATACAGAATTATTAATGGATGGTTAGAATAAATCCAGAAAACAAGTAAAAATTCTGGGCATTAATAACCATATTGTGGTCCCTAAAGAATACTTTGGGACTCTAGGAATAGTTATACAGGAATTGATTTACATATTAGCAGTTGTCACAATTTCCTTAAACATGGGAATTGGCCAATGGCTCCAGACAGATCAAACATATACTTAACACTCCTTTCTAAATTACATCACTATAACTTATTTGTCTTCATGAAGGAGGCTGGAAACTCCAACTAAAAAAAAAAAAAAAAAAAGCCTTACACAAGCCATAGCACACAGCAGAGTACCGATGCCAGTGGCTTTTCAAAGTATCACCTAGGAAGATGAAAAGGAGGCCAGAGTGGCTGAGACTAGACATGGCATTTCTTCTCTGGGTGATTATAGGACAAGACTCCTTCTCCAGTTATCCTCTACCCACATCCCTGCCTGCCTTCTGCTGCTCACATCCATCCAGTCCACTCTATTTCTCCCCGTTGAGGAGAGAGTATGCCCTGCAATCCAGCTGAAAGACACCATCTGTTAAGACTTCTGCGACAAACTCGAGAACGAATCAGACTGGAAATGTGACATTGAAATCCTAAACAAACTGAATGGAAATTTCTTCCATTTGAGGAGAAACCTTACCATTGGTGCACTGCCAGCTTCATAAAAAAAAAATCCAAGGGCAGCAACTTTTTAAGTGTTACTCATAAGAAATGTTCACGGGACACTAAAATAAATGGGTAGTACAGCGTACAGGCCAGCTGAATCATGTCAAGACAGCTTAGCTGATGCACGACAAAAAAGTTTTTTAAACTGCTCTTTTGGAACTGAGCGATCACTAATTGATCCATTTTCAATACTTCTTAGTCTTTAAGAGCCAAGCCCAAAATGTTCAGGACTTTACTTCACTAGTCTTTTGAATCAATGTTAGTTGACGAGGTCTGGCATTGCTAAATCCCTCCGTGCAGCCCCATTCAAGCATCCCTGGGGCTTTCTTTGTTCAAGGATAAAAGGGTAAGGTTCCAGTCTCCTCACCTTTCGCTGTTAACAATATCCTGCAGGCATGTGATGGCTGTTTTTAAGGATCTCCTGGTCAACGTGAGTGTTTGTAACTGACATCGTGACAGGATATCTTCTCTACCATAACAGAAAAAAATGGTGTATAAAGAGTCTTATAAACGCATTCACACTTGTACACCGAGTCCTCTGCAGAGGCTTCCAGACTTCAAAGACATGAATGGTAATCTGCTTTAAATGGATGTTTCTGGGCCTCTATCATAGCGCGATCATCAACTGAGCCGACTTAAAACCGTGGCTGAAAAAACAAAGCTAATAGTGGATAATTATCAGCTTTTACTCCGTCTGCACTAGCTGCTCTATTCCCTGTCCCATCACACACGGAAGCTGGTGAATAAACACAATGACATGAATAAATAATGACCCCACAATCCTCTTAAGGTCCCCGAATAGTGAGGGGAGAAAAAAAAGACAAAAGTTTACTTTTGGTGTTTGAGAGCAAGCGGAGCCTGAAATTGTAAGCAACTCATTAGGGCTACATGTGGCTTGCCTGGGGCCTCGCTGAACAAAGATGGCACCATCCCCATCCTGTCATTCCTCAGCGCATTCTAGGCTTGGCCTAATAAAAGTCTAAAGCACACCCTTAAGAAACAGCTACAATCTCTGTAAAAGACACTAAAGAGCTTAAGCATTGTCCTAAAAAAAAAATGAAACCTTCATATATTCACAACTTTCTTTTGGAATCAAAATTTCATAGACCGGGTGGGAATTCCCTGAGTACTGACAAGGCCACCTTTTGCTTAATTTGTGCAGATTCGCTATGTTGTGTATAAACATCACAGTAATATGCATGCTTTCATGCTAAAGAAGCATACCTCTGTCAAAACATTATTTCTACCTCTCATCATGCTCTCCAGATAGCTTACATAAAAGCCCACTGTTTTTTCATTTCAGACACTTTGTCAGTGTTAAAGAATTGATTTGTGTGTGCCTCCCAGCTCCCACTGAGTGCATGACAGTTCAAAAGGCTATTGAAAATACATGCTGCTGGGAGGCTTGCATTTCTAAGTGCTTATATAAATTCATACCGTGGCAAAACTTAAGCCACTGAGAGTATGATTTGTTTATAATAGAAGTAGTTACAAGAACTTAAGGGGAATATAAGACTGGATTTGAATATATCACTTTGACAAAAATAGAAATCCTGATCTGGTATCAGCGTTTTTGCAACCATTCAGGTGTGTCAGTTAAGTCTCTTTCCCGAAATAAATTCCAAATATGTATTCAGCACAGTGGTAGTAGTGAAAATGTAATAATAAAAGATAACTTATGCAGACAGTAAACACCTTTTCCAGAGCATAATTGTGGAAGCTTTGGTCAAAATGAGGTAAGCCAATTTCAATTCCAAATTTCCACTGAGGCGATGAATATAAATGAAGTTGCCTGGGGTAGATGGAGTCCTAGCATCTGGAAATGGGCAACAACTCGAACATCAGAATTATCCCCTTTAATACACTGTCAAACCAGCGGTAAATCAGAATGTGGTTTTCAAGTATATTTTTTCCCATTGCTGAAAACTGAACATTAACAAATTCTTTAACATGCTAATTTTAATAATGGTAACTGTAGCTAGGAGCACCAATATACTGAAATATGTTGTTGTTAGTCTAACATGTCTATGAGGCTTTTAAACTCTCTCTTAAGGACATAATACAGTTAAACTTGCCTATATAATGCATATGTTGTGTTAAATAATGTACCTCTCTTTGGATGTCCTGAGCTGATCTGCAGGACCACTTTTTAATTGATCAGTAGCAGCTATATTAAACCTAATCCATTTTAAATCCTTTGTTTATTGTGTTCAAGCAATGAGTTGCAATGAGTTTATTTTATTTTCAGTTTATACAGGTTACACACAAAAAACAACAACCAGAAAACAACACAAACATAGATGGTCATCCTGTGTATTATAACTATAATAACAATGAAATGTTAATGAACATGTGGACTTTACCCTTGTCGCAAACTCTCTTAATATGATTTCAGCATAGTCCTCTCCAATAAAATCTATAACAGGGCTCCAGACAGAGAAAAACCCATTCATGTCTCCTTGGAGAACATGTGATAGCCTTTCCAATGGGAGAAGTTGTAGAACATTATAAAGCAAACTTGAAACAGATGGTTTGACATCGTCAAGCCAACGCTGTAAGATTGATGGCAATGCACAGTACCACAGAAGACTAAAGATTCTCTAATATCTGTTTAATTCAGGTGAGGCAGCATGTAGGCCTAAGATACACTATAGAGGATTAAGCTTGATAGAACAGCATATTATGGATGATACTTAATCTCACCCTAAAATGTATGAATTTCCAGACAAAGCCACATTATTTTTATTTTATTTTATTTAATCTTTCTTTAATCAAGCAAGTCTCATTGAGATTAAGATATCTCTTCCAGGAGAGACGTGAGAACAAGAAACATTCATAAGACAAGAACACAATCAGCAGACAGAAACAACACAACCACACAATAAACAAGGAATTAATGAAAACAGTTACAAGAATCATAAAAAAAAACATCAGATAATAAAGCTTTAAAATCTCCAAGGGGAATGTAAGACTCAAGTTTGAGGGCATTTTGCAGTTCAATCCATTTAAAAGGTGCAGAGTACCTGAAAACAGTTCTGCCAACATTAGTGCGTACCTGAGGGATATCTAAGGTTAAGTAGTTACTGGATTGTGTACTGTAGTTACTAGATTTAAATGAGAGAAGAGATGTGAGGTTGTTTGGAAGCTGCAGCAGTAGAGCTTTATAGATGAATAACATGAGATGTGTTTTTTTTTTCTTCTTGACTGTAAGGAAATCCAACCAACCTTGTGATACATTAAATGCACATAGGTGTCTACATGCTACTTGCACCCTACACACACACCAGAACATTGTCATATTTGCTCCTGCAGTATGGGGTAATTTGTAATTTATGTATCAATGCATTAACAGCAGCCTTTACAACAGTCATTTTTTTCACTGGATATTGTTTCTGCATCTGTTCATAATTGACTAATTCTGCCTCCAGGTTTTTTTTCTTTTCAGATATTATTTTCTTCTTCTTTCCACTACAAAATGAAATAATTAGCCCTCTTAAATATGCTTTATTAGTTTCCCAGAGTGTAGAGGGATTCACAGAGCCATTGTCATCAATTTCCAAAAACATGGATAGCTCTTTCCTGATGTAGTCGCAGAATCTGATAAAGGGCTTTGTTGCATTGCCATCTATAGGTGTGTCCTGGGATGATGAGTTGTGTTGTTCTCTGTTATACATTATGTTACCATTTTTTTTTAGAATCAAATGTATCATATGAATTTCTCCTTAATGCTTAAAACTGATGGCAGGCTGACAATCAGATACTAAATAAAGTTGTGATACTATATAAATCTTGTGATACTGTATTCTTGGAGACTTGGGCGTAACCACTCACCTCTTACCTTTTTTATGTACCATTTTAATTATGGCTTTTTATGTTTTAATACCTGTTTTTCTTATCTTTTTTATACTCATAAATGCAATATGTAGTACTTCTATTTTTAGTGCTGCGTGTACGCAGGGCACCGATGCAACAGTCAACAACTCTCACTGGACCACTCTACATTAATAAAGGTTCACAGAATTAATGAATAAATACTGGCCAAGCAGTGATGTGTGACCCTAAATCAAATCACTTTTTATAGCTGTGCAATTATGACTTTTCATGTTTAAACTAAAAATATGGTGTATAATCACAGAATCCAAGGTTGTGTTAGGTTAGGAAGCCCTTCCCCTGTGGTTTCTTCAATGCTGCATCTTAATGCTATTTCGAGTAATATTGACATCAAAAAGACGATGCAATCTATTACAAGGATGGCTACTGAATACAATTAGAAAACCACAACAATTAACGTCTGACCCAGGATCGAAAGTGCCAAGCATCCAATAAGTGATTTACCCTCACAAGCTGTAACCTGCAGCCTCTTCACAGGTGAAATATACTGAAATAATCCTTTTAAAAAAATCAGGGTAATCTCTCAGATTTTTAATGCCATTAAAGGGCATAAACAAGGTCAAGACTCTTTTGCCTTTCAATATTATCTATGCCACACAGCAGTTTTATTCTACAGAGCCATACTACCAACGTATGTTTTTAATGTAAGAGTTAAATGTGGCAGCTGATTGACAGAAGTTCAATCTGTTTTCTATTTCATGTTATGTTGTGTGAAGTTTTCCAACTTGAAATTTGAAATATGCCATTCTTTCCTATACTCAGCATGGAAACGCTTCAGGCTGTCTCCGGCTAAATTTCCCATGGCCAATAAATGACATGCAAAAACTGGTACACATCCAAACCACTATAAACTATTATTAGTGCTCAGCTAGTAATAAATCATCTGAAATGGTTGAGATAAAAAATGCACCTATGCCAGAATTTGGTAATTCACGCAGTGCAAGCATTGAGATTTGATGACAGAGAGAGAAGGCAGTTCTGGTGCGACCTGCTTTAAATGCTGGCAATTCATACAGCTGAGATAAGACTAGTGTTTCCAGTGTGACAGCAGTACTTTGGGGGGATCTCTGAAGGCAGAGGGGAGAAAAAAATCTAAAGCTTATGTTCCAAGATATTTTCTATAACAGGCACATGCTGTGAAATTTCACTGTGTCTTGCTGTGCTTTCACTGAGAGAGAAATAATCCAGGAAGAACCTGAACTGTCCAGCACAACAAGGTTTTTGGAATTGGGTCTTTATGTCTGTGAAAATCATCTGTGTGCAATACCCATATATCTAAGTGTGCTAATCTTATTTTGAATCATGCAGTAATGATGAACCCTGAGAAAAAAAAAATGGGACTGTTGCAAATAATTAATCATGCAGTTAAGCTCAGAGACTGAGCAGTCTGATCATCTGAGTTATCACACCCATCTTCAATTCCAAGCAGTTCAAAGCTACTAAGCTATTGTCATAGATACCTGTCATCTGTCTTCTGAAACCTTACTTGTGCTGTATTTCCATAGTCAAAGGTGCTTTGAGGTGAGATACAGGTGATATAAATATTCTCCAAATGGATGTAATATATGTTTTTTGTATCTTATATGCATTTGTACTGTATATGCATGTACGGTTCATGTATTAGGAAGTCGGAGGTAAACAAATTAAAAAACCTACAAGGCAGGAGCACTTAGACGGTCATGCAGTGCAGACTTGATTCCATATAACATGTAGTACATAGTTTTGGATGATGCAGTGACAGAGTTTAAACATTTCTATTACCAGAGCTGGCGTTTACCGATGAATCTTTTGTAAATCAACCAAGCTTTAAAGTTTTGCTCCTGGATTTGTATCAAAGGCTACATATCAGATCGCTAATGAGAGAAATCTCAGCATGAAGCTTAATTATTTTTATCTCATACTAGGGCAACATCACGTTATGATCCTTACTTCCTGAGCCTCATTCCAGATAAACTGGTGGTTCAGAGCTACCTGGAAATTTTATTGCAAGAGATTGGTATACAGAAAACACAGGGTAAGACAGGATAATTAAGATGAGATAGATAAGATGAGATGAAATGAGATAAGAAGAGGAAAGTCTCTTTATTTTGTAATGTATGCTCTATGGAATTAGGTAAGAGGGTGAAATAAAACTCAAAATTTCACACACAGGAGTGCAACAAACTTCAAACGATGCACCAATCACACTTTTTCTGGCCTAATATCTAAACTCAGTGTACAGGCTGATGATAAAGTGCTCTTTTTTTCGTTTTTTAATTTTAAATTGTACACTTTACTGGGTGGAATTGATTGGGATCATTCTTCAGGAGTAAGGTAACAGTGGAGAAACATTTATACTCCAACTACATTTTCAGGCTTGTGCAGATTTTGATCATATTGTTGTAGAGGGACCATGAAATTTACAATTTACAATTTTATAACAAAAATGACTAAATTTCTAATGAAACTTTAATGTGGGTTGGTTACATCTGTCTGATATCTGATCCGTTTAATAAGTTCAGTATTTAGGCATGGTATAGATCCAGAATATTAAATTAAGACATCATCACTTAGATCCAAATTCAAGCAGTATTTTTATATTTTTCCTGTAATTCACATAAATATAACATAAGCATAGATAATTGACTGTATGTTAAATGGATATTGCTGAGAGAGGCACAGAAGTTGTGAGAATGGGTTAGAATGATCCTCCATGGAGGAGGGCTCATCCTGCACCATGTCATGCTTTGAGCTGTAGTGAGGCCCCTGAGCCTTGGTGGTAAGATGGGCCCTGATGTGCTGTTGGTTTAGACTGTCAGAAGCCCTGGCAGGGAGCGGGTATGCAACTCCACAGATAACAGCCCAAAACTGTCCACAAGGGCCTCTAAAACCCAGCAAATTACCCTGCAAATGAGCCAGAGAATATCTCTACTAATCCATGATCTGAGAAGAGACTCTGCCAAAAAAGTAAACAAATAAATAACTTCACAAGAAATACTGGGGGTGGAAATAACCACGGCTGTGAGCTGGGAAACCACTAGTGATTTCTTTGAAGCATCATTTCGCCTGATATTCTGCTGCTACGATGCCCGTGACCATTTCAGAACAAGCTTCCATGTTGTGCTCAATGCGGATGCAGTGAAATTACAGATCCCAATATTACAGAAAACATTGTCCCCTACAGCAAATGATCACAGTCTCTGTGTCTTTATCACAGATGCCAAAAGACGATGATGCATCAAGTACTGTTGTACAAAAGCAATTATATTTGTCTCTACAGAAGAGCTGATATAATTACCTGCAGTTCTTCTACCCACATTATATACATGTCACATTAAAAAGATGTCAAAGAGAAGCAAGCATTGTCTGTATGAATAGATCTTATTGTCATGCTTTCTTCGATCTTGACTCTTTGAACAAGCTTGCAACTTGTTTGAACCAGTGCACTGAAATTGTGGATATGGGAGTGATTTAAAAAAAACAAGACTGTTAAACTGAATACAAGTGTCTATGACAAAAAAATAACATTTAAAAATGACACTCATATTTAGAACCTCGACTTAAGTAGAATAGTTTGGTAAAAAGCTTTTTTACAAGTTATTTATTCATCTCTGTTGTTACATAGACACATGTATTAAATTCTCAGTTTGAGCCTGTCATGTTTCTTAACATTTTTGCTAAATGCAACAGCAGATTAAGGTTTATGTTTCTCTAAGTACTGACATTAAACACGACTGATCTTACAGAGTGTTCAGTAGCACACAGATAATTACAAGCCAGGATTCAGATCCATAGTAAAACCCTGCAGGGCAGTGGCACAAGGTAAAAAGAAGCACTCCGTATCATCTGTTAAAACATTCAAGCTAAGCCATCTCATCAAGATACTATGTCTTGTAATTTTATAATTATTCTATTTCAATGTGCCTGCAGTTACATTCCACTGGAATGCACAGTCATTTCCATGCCATACTATTATAAATTTATGATGATTTCATTTACTAAAATAAGACCATCTCATAAAACTGTTTTATGTTAACCATTAAATGATAGTGCATAAAAACAATAAAAATGAAAACAAGAAAGGCTTTATTGGTCAATATTTAATATGCTGGAGGTAAAATAAAAAGACCACTGCTGGACGTTAAATCAAAAGAGCGATGACATGTTTGTTGTTTTGCATGGGTTTAGAAATTTAGTCATTTTGATCATTTATTTTTCTGTCCGAGTGTTAATGCATCACTCATGTGCACAAGTGATCTATTTACTTATTTGATATGTGGCACATGTGCCTTGTGTGTGTGTGTGTGCGTGTGCGTGCATGCATACACATATGCTACTGCTCTTCCAAGGTCACAATAGGAAACCCCATCCCTGTGGTCCTACCACACTGCTGTAAAACATGTCCTAATGAATCCAGCCCTGTAATACAGGAAGCGTCTCATCTAATTGGAAGTCTGATTTCACTTCACTCCACTCCCTCCTAATATGGCGGCGAAGCTCGGAAGAATCAGTTCAAAGATAAAACAAATCTTAAATGTGGATTGTGCATCAAAGAAATTTGCTTATTAACCTCGAGGGGGGTGTGGCCATCAGCAGTGGTATCTCAGTATGTGCCTTCATTTTAAAAACCTATAAAATTAGGGTGTACAGGTTCCGTGCCAAAGTGAAAAAGTACTACTTGTTCTGTGATTACTTTTTGCAAAGTATCATTATGCTGACCTGATTTTTTTTTTATTTTAATTCAACTTTTGTAATGCATCTATAGTCCACGGAATAATGATCAAGAAATCTCAACCAGAAAACTATGTTAGTCATACTGGACTGTAGCAGTGGTAGTAAAAACAGTCTTCATTTAAACATTGCAACACTCATGTTTCTTTGACTTTTGCAAACTCAGATTTTTACTTGGGTCCATTTGAAAAATACAACACTGAATTCATCAGAGGAAAATTAAAAGGGTCAAATTCTTCGTAATAAATACGGTATTCACCCTCAGACTCGGGAGGCGCTATACAAGGGATGTGTGGCTTGGACCAAGAATAACAGCAGTGAAGAGAAGTGAACAAAGGTTCTTTTAATACTCCACAATCAACACGGTTGAGGGACAGGCTGATGTACTCCTTGCTCAAGTTCAAATCTGCGACGAGAGATTTTCTTTTCAAAGCCCCTCAGCCTTTTGGAGCTGTGACATGTTTCTACGAGCAACACCTGTCCCTCGTAGACTGTCATGCAGTGTTCAAAGAGTAACTGAGCACCACCCTGGAACTCTTAACCTCAATCTTTCAACAGTTCAAAGTTTCTTCAGAGTCTCAAACCCTCCAACAAGCATCTGATACAGGTAGCGAGGGAATAAGTCATTGTCACTGTGGAGTTTGATCTCACTGCAAGAGCTTCAGTTTTATGTTCTTTTTTATAAATTAGTTAAGTTATTATTATTATTATCATCATTATATTGCTTTTTAAAAAAATATTTGTTTCTAGTTCTAGTGGTATTAGTAGTAGAAGTGACAGTCATAACCAAAATCATTGTAATAATAAGTAACTGAAGAAGTAGTACTTTTATTTGATTTCATGGACTTAACAGGGGTGAAAGTAGCACATTACACTCACTCTCATTACTGTAACAAAGTCTTTTTTGTGTACTTTTTTGAGTATTTTGCTTTTACTGAAGTATCTTTTTTTCCAAGTCTTGCACTTTGCTCATCATCATCAAGTAGCATCCGTTACAGATCAGGAGCAAAAGTCAGTGAATGGAAGAAAGGAAAGGCGCCAAAAAAGCAGCAGCGGCTGCAGGAGGGCAGGGCTTGATCCCCAGCGAGGAGCCACTCAGTTGACATTCTGTAATGTCACGAGATGCGGGCACAAAGGGATGCACAACAATGCAATATAATTAAGAATGACGTCAATATGGGTAGTGGTTAAGGCTAGCATTATTGTACCTTGTAAATATGTACAACCTTAATTAATCACCGTTGTTACGTACCACCCACCGAGCATGCTAAGTGACCTGAATCAAACACACCCACAATTTTGAGTGACTAATAGGTGCATGCTGAGTCTGGCATGGTACATCCTCCAGCAGTGACTTCTATATTCACTTCTACCTTCACCACCACCTGTCACAGTTGTGGTTGCCGAGCGCTCATTCTTCCCAAAATTATTGAAAACTTTTTAGGGTGTGCAGTGGGCCAAGCGAGGTTGAGTGGGCTGGTGTATTATATATTGAAAATGAAGGGGCAAAAAAGATAAGCCTAGATTGATGAGGACTTTATGCTGCACAAAGCTTACATAATGCCTTTCAGACAGCCGAGTGCAACAAAGTCTCCAGGACAGAAAATCAGCAAACCCTGTGTTGCATGGCAATTTAGTGAGTGTGTGTGTGTGTGTGTGTGTGTATGTAAGCGCATGCGTGTGTGTGCATGCATGTGTGTGTATGCAAAAACTGTGTGGGCTCTCTCTGTGCGTTGGCGGGCTGCAGCCTCTCTGGAATTTATATTATTTATACATCTATTATCTGTCTGGATGATACTTTATTCTGCTGTTAATTCTATAAGAAGAGCCAGGCTAATTCATTTATGTAGCTTAATAATGCTTGTTGCACCTGCCACTCTGTCAGAAATCACAAATTTGCATTAAGGGGCTTTACAGTTTGTGCGGCATACAACATCCTCAATCCTTAAGACCCTCGATTCAGATAAATATCTCAGAATCTATAAATTAATAGTTATAACTATACAACTATATATAACTATATATATAACTATATATAGCTGAGCAAAACTCAGAAGAGACTCCGCAGCAAGACATTTCTCTGTTCTCTGTTTAAAAGCAGCTGAGATTGACACTAAAATGAGAATAGCTGGTCCATCTTAAGTGAGCCTGGTCAGGTTAGGCATTGTCACTAAATTTGGAGTTAACCCCCTTGACTTTTCCAGCAGTTGAAGAAACAGCAGACGAGACTTTTCTTGGTCTTGAGATGCTGCAGCATTTATTAACTGACATACTGTAGCCTATACTGTACATTTACTGCCAGATTGACATCTTACTGCTAACCTTTTTCCTCTGCTCCGCTTGCAGTCACTGTCACTTTTCTGCCGCTCGCTCAACCACACACTCATTACACACATACATTATGCACTGCCCAAGTCCTTAAAGCATCTACGCTACTCGTATAACAGTACCTTTCTCGTAGATGTCCTTTGAAAAATGAGGAAAGGGAGGATGACTCAAAACAATTCCACAGTAACCAGGGGGTGTTATCGTGCTTGCACAGTGTGCGAGTGAAAATCATTAGTAGACCATTGATATTAATGATGGTGTGAAATTTTAGCAGTGACTCTCATAATCCTGCAGAGGCAGTGCACTGGAAATACTGATAATATATCACCCCCCCCTTTTTTTTAAATGTAACACAGTAATGTTTACTCAGAGTATATTTCAACTGACATACTTTTTACTTTTATCTAATGCAAGTAACTGTACTTTTAGTTGAGTAAAATATTGAAGTACTCTATACATCACTGGTAGTTATTAATAGTTATTCTTAGTCATTTGAGGATTTGTGTAATTAACTGCAAAGACCAGCTTCATTAACATAATGCAACCTGAATAGCAATGATGGCAGGAAAAAAAATCTCATCTAGACAGCTGTAAATAAATCTGCATGTAAGTACAGAAAATAAGCTGTGCATGGTAAATCCACATGAAAAGACCGGCCAATTTTCATATGACATCTGAACTTCAATATCACTTATAGTCCAGCTAAAAGCATCATCACATCAGCACATTATAGGCACTCTGTGCTTTGAAGGTAAAAATGCTGATTGATGACTCATGTTTAATCATGCTGTATAAAAACAGAATTGAATTAAGACACCTGACCATCATTCATCTTGCACTCCTTTCTTTTTCGCTACTTCAAATCATTAGTCAGTGGACGAGCCTTAAAAGTGTGTCGTTACCATAATTGCTCGGTGTGATAATGGCTTCGGGTATAGACAATCAGAATATTTTAAACTTCTCATGAAGTCTACTGCAGCCATATTAAAATAACTGTAATATATTTTTGATATTGATCATACCATTATGTTTTTTTAACAAACACGCTTCTTTCAACTTCAAAATTGCTCCTCTCCTCAAAATAAAATTGGAAATTGTCATTTGTATGGTCATTAGGTCCAAGCTACTTTAATGCAATTGGTTTCACGTTATCACAAACCTTCTCCTCAGCTCATTCAGAGTGCAGCAGTGAGAGTTGCAAATGGCACTAAAAGCAAGAACACATCATACCAATCATTGTGTCATTCAACTGGATACCTGCAAGAGTTTTTTTTTTTAAATTTAAAACACAGATGGATACCCTTAGACACTTCTGTTGTGACAGTTGCAAGACCAAAGGTGACATTTGTGGGTTCACTTTTGGGTCAAATTTAATATTATTATCATTATTATTATTATTAGTTGTAATAGTAGTAGTAGTAGTAGTAGTCGTAGTAGCAGTAGTAGTAGTATTTACTGTCATAGTAGGCTCTTTACCAAAGTCAGTATCATAATTGTGTTGGTGTTCAAACACATTCAGCAGTCAAGTCTATTTCCTGATAACATTTAAATTGATTTGACAAAAATCTGAATGAATTTGGTGACTCCAGACGTGTGCAAACATCTCAACAGAAACCTCCGCTTGGTTGCTCGTGTTGCAGAAAATCAAAATGCAGCTGCAAAATTTCGGAGTGACTTTCACAAGAAGATTTCACTAGTGTTCCTAGAGGCTTTGCCCCCAAGCAATGCCTACAGCTACTAGGATTTGAGTAATGAGCAATAACAAAAAATAATCTAACTCCAAAAACTTAATATTACACAGATGAGTCCCACGATGTATCATTTTCAGCCATTCATTGGAATGAAAAAATTACACACTTAAAAAACAATATTTAAATGAATCAGCTCTCTGAATAATACTATAATGTAAAGGGACAAACCGCATCGCCAAAGCGCACTTCATAGTAAGATCAAAGCTTGCTATACATATATATATATATATATATATATATATATATATATATGTATATCTCCTAAATCAATATGGAACAGATCTCCCAGGAGGATGGAGTAAGGGAGAACAAAATCAGTACACAACTATCCACCCACTGGAACTAATTACATTTTGTCTGCACAAAAATACCAATGTCAGTCACACATGCATTTTTCCATCAACAAGAACTGTTTCAGCCTTAGCCGTATTATTTTTCTCCGCAGGTTATGGAACACATGAATAACAACAGTCCCTCTACGGGCCTTTTGTGGCTATCTCCACTGCCGGTTCTCATGGTAACAGAGATGTAATAGTCTGGCCTTGACAGTGGGAGAAAGTTGGGATTAGAGCACACATCTGGATAATCTGTAATGGGGTAAAACCCAATAGCAGCATCTCTCTCCCAAACCCAGCAGGTTGGTCTGTTCTCCTCAATGTTTAGTCTCTGTAGGATGTGTAATGACTCAGCAGTTGCTGGCTGCTGGAAGGGTCCTCAAGGGGCTCCCTAGGGACCAGAGGCAGCATGAGTTGGAAACACACACACACAAACACTATATAAAAGCATTTTAAACGCTAACCAACTCATACACATGTCGACTCAACACACACATACACAAAATGCCACTAACCGAGAGCGATAAGTCTATAGTGATACACATACTTTTCAACTCATGTTTTCAATTGTTACTTGTCATCCAATAATGTAGTGGGTTGGAAAGATAATCATGTTAGCAGCTATTATTATCATCACAACTGGAGTGAATCTTAGTATAGCACATCAATATCAGCAAGGGTGTTTATTCACAGTATATGAGCAATGCCTCAGAATCACTTGAGCATCAAGAAAATTGTTCCAAAATTGCTATTGCTTATTTGCATGCATTAAATCCAGGGTCAAGTAAGTCACATGTGAAGAGGGGGAGAACTGGCCAGCGGCTTGAATACATTAAAGCAGAGTAAATGGTTTGTTGATTTAAAGAGATTAAAGCACACACAAGCAGGCCTGCTCGATGGATTTTAATTAACTTGCCATATATAAATTGTATGTTATCAGGCATTACTGAATTAAATGCTGAATACAAGTGCTCTTTCTGCTTAGGTGAGTGGAATAAAAAGCTACTTAGAATCTCGATTGGGTCTCACAGATGTAGCAGATGTAGCTACGGGAGCACTGAATACATTCCAGCATACCGACCCTTGCACAGCCATCCAAGGAGATTCTCTTTAATTATGTACAATACAGCCAAATTCAAGTCCCCTGGCATCTCAGATGATCAAGCAGAGGGATGCCACGTTCTCTCCCTCAGTCACTCGGGCAAATGGATTCCACTTCCAAGAGTCATTTCTGTCAGTTATAATAAGAAGCTAATACATAATGTGACACACTCTGAAATGCAAAACTATTCACAAGGTTCTCTGCAAGGCTGTGCAGGGGCAATTAGAATTTTGCAGCTAGACCCTTGATGAGTTCCTCTATCTCTGAAGTATCCTGGGAACAGTATCATAAATCTGCCAGTTAATATGCATGATTTAGGTTTGTGTTTAACTTTGCATAATGTGAAACAGAACTTAAATTTCACCACTTAATACAGACAAGTGTCAAAAAATGGGAAAATAAGCAATTTTGGCAGAAACTCAGGTAAGTAAATGCAGAAAGGAGTCGCCATTCTGAATGCTAAAGGGATATATTAGTCAAGGAAACTTGTCTGCCAGGTACTGCCTCCATACTGCGCTCAATTTAGGCTGAGAGATTTTGCTTTAGGTATATACACCATCCAAGCAATTAATAAGTTGCAACTGAGTTTACAGATAAAATAGGTGCTGGTGAGACTGAGTTGAGTATCCAAATGGCATTTCTGCTTCCAAACAGAATCCTGTAATTCCATGACTTTATAGCACACTAATCTACATTTTGAATAAGAGTATCTTGAGCCGAACTATGCTATTATCTTTTGGCATTTCCCAGCACTTGACATAGCTCACTGTTACATATTCCCTGAGCTCCAGTGACCTTCTGAGCAAGCACACAGGCTCATCAGGCCCTTGGGGCCAAATTAGAAACACCAAGCCCCAGAAAGATGAATCCAATACGTATGGCTTCCCACTTCCCGGCACTGGCATCAACCTGCCATACATACGTAGCGCAAAGTCCACACATACATAGTGATTCACACACTGCAATGTAAAGAAGAAAGCAAGAATAAAATGCTGCGGGGATGATGAACAGCAGAGGTAATGGTATGCCAAAATTCTGGCTGTACTGGAACACTGTTAATTGTCTTTTCCTCAAAGCCTAAGTATGTTGGTGTTAAGCCAAATTCAGAAAAAATGCAAATAGAGATTTAATAAGCTCAATAAAAACTGACAACTTTGGGTGCCGCGGTAGCCCACTGCTCAAGACGCATACCGTATAACTGCAACGTCCGCTGTGCAATTCAGCTGCAGACCTTTGTTGTCATACCCCTCTCTGTACTCTTGTTTTCTCTCTCTGCACTCATAAAACTGTCAAATATAACAGCAAAGGTTCTCAGCAAAAATTATCTTTAAAAAACTGTCAACTTCAATTTCCACTGAAATGAGTTTCAAAATGTACCCAGACATTTACAAACAGAAAATATGCAACTTATCTTGAATTCCAGTTGAGCATCGTCAAAAACTAAACAAATCCAAACCAATATAATCATCATTTAGTCTTACACTGTACCATGCAAAACAGTCTTGCTTGTCTTTTTTGTTGTCTCAAAGACATAGCTTGTATTTTTTCCTTTAGTGTATACAAGAACATTGTTGAAAAAACCCAAAACACCAAAATCAAATCCACATGGAAATAGACAAAGATGAAGAACAGTAAAAGAGAAGAGCGTCCTACCGTTTTCTGTGTTTTCATGTTCAGTGTCAGTGAGAGTCAGATTGGAGTTGGCCCTGCTAGAGAGGCATGAGCTGCGGCCTGACTTGGTGTTGCTGCGGCCCCATAATCTGACCGCGTGCTCCGGCGACA
Organism: Thunnus maccoyii; assembly: GCF_910596095.1. Taxonomy (NCBI): domain Eukaryota; kingdom Metazoa; phylum Chordata; class Actinopteri; order Scombriformes; family Scombridae; genus Thunnus; species Thunnus maccoyii. The sequence continues at coordinate 27,152,996 of NC_056538.1, read as the reverse complement.
TGATGCCGTCTGTCTCTGTGTCTGCATCTGAGCCCACACTGACTGAGTAGTCACGGTGTGGCATCCCCAGGTCAGTCCTGTACGTTGCTACATGGGATGGGAGAGCCTCTCCGAAGCCGAGGTCTCGAAGGGAAAAGTCTGCCCCTACAGCAAGCCAATAAATACATAGCTCTGGTTATTATGTCTGTCAATAGTTGTATCAATTAACACAATGAACTGCATTTATTGTAGAAAAATATGACAGCAATATCTCGGCCTTGAGTGGTGCAGTCATCCTTCAAGGTTCCTTCCTTCAGGTACATCTTTAGTTTTTAAAGCTGTGCAGAATTGTTATGTGATTATTGCATCTTTATCATCTTTTAATGTGTTGCTCAGGGACCAGATGTCAGATATGTGTCTTCTACAACTAAGGAATGAATCTGAAGATCTGAAATTTTCAAATCTGGGGTTAAATACATTAGTAAGATCAGTAAATGCAACTGTTTCCATATTAATGTTTTATGTCTATTGGTTATACCACCAACAGCAATAGTTGAACCCCAAATTTAAAACTTTTGTGTCTTTAAATGTCCTATTTGAAAACTGAGACAGCTGTTTCTTTAATTTCCTCTCTCCTAATTCCTATACCAACTTAATTAGATTTACCACCACCAGTCAGGAGACTTATAAAGCACACCTTCTTGATTTCAGGATCTCATTAAAATCTGTATCTGCTATAAAGAACAAATAAATAAATAAACGAGGCACAGGTTGGTTTCATTCAGAGCGCTACCCATCGGACTTGGCCTATGCCATTGTGATTAAAAATGCAAATCTTTTATTTTTCCTTGCGTAAAAAAGTTTTACAGATCTGTGCTTCAAATTGAACAGTGCCATCACGTTTGATTTGAACTTTGATAATCAATAATACACCTGAATGAGCAGGTGAAGGTTTGCATGTCTTCCATGCAGTTTTTAACACTGGCATGATAAATTCAGTCCCTGGCCACCTCTGTTAACAGTCAAAGCATGAGGACTGACCTCTACAGTGACTGAATGTGAATTACCAAGAGACTCCTCATTAAAAAGCAATGATGCATATATTCAGACCAGGCAGTAAAACTAATAAGCTAATATAGATGATTATAGATGAACCATAGTGATATCAATGTCAATCTCTTCGATTGATATAATAGCACAACATTTCTAATATCGCTAAGGCTAACCTTGCCGGCTGAACTCGTCCACTTCATGATGAACCATGTCCTTGACACGGCTCCCGTATGCCATCCTTGAGTCATGGTCGAAGGCCTTGAGTGTTTCACTGGAGCTGTAGGATTTGGGGTTGGGTTTGCCGTCCTCACTGTCTGCTGAGGAGCTGGTATAACGGCGCTCTGTGTCCTGCCGGGCAGTGAGCGAGCGGTAGGGTCTACGTTCCTTCACTTCCATGGTTGCCTCCACTCTATTTTCAACATCAAATGTGGGTTACAATGCCAGTTTAGTCTCAGTGATTCTGTAAAAGAAAAACACAGCAGAGAAACCAAAAATTAGGATACTTTAGGTACCTTTATTAGGTATCAGTTGTTTTTCCTTTATTTAGTATCAAAACCAAAGTGAAAACATTACTAAATGTATGACTATCAGTATTATATCAAACATATAATCACTTGCAACCATTATTTTAAGTAGTAGATGTATACTGCTAGTGCAAGTTAATGCACTTGTATTTATGGTTATTTGAAAGTAGAAAACACTGAGTATATCCGTACACACACACACACACACAGATACACATAATGTTAACCAAGCAACTGTGAAAATAAATAAAATGCAGATGCATGTTCCCAACCAGCAGTGTATGCATGGCTCAGCATACACAGGCAGAACATGAAGAACCACAAGGGTTAGATTTAATGAAATATAGCACAACAAATCTTGCACCTATAAAGTTTACGGTGCAAGTCTCCCACAAATATTCTATTTTATGTGCTGTATAGAAATGCTGGGCCTCCAGCATCTGTAAAAGTGGCAGGTGTCCTTCCATGAAATGTGTAGTTTATAAGTTACAAATCATCACTAGTTCAAAAGTAGAGGAACCAAACAAATCTTGGGACTACACTGAACCAGCAGAGATGATTAAAATCTGAAACATAAAACCACAACTGTCAAATAACACGCTGAAGATAAAATCAATAGAGATAGTGAATTTTCACATGCAGCTATGTGCTGGATCTTCTCTTCCTTTTCTTGCCTTGACTTGGGAGGTGAAGGGAGGAAATATTACAAAAGAATAATGTTTTAAATAATAATAAAAAAAATAATGTTTAAAAAATATATTTCAGTATATGTAAACATTCATTGTTTTGGTATAAATAAGGATTTATTTTCACATTCAAAAGGATAAACATAAAAAGAGCAAAATAAAAAAATGACTTTGCTATCTCAGTGCAACATGAAATAAATGAATATGTAATATTACAGTTTCAAAAGATGATGCTTTGCAAACAGTTCAGTCTAAGCGTCCACATGGTTTTAAAGATATTGAGCTGGATTAACATATGTCAATGTGGATATAAAATTGATTAAAGGCTTGGTCAGTGTTTACTTTGAAGCTCAATTACAGAACATAGGGAATTAGTAAGCAAGCTATTGCAGCAATATATGTCCCTCCTTCTTCTAAAGGCAATGTCATGATGATATATTCATAATTACATATCATGACTTGTAAACTCTATTCGCGTTGCAGTGCTTCTACTTCTGCAGTGTACTACTTACTCCAAATGTATTTCACTACAAAGAAAATGGGATGCAAGCCACTGGAAGAGAACAATGCTCTTTGAAAAACAGATAAAAACTACCCCTGACAAATCTGGAAGCTTTTACTGATAATATGCATGGTTTGATCAGACAAGGATTTTTCTACAGGATAAACTCTTTTTGAATATGGTATGAGATTTGTGCCGGACTGAACAGTAAACAATAATCCTTAGTGAACTATATTTGCCCCTGCTTCGGGAAAAAAAAAAACTTCTTATTGAAGACACCATTGTTGGGTTTGGGGGTTTCTTTTTGTATGTATTGACAGCTGAAAAGATCTTGGTGATTAATGACTTGGGGCCTCAATACTAGGACCTCCGCCACATGGTGAGGGGGGGTTGGGGGGGGGGAGAAAATGCTCCCACTTTGCGGCCGCAAGAGCACTTCAGCTGCTCCCAAGATTTCAGATGCAGCTTGTATGGGTTGCTAATTTTTACCTTTTGCACAAGATCCTTGATACTATGCAAATGTGAGAGAGCGGAGAACAAGCAGCTTTCTAAAGTTTCAAGAATGTTCTATAAAGTGCATTGTTTTTGTTTCCAAAGAGCTGGGCTCAGTGCTTTAGCCATCTCCCTTCTGCACAGCCCTTCCTCCTCATTATTAATCGACTGGTATGCAATGAAATGTACCTTTGAGGCCATGGGAAACCCAGAGGAGTTTTTCAGAGACGCAACAGGCTATACACAATGACAGATGATATGCGATGCAAATGTGGGTCCTGGAAACGTATCCACCTTGTGTGCAGCTGTCGGAATTTTCACACAAAGCATACTGTAAAACTAAACAGTGTTGTTCTTCATAAATAGGCTACATCTGGTATTATCGTGTTTTAGCGCCAGAGAGAAAAGCTGTTGTTCTCGTTCATCTGTCTAAGTCTAAATCCTGGGAGAAGGAGCCAAAACAAAGAAAATGTCGCTGTTGGTTCATTTAAATGTACTAAACAGAAGGTTTTATTTAACCAAGATGTCTCAACACTTAATAACATAGGAGTTCGAAGTGATAAGCAGACTATTTTTAAAGTGTTATCTCATGGTATGACACAAGGGACTAAAAGAAGTGGCTTGAAATACTGAAGGTTAATGAGGGTACATTCACAAAGACTCAAGACTAGAAAAGTTATTTACAAAGACTGGTAAAAAAAACGACCGCCATGGATTGAAATCTCTGAAACGAAGATAACAATCGCATGCTTTGATTTCAAAGACAAAGTTCCTCTAAAGCCTGAGCTGCAGAGCTTGAGCAGTGCCAAAAAGAAGCTAACTGCAAATCTATGCAATGATCCAAAATCAATTGAGGTCTCTCTGGAGAGACAAAAGAAATGATGGATGGTCTGTTTTCCTCTTTAAAACAATTGCAGACTCTACGTTTTTCAATTGCATTGTCTAGATTTGGCTAGGGTAGAGTCAGGTTTGTATGTGGGTGTAAAGCAAACGTATAGCAGCTGCAAGCGGAGTAATAATGTGGTTGCGCTGACACAATGTCACAGGCGGGGATGAACAATCAATTGTGTCAATTTATGTCATCAGATGCAGTTATGTTGCTTACAATCCTTGTTTTGCGCTGGTATGTGTATGTGAAGGGCCTGTAAAGTGAAAATTAACAACAAAATCAACAAAATTTTCCTAAAGAGCTCAGAAACCCTGAAAACACAGCTGATGTGCTGATGTAATAATAATAATAAGTTTATTTAGTATAGCAAAAAAAGGTAGCACAAGTAGAAACACATGAACACACCAATCAGACAACTCAAGAAGACACAAAAGCCAATTTCAAAAGATGGGTCTTCAATAGTTTTTAAAAACATCTATAGTGACTTCTGACTGTATATGTACAAGGAAGAGAGTTCCATAGTGTCGGAGCCACAAATACAAAGGCACCATCACCTTTAGTTTTCAGCCGCAAGCAAGGGACAGCCAGTGGGTTCATGTAAACAATGATTGTCAACTGAGAAAAGATAGCTATGGCAGAAGCTCTCATCTAACCTTTTCTACGCTAAGGTTTCTATCCATCCATCAAGCACGAACCGATCGCATTCAGCCAGTAAATGTTTCGAAATATTGTAGGTCATCACTGATAAGTTGGTGAGCATTTGAGCAGCTTGAGAAAAAAATTTAAATGAAAAATAAGTTTAAACTGACACTTCAGGAAAGTGGATGTAGAGTGCATACAGAACACCATAAAACATATCAAATTGCTACAGACAGCATATCAACAGCGGCGTAGGCACATCATCTGTCTGGTATTGACAGCTCATTTTTCATGCTGTATGTATGATTTCACCGCCTATCAAAGATTAAAAACAGCTTAAAATATCAGACAGAAGGCAGAGTTTAGGCTGCTCCAGTGAAAAAACCTTAAATGCTGCCAGTAGCATAAGGAAAGTAAGCACCTCAATCATAAACCACATATATACACCCGAGTACCATTTGGATAAAATCTATATTTTTTTCACACGCAGGCTGGCCAGCTATGTCAGCCTGTTAAAAGGTTTTGATTATGTAATTATTTCCCTCATTTTTTTACTGAAATTTAAGTGTTAAACATTCAATCATCTTTGCCACTATAGATCATCACATACCTCCAGTTCATGCACAGTTCTCATTTTGTTCTTAATTGTCTTGTTATTTCTAAACAACCAGCACTACTAAACCTCCCAAAACAAGGTAATGCTAAAGAAGATAATTCCAAGGCTGTGAAAATGTGATTGGACTGAAAACTTTGCAGCTGCCAGCAGTTCATCGACGCGACGGTAGCCTCTCATCATGGACACAATCTGTCAAACCAACCTATAAAACAACCCACCCGCTGTGTGAACCGCAGGATCCAGAAGTCTCTGTTAAACCACTCGTTGAGGTTTTTGCTGGGCAGATCGTTGCGACCATTGCTCCGGTGTCAGGAGTTAGTTAAATATGGGATCTAAATAGGTGGGAGGTGTTCGGGGTACAATATAAATGCAAATGGCTCTGTACTATCCATCAAACAATTAGCAGTGTGCTGAGAATTGCTATTCAGTGCCACTGCATATAAATCTAGCCTTCTCACAACCCTGTTTTCCATGGTAATTAAAAGCTTGCTGCTCTTTATATGTCATAGATTTTTACATGCAGAATCCAGGACTAAATGCCAACCTTTTAGGAAACAGAAAACACACAAAGCAACACACACACACACACACACAATGTTCGGTAAATCCTTTAGAGTATAATTTAAGATGATTACAGATTACTTGTCTGTGAAATCGCTTAATTACTATTGATCATTTAGATTGAAACATAATCTGTTACTGATATGTGATGATATTTTTAGACAAGTGACTGCATTTACATGAGCTGGATATTTACTTGAAGACCATAGCTTCAGGAAGGCCGAACAAACATTTAGATATAGCGTCAATGTTAATAGTCATATTAAAGTTAATACTAAGTAATCCAATCCAATTTGCAATCTCTAATTTATACAAAAAAGTTATATAATCATATTGCTACTTTGTAAATATATGATAAGAAATTAGAGGATACAATTTTGGGGTTTATTGCTGTTTTTTTAATTATCAAACCTGGTCACGTAGTCCGAGGATTAGCGACAGTTAGCTCACAATACTGCAGACAAACATCTACACACACAAGCAGCCTGTAGCGTAACAGAGGAAATTTGGGCAGATATCAACAACATTGTCTACAAGGTCTATTGAGAGCAAGGAAAGCTCCATACAGGCACCACTTACGTCTTCTCTGGAAATCTTTCACATGCCTAGGCTCTATAGAAAAGCCTCCTCAGTCAACAGAAAGGTGTGTTTTCAATAGAGGAAAAAAAAAAAAAAAAGATGGGCTAGATAGGGTGGGGGGCTGAATGGCTTGCCAAACAGATCTGAATTCGGTAGTTCTAATGCAGGCTGAGGAGTGGAGGGGCACATTAGTGGGAGTGGGGGTGGGGTGGGGGGTAGGCATCTCAGCAGCCGCCTCCTTCCGGGATCAAAAGCGAACCCCACGAGTGCATGAAACAGAATGTGTAAAAGCCTTAACATAAACAAAAGTAGCCTGGGACCGCTGCTGCAGCACGCTCCCTGCTACTAATCACTCTAAGCAATTCAAGGTTTAGTCCTTACAGATACTGCAGGCAACTGAATAATGCTTTTAAACATGTATCCAGTAAATATTAGGGAGAAAGAGCCTATTTATTCACTTTCTGCATTGATGTACGTCCCTGACCTTGGCCGAATACAGCAAATATTAATACTGCTATTAGAGGCTGAAATGTCCACTATTATCAATTTGGCTGCAAAAACACAACAAAATACTTCATGTTTTGCTGGTTTGGCACTGCAATGTATGCGTAGAGGAAGGTGAAGGGTATAATAATTTCGGAATGATCGAAAATCTTCTAAACTGAAATAACGGATATAATTAATGTGGACTCATGAGGTGCACTATGTTCTCAAGAAGCAACTGAGACAACAAATAAATGTAAAGTTCACGCTGGTTTAAAAGAGGACTTCCCCACTGAGCCGAAGTGCATCTGGTCCCAAGCACGGCTGGTGAGTGCAGAGGTCACCCTGGTGGTGACCTGTCTCTCATTAGTCTACCATTAATGCTCATTAACCTGCAAAGGCTAGACCAGAATGTGATTTATAGTTTGGCCTGCGGTGATACTAAACTTAATACCAGCTAAGCAATAATCAACTTACTGCAAACTTCCTACTGTCAAATGTAATGTCCGTGTTTAAAGCTTGCAGCTGTAGCCTGAGGAGGTCTACAGTATGCACCGACATGCTGAAAATAAATGATCCACTGAACAAATATATTTTAATTAGTTCTATCAAGATCATCTTGATTACTGATTATTTATCAGATTGCGTCAATTTCATATGCCAGGTTATGACATATCTAGTTTTAGATTACATTAATAAACAAAATTCAGAAAAATTAACAGCACTATCTTTAATCTAATGCGGTGAGGGTAAGACAAGGCAATCAAACAAATAGAGTCACAGTATGTAGACTATTTCCCGCTCTTTCTACATGTTCACTCTGCTCTGCTCCAGGATGCCAAAGTCTTCTCCAATAGTGGTTGAGCCATGCACTCCTTTATCTAGTAGCAACACATTCAACACACATCGTTCAGGTGACGTAATGAGCTTTCTGGCAGCTGTAGCCGAGGTCTTCAGCTATTTGGCAACAAGGGCTGGGAGAAGCTGATCAAATTTCTAAATGTCTGACCTAGCCACCTGAACATATTTTAGCAGACAGTTAATTAATATTTCCTGGACCAATTTAGCTATGAGATGATCATTTTTGCTCTCGTCTTGCTTTTGATCATCACTTAAAAATGTTGAGATTGCTCTACAGATCAACTCAGGAACTCAACTAGTGAACTGTTTGATTACAATAAATGGTCACATAACCTTATTGTAAACAAAACTGATTTGTATGCTATGGCTGGTAGTTATAGTTAACATTCATTTATACGCTTTTGGCCAAATAAAAGCTGTGGTGCTTGTGCTTTAGTGTATCTATGGACACATCATAAAATCCTTTTATTTTCAAGATATATTTCTTCTTATTGTAGCTTATGTCCTGTTCCCTGGAACAAACCGCCTTATGACCTTTGTCATCTGTCACCACTGTGTCCACATTAAAAAGTAAAAACTGAAAACTTTCTGTTTGCTGAGGCTTCTGATTGGTTATTGTGTGTTTGTATGTGTGTGTGTGTGTGGCTTATGTCTGTGGGATGGTTATGTGGTTTTCAATGTCTTTTGGCAGGTGGGTGGTTGTCGTTGTTGTTTGTTCTTGTATTTTATTTAATATATTTTCAGGTCATTTGTTGCTGTATGCACTTTAATGTGCAATAACATCAAGTTTACCTGTTATGAAATGTGCTATATAAATAAAATTGCCTTGCCTTGCCTAAATTGCCTCGGAAAGGTACGGAAATTAAATCATGCCATTGACATTGAAAATACATTGTACTAAAATAGTAATAATGTCTGCCGTTTCTTGGAAAATCCAGTATTTTCAAAATGAGTCACTGATTTTATCACACCTTAATGCCACTAATAATCATGTGGTTATTGGATCAAAACACAGTGCATAATTAATGTTTGGTAGAGTAAAACAGTGAATTGTGCGTAGATTTTATAAATTCTCTTAAAATTAATTTATGTATTTATTAAACATTTAGTAACACTCATCTGTTCAAAATAAAACAGAGATGAATCATAGACTAGCCCAAAGAAAAATGGTGTCAATCACTGCTCCCCACCCATTAACACCAGGACATAGAATATCCTGATCGAAGTAAACTACCAAACAGTGGGAAGAGCTATATTCCTTTGAAGTAAAAGCATCAATCAATCACATAAACTGGAGTAATTAGATTTCCTCACAGCAGCAATAACATGGATCCTGGCAGGGTGTTGCAAAATGAATCAAGTAACATAGCAGGCTTGAGAAGATATGAGCATGAGAACCATGTGATAACCCGATGCACAACATGCATCAAGCACAACTGTGTTGTTAGAGACAATAAAGCCAGCAGCTGTTCAATATTAACAGTAAAAAATCAGCACACACAGCAAAGCTAGACGGAGGGTTCCTGCATGGTAATGATCGTACTCTTAAGTGCCTAACTGAGTCATCTCCGCAAGCCCTGCTTGACAACCACACACCTCCCACATCTCCCATCTCAGCAGCCTCTGGGTGGGGCTAATCACTCTGTAGCTTCATCATCGACTGGATGACAGCTCCGACTGTACAGATGCTATGTCTTGAAGGCGTGGCTGCTGCAGTGGCCTACTGTAAACACACAGTGCTTGCTTTCTAGAGCTGAAAACAGAGCATCACAATGTCACATTTTAAAAAAAGTATGCCCTTCCATAGCGCGCAAAAGACTGAAATTAATTGTGCCATCCTTTCACTGCTACAGTGCAGACAAGAATCCTGAGAGGATTTTCCTGGGGCATTGAGAGTTGGTGTATGCTGATTTGCCCCTAACTGATTATGACATGAAATGCCTGACGGGTAGCTTGGCAGTGCTGTGTTGACCTGCACAATCCCCTTCCTCTGCCTCTAAGGCACCCGAGGTCTGCACTCTCTGATCCCAATGGCTGAACATTAGACATTGCTGAGGCTTGCAAAAATCCTTATGCTCAAACGCCTGTGCAATTTCAGTCTTTAATGCAGCTTTAATGCAGCTTTTATTCCCCAGTGAAGGCCTCATGTTACATGTTATTAAAACGCACAATTAAAAAAAAAAAAAAAGCAAAGATATGTGTTTTCTCTTTTTCTTTTCTGCCGTCTTGATTGTTGATGCATAAGAGGGAAATGCCCTTTCATCTATCAGGGCAGGGCTCTGCATCCCCCTATATATAAATTTAATTCTCCAAGTAAATTAGGATTGATCACCACAGCTCAAGGCCACAATCAGCATCCATGATCTAATCAGGGCCCGGCCCTAGACAGAAAAGGATACTTCCATAAATAAAAACCATGAGAGCCAGCAAGTGCCCATAACACTGGGGGGAAATCTGATTACCCTCTCCCTCTCCACAGGTGTGCTTTTAGCCTCCTACCTTCAAAGACTGCCAGCCTGATATAATGCCACACTATGTGCATCCTCGCTGTTGTTTTCCTGCACTAAGGGTTTTACATCATACTTGCATCAGCGGATGTGAGCACCGCATGCTGGAGTCACTGCTGAGCAGGCGATGCCCATGGAAGCCTGGCTGGGGATGATCCCAGTGAGACAGGATCCGACAGGAGCTCCTTGCCCAGAGACACCCAGGGTAATAAATTAGCCAGAATTAACACGTCATCCTGCGCTCCACACAGCAGTCGCATTCCACTCACACCATGCCAACCCAGTCTCACATCAAAATGTGTAATAGCTACACTGGTCCAAAGCACAAAACATATTAGTTTTACAACAGCAGCTCTAAAATTGTGAGAAGCCTGTTTTTTTTTTTTTTTTTTGGCCTATTCTTTTCTATTGGCATGCATCCACGTCACATGACTGTCAAGTTTATGTCTGCGAAAACAAAAAAAATAGCTGACATTCCTTTTATTCTCAGTGGAAAATGCCGTATTACAAGATAGTTTCAGCATTAAAATACATTTTCATAACGTTTCTAGTGAGAAATGTGCATTTTTATTTACATAATCTTCATTCAGCTCAGATACCTACACAACGCAAAGCTTCAAATTCTGGATTACAAATTCAATTCATCCCTGAGGTGCTCGAGAATCTACATTTTCTATTGAAAGACCATCATCAAACAGCTACATAAAGAACATAACAGCTCAGATACCTACACAACGCAAAGACAATGATTCAAACAACTTGCAGCTATGTGGTTTCAGCTGTAGCATTATCTATAGAAACCACCATAGCAACCACCATAGCAACGACAGAAAGTTTGAAAAAATCTTCGTAATAACTGACAAACTAATCATATACATTCACTGAATGACGATCATGAAGATAAAATGCACTTTTCTCACTAGAAACGTTACCAAAACGCATTTTTACGCCAAAACTATCTTAGAATATTGCATTTTCCACAGAGAATAAAAGGAATAACCTTGTTTTTTTTGGTTTGTTTGTTTTGTTTTGTTTGTTTATCACATGATGTGGACGCAGGCCAATAGAAAAGAACAGGACAAAAAAATTATAGGCATCTCACAATTTTTAGAGCTGTTATTGTGAAACTAATATGTTTTGCGCTGTGGACCAACGTAGCTATTACACAGTTTGATGTGAGACTGGGTTGGTCATGCTGCTTAATGGATCTATTAACCAAATGGATAGAGGGCTAAACTGCTTTCAGAGCTGGGATTCTTGTTTGGTTTATAATAACAACACAGGCTGAGTTATTGTGAAAGTGCTAGAATATGGTAGGTAGGTAGGTAGGTATTCATGCAGAACACTGACAACTTTTTAGGATCTATTTCTTGGTGGAGAAATGCAACATTATTCAGTCTAAGAACATTTTGATTTATTGAGATTTTGTGTCGAATGAATTACACATTTTTAACACATTATTTATGTCGGGGTGGTTTTGATATCTCGTGCTTCAAACTGAAAAACAGAGAGCACTATGAAAATGACAGCATGCGTGATCTTTTCGTAAATTCCTCTGAGACGTGCCTCTGCGTCCATTAAAAGCATACTCTCCTGTTGATGCCTGTCACTGATAGCGGGAGATATTTAGTAAGGGATTCAAAATGCCAGTCGTGCAGCCTGTATCTCCTCACCATCTTTGGCTCCCAGCCAGCGCTGTGACATGCTGACAGCGTGGCACACAGCAGCACCGAGCAATTTTTGACCAGTGCTCACTCATCACAAAAGGTAAACACAGATAAGACAGAGGCTCATAGAGTCTCATTTCTTTTGCTGGGCTCGTTTTGACTATGGCACAGGTGACAGACACTGTCAAAATTAACACTCGTCCATTGCAAGCAAAACTAAAAAATACAAACTGCACAGTCACTGCGTTTGGTTAAAAATGCCTATTTTCTTACCAATAATCCCCTTTGTATTATCTCTCTAGCATTAGGATAGTGGCATCATTTCTTTCCAACAAGCTTAATCTTTTCTTTCTTTCACATTTTGCATATTTCGACTGACCCGAGACTTCTGGATTCACAGTGAAATTTTTATAAGTGAGACAGCATGAAACATGAAAAGCATAAAACTAAGATCTTTGATTGATGAAACCTTTGAATTTTTATATTTTTGAAATTGTAAAAAAAAATCACATTTTTGACATTGCTTCATGCAAGTGAAAAGAAATCAATCACGAGTCCATTTCTCTCCACAGCGATGCAAGTTTTATTTTTTTTAAGGCACACCTGTTAATTTTTCAACTCTTTTTGAACTCTTTTTGAAGGACACATGACATTTTCTAACACGGTTTACTACCCTTTTCTGAAATTATTTTTTAAGAATAAATCCCCACATGTAGAAAAGTCTCAACAATAGACCCTAATTAAGGGATAATTTCCCCATTGGCTTGCACATTATCATAAGATGAAATCTATTGGATGGAGTATGGAGTATGTCTCTTAAAATGATGCAAACCTTGCCCTAGCTTAAAAGGAATCCAACCATTGCTAAAAGACTGCCACTCAAGACCACATCCAATTTGCAGCGAGTTAACCGAGGAGGAACTGCCATTAAAATTGACTTTTTTGAAAGTGCAATAACTTCAGGCTTAATGTAGCCACAAGACCAATTCAAAATTTGAGTGGCCAGTATGAGAATGTTTTAAATTCATATCATAGCGGTGACCAACTTTGCTTCAGTCTCAAGTACCAAATTTATATGTCGAATGAATCCAGTGCGAGTGAAAATCAAGTCAATGTTATGTCCAATTTGGTTCAAATCCCAAGTCAAATAAATGTAGAAAACCAAATCAAGCCAGAATAAATAACCTCTAGTACCAAATAATTATGCAAATAAGTAAGGATGACCCAATCAAGCTTTTGCAGCCCCTATCCCGACCCGAGTCCTCTACTTACAGGTATCTGCCAATAAAGAGGCTGCTCTGGTACTGAAATATATCCAAAAGACACAGCTGCACAGTGTGCCCTCACGCTACAACCTGGAAACAATATAATACTGGACTGGATTTTTTGATGCTCAAGATGCTCAATATAGTAAAAATGTTTATATTACATACAAAGCATCAGAAGATAAACAATGTCGATTAAATATGTTGTTCATTAAAATAATAGGTGTAGTCTAAATTCTGTGTGTCTTATTTTCCAAATACTGGAGATCCTGGTTCAAAACTATTATTGATATGATAAGAATGACAGTTTCACTAGGAAAAATTAACATGACATGATCAGCTAGAGAGAAGATGTGTCACTTTTGGGAGTTTTTGGGACTACAAATATGCTCATAGTGTTGCTGAGTGGAGTTTCTTCCCTCACAAATTATCTTGTACTATCACATACAGACACTGGCTGCAGAGAGCACACAAACCTGACAACAGCAAAGTTTAATTTTGGCATGTTGTCAAGTTACTCAGGGAAACAACATTAATTAGTGACAGCAGATATGACTCGCTGCTAGCGACATTTATCATGTTAACTGGCAAAAAGCAACAGCCAGAATGAGAGGCTACTCCTTGAATGTTTTGTACACTGATCTGTGCTGGTAAGAAAGAGAGAATGGGAAAACAGCTTTGTTAACATAAGACATAGCAAATCTGTATATTTTCCAATCCAGATGTTGTAGAGCCTGGCTGTCGAGAGCAGCTTTGCAGCACTAGCAGGCTGAGGTGGCCAAAACACAGCTGAGTACTTGAACATTTCACTGGGCTTGTTTTGGCCAATATTGATCCATTAAAATATGCCCAGATCTGCCAACATTCTTAGCATTGGCTCTGGACATACCTAAAATACTAAATAATTCAATGGTTTCCATTAAATAGTCTGTTTTATAAATCTGTTTTTAACTTTACTAAATTAATTCTACAATATATTTTGCAGTCAATAAGTCAATCCAAATCAAATTGCATGTAATTCTCTTAATTCAATACCAGTCTCAAGAAAATAAACTGCAACTTATGTCTCTCCTTCTGATTCATAAGTTATGAAGCTTTTAAAAATAAATATATTGCGAGCATGAAACGGATCATGAAAACATTCATAATGAAAATATCTACTGATATTGCAATACTATATAAATACTATATAAGTCCCTTACACTTATCACACACACAAGTCACCTATCTCTGTGCATGTTTAGAGAAGATCAACAACAAACAGGTCTCGAAAAACTTTCTCATAGCAGACTGACGATCAAAAGCAAAGTGAAATTTTCCCCTTACAGCTGAAAAAAAGTGTGGATCATCAAGGTTTGAAAAAGGGGAAGACCTGCTCAAGTGCATTCATTGTCTCCTCTTTAAGTGGGGTCAAGAAAGACCACGCTGAGTCATGAGCATGAAGCCTCGCTAAAAAACACCCACTCTTAACCCTGGCATACCATGCAACTTCTCTGCAGCACAAAGACAAGCTTTATCCCCCTGCACTGAAGGTGCTCTCTCCTGAAACCTCTTATGAGTTGAAGTTGCTTAAAGTTTAATGGGAAAGCTCATATAGAGTGGAGGACATGGTAAGGAAACCTAAACTCTAGCCATCGCTCTGGATCTGACACAGTGCGTTAGGGCATACATTATTACATGAGACAAAAAGATCTGGAGGCAAAGGAAGAAGTGAATAAAAATACTGAACAAATACCACTTAATTGAGGTCAGTGTGATTGAACGCTGCAAGGCTAGGATGGCTTTAGCATAGGTTCCAGATGGCAGGCTGTTATTTCACTGTGCCCTGCTAATACTGCAGGATTCGATGCTGGTAACCTGAGTGTCCCTTGGGCCCCCCGGCTCCTCCAAAGCACTGAAATCAGGGCCAAGCTCCCGCCGCTGCTACTCTGCAGGTTTACTCAACTTCAAAACGGGGAGTGTTTGGATATGGTAGTGGAGGAGGGGTGTGTGTGTGTGTATGCGTGTGTGTGGAGGTGGGGGTTGTGCAGCAGTGCTGGAACAAAGCATGTTAACACCATCTCTGTGTTTAACAAGTTTAGAAACAAGCAGGGGTTTCCTTCAAATCCTCATTGGAGGTTGTTTCACCACTTCTTGACAGCAGGAGAGAATCCTGGAGTTTACGCTTGTCTTTTTTTTTTTCCCTGTGCTGTCTCACGCTAAACTGACTGAAACATTCTGTCATCTAAATGTCTAAGACATGCTACACGTCAATATCTCTCATGACTAATACCTCTGAAGATTAGGAAGGAACACACAGATCAATGAGGCATCATGGAAAACTATTTAAGCTATTCCATTCATGCAGTGTGTTTTCTGCGTTGTGTTGAGATAAAAGTACAGTGAGAACTGAGGTCACCACTGTGAATTTACTTTACATTAGTTTTGGGTCTTGTCCAAGTATAGGCTTGTTTCTCTCCTACCTCTGTTGTTTTCTTAAAAATTAGCCAATCAATTGAATTAGACTAATTTGCATTTAGAATGTAAACTTTCCCCTTCCTTCCCACAAATGTATGCAGAGACAGTAAATAGAAAGCATGCTATACATTTTATCACTGAGATTAAAAAATCAATTACAGCTGGACAGAACTTACAGCTGGCACTGCCTTAATTCAATAAATATCAGAAGGATAAAAGAAGCAGTGCTGCAAAACACCTTTAGATAACCTTAACTACATATGAATTTAGTTTATAGGCCTTTACTTACAAGACTAGTAGTCAGATTGCCAACTTTATAGACAAATCTGGCAGCTGATTTATGTGTCGCACTCTCAAGCGCTGCCACCTTTAGTGCAGTTGCAGAGGGGAACACATTTACACTAACAGTGAAAGCAGATACGTTTGGGTTAATCAGGGTTGCTTTTAATCATTTGGGAGATAAATCAGTTTGAATGTGAATGTTATTCAATCTAAAAACAACTTTTTTTTTTATACTGGTTATGACTTTGGGAACAATAACATCAATGTACCACTTTTGACGTCCACAGTCTAAATGTGCTAGTGCTGTTTAGCATAGCTAATTAAACCAATCAGGAATTACTTGATAGTTTATGATTTAAATAATCACACTCCATCATTTTTTGCATTCAATCAATTAAAAGAAGTGCAATCTTTAATAAAAAATACATTTTAGGGAGCAGAGCAGCTGATAGCAGCACATTCCAGAAAAGACATCTACCTGTCTGTTAACTGAACAGCTTGTTGGTTGTTGTACCAACAAGCTAGCGAAGCGCAGTAAACTGAACCGTGTTCACAGTAGCTTCTGCCTTACACAAAACCACTCTCTGGAGACTGAAGATTGCTGTCATTAGTCTTTGGAGCCGTTTCTAAACAAACTACCGTGTCCAAAGTCTTCGTGGTGAAGGAACATGTCACCCAGCGCAGCGGTGCGGCTCACTGACATGTTTTTAATAGTTTTTGGACAACAATGGAGGTCTACAGCACAGAGGAATAAGATATATCAGGCTGTGGATATACAGCATACACAATACTTGTAAGTAGGATCAATTCATTATTGGTTTGCTCTGTACATGAGATTTACTAACAATAAGAAAAATATAGAAAATTGACTGCCTTATCCCCTAAGGTATGCCAAAAACAATGCAATAAAATCCACTATCCTCAGTTTACTAGAAAGGTGTTAGGCAAAGGGACTCTAATCAGGGAGGAAATTAAATTTTTTAAAGGCCGGATGTTTGAAGTAAATGTGCTCGATAATCTTACTGTCTCTTACTCATGACTGTCTCCACAGCGATCACCACAAGACGTGTACCAGTCATTTGACACCCTCTCTGCCATCTTAATTAAGTTGAATAATGCTAACGATCTTTTGTTTTGCTGGGTCATTTGCTCTTTGACCTTCCACACAAGAAAACAGATGAAAATCATGTTCACAGATTCAGATTGAAGAGATGAACTCAGGCAGATCATCACTCAGACACACAGGCTGAACCTGGGTGAATGGGCTTTTTTTTTTTTTCTCGAAAAAACAGAGACACCATACTCACCAACAACTGCTCAAAAAATAAGACAGATACTCCCTACGTCTCAGCAGCATTAATAAATGATGTTAAAAATAAAGTGTGATCAGCTATCTTGCCACTTTATGAGGAAGCATTCATATAAACCAGAGTGAGGGAAATAGTGTAGCTGCTTAAGTGCAAGAATCAATTTTTTAGATATATCACAGTCTTGAGGAAAATAAAAATCCTCATAATGAAGATTGGTGCGTTGCCGTAATTATGAAGCATACTCTATATATACTGTATAAACAGTGCAGTACATGTGTTTACTTGTGGGTGCTGAGCACAATCCCACACATATTTCTATATAGTGTTTATTGAAATAATGATTTGTTATATTTTGGTCAACACCATCGCATTCAAAATGATTTGTTGCCTCTTTTTCCTGTGCTTAATTTAATCAAATCTCTGTTTAGACACACTAACCGCCAAAACCACACCCAGGCATTTCCAGGGCCATGTGTTAGAATGAGTTCTGGTTTATGTGGCTTTGGAGAAGAAAGCTATTTTAACCACTTTTCAAACACTTTTGTTGATTTATAAGGTGTAATATTTTACTATTAAGAAACAGATAAGAAATCTCTGTGAAATGATTGATTTGATTTTATAAGCCGGAGCTTTTATAGGCCTGTGCTTATTAAAGCTATTTCTTTTATAAGCAGGGGCCCCCCACAAGGAGCAGATCAGACTTTGCTTTGCTTACTTTGTGCTTTTTTTATTGCTTATTTTATTTATTTTTGTTCAGCTGTCACCTTTTTTGTACTGGCAAATCGGGCTACACTGTAGCCTGCACCAGACTCCAGACCTGTAAAACACATTAAAAACACAGCTCATAGCTCATTGTCTTTAGATGCTTCTTTTTGTGCCTGAGCTGCTTGAACTTAACAAAACACTGTGGCTCACCTACAATATCCTATACCTAATATAAGACTTTATTTAGTTGTAATCAGCCCTAATTAGTTAGACCATTAACAATGCTGTCAGGCAAAACAACAAACATATAACAACTTAGTTAATTATAATGAAAAACTTTCATTGACATGGATTGTTCTCAACCCGCAGAGCAACATGCAGTCCTTGAACTGATGTTAACAAATAAAAGTAAATCACTACAACAGGAGCTATGAGCTTTTCAGCTGACAGCAATAAATTATCCCTGCTATAGGTCAAGCTGTGTACTATAGCACAGCAGTTTCCTTTTTCTATGATATTCTTCTAACTCAGCACATCAGCAAGCAGCCTTACCAGTCATGATCTAAATCACATAAGCTCCTTTGATGGTTTCTGCTTGTGTCCAGACACACTCAAAAAAAAAAAAAAATTAAAAAAATCTGGCACATACAGAGCTCTACTTGCGGCTATGAAGGCGCTGGTCTAGAATACTGAAAGCTTGAAAAGAAAATATAAATAACTAATTGTTTTGAATTGTCCAAGTGCTCTACAATCATCCTAACTGAGGCTTTTCATTGCTTCTCCTGTCTAAAACTGTTTTTCACTTTGCACGTTTTATAAGCACTGATTTCAGCACTATGGTCTTCAGCACAGCATCCATATAGTGTTGTGAAATGTACATGTCTTAGCACCATCTGGTCTTTATTGTTTCTGGAAGTAAGCCACATTTGTAAGTCTTCTGGAATACACTGACCTTGGGTTATTGCAATACAAAAACAGAAGCAAGCAATCAATTAATCGCTCAACCTTTCCAATTAATTAATCGCTTCACAGAGAAATTATAGCCTACATTAAAACACAAATTTGTGCACCCACCTTTAGGCCCTGATTTAGAGTACTCATACCTGCCAGAAACAGGTCACTGCAAGATATTCAAATAAAAATATGAGGTGAAAAGCTAAAGCTAAAAAAGGAATCATTGGATGACTTGTATGACATTATATTATTTGACACCTGTTTTACATTTAAAGTGAAAAAGCATACTGGCAGTGGATGAAATTGAACTAACAGAATAATTCATCATATGTGTGTGACATGTCACCGCAAAATGATTACTGTGACGCTTTTTTGCCTTGATGATCATGTGCATATATCAGAGCCATCACTGTTGATTACATCATTATTCATATTCATATAAGTCATGTAAGTACTTTCTAGCCAGGATAGCAAATTTGCTATGCTACCGGACCAGTTGGCTCATACACAATAACTAATAACTTCCATGTTTGCTTCTTATTATTGTACAATCCAAACACAACAACTATAAGCCAGGACAAAAAAAAAAACTAGAAGAATGCAAAACCCCTTTTTTAAAATGAGCCCAAAAGGCACATCCTCCAAGTTGTTCATTTTACACAACACTGCATTGAACAATGAGAAGCCGAGCAATAGAGACATGAGGCAGTGTGTGGGTGGCACAGTGGGCAGTAGGGAGACACATAGATGTGCCAGGGCTCTTTTCCTCCTGATTAAAACTGTTCTTTTTTCATATACTCAGAAAGTATGGGACAAAACAGAGGAAACGGTCATTTACATTCCCAACCATAAGCTGGTCCTAAGCAGCTAATCATTTCAAGCAAGCTGCATGGACTACTGGGGCTACTGTTTACACTTGTACCTACAATGTGACATTTTGACAACATACTTCTCAAATCAGCGTCTTTTGGACATGTTTTTGGAGTGGACAGCTTCTGAAGCCTGTTCTACTAGAAAACCCTACAGCAGCTGAAAATGGAGGGACTTTAACAACAGATTCAATTTAAAAATGATGCAACGCAAGAGTCAACTGAGATCAAGAGACTTCATCATACAGCATCCACCACGTTACACTAGAGCATATGAATAATTGCTGCCACCAGTGAGGCATATAATCACCAGGTAAAACAGACAGATTAACAAAACTAACTCAGATTAAAGCTGCACTAATTGATATTGTAGGCTGGTAAGACACAACGGCAGCAAGATGTAACTGTAAAAAACTACACATGAACATCCATAGTGATCCATAAGTGACATCAATAAATTGCACACATAGCACACTCATATTTAGCAGTCTCCTGGTCTGCCATCTCTTTTTACCAGAATAAGAGGAGACTGGGGGCACTTATATTTTGCAGTGCCACTTCACGATTTAGACTGATAGGTTGCATGTACTTTTACATAAAAAATACTTTGTACAGCTTTAAAGCAGATGCTTCGGATTGGAAAAGGCTGTAAAGGCACTTGGGAGAGTGAGTGGGTTTGAAGTGCATTGAGCAACCCTGTTGATCTACATTGTTAATGCATGCGTGCTGTGGCAACGCCATTACTTATTCAACAGTGAACATGTACTACATATAAAACAGCAGCAAAGTACAGATATCTGGAAATGCAAGCTGGCTGTGAAATTAAGAATATGCTCTCTGATCCAAGAATACATTGCGTTATTGTGTAGAAGGTCACATGTCTATGCAGAAGACAATCAAACAGTTTCTATGCTCAGTAACTTCCTTCAGCAGCGACACTCAGTTTATTAGTGTTTCCTGCCCAAAGGTCATTTAATTAATCAAAGCATTCAAAATACCGTTTATATAATTTTAATAATTTTGAACACTGCCTCTCTAAAAACTAAATGATGCCAGATTAGATGTGAAATATCCAGGGGCTGATGTCCCCTAATGCTAAACACTTCCACTGATAATGAAATCATAAAGGATTTGTTCAAATTTTTGGCTGGACCGCAGGGACCAGCTCTATAAACACAAATGTCTGTGAATGAGTGAGTCACTGACTGAGCAATAAAGTTGGTCAGCCAAAGGCCGACCAATCGTGTAACTTCAGTAGTCGACAGAGTGATGAAGTTACATAAGACAATACTTCTTTTTAAGCATTAAACTCTCTGATGCACTGCTTACTTATTCGGGTGTAACAACATGATCTAAGAACAGTGTTTGAATTATGTTATGCTAAAGTAGACTTTTCCAATAGTAAATTCCAACCTATGCAAAGGCTATGAGTCTACCAACTTTTATATAAGTGCACCTGAATATTACAGACAACAAAATAGCATGGAAGCAGTTGTTTGAAGGCTGTAAAACAATCTATCACCTCATGCGTTGTAACACCTGGGCGCTCAGTGCGATACTACACATTGGAAGATACTTTGAGCACTGACAACAGATGGACATATTTGCACATCTCTCAAAATGTCATGTTCTGCAAATCTATTCTCTGAACTAATATTCTGTATTTGTTATATTGGGCTTTTTCCCCAATAACACATACATCCAGATGCTGAAATTAGGCAATTGTCACAGTACCAAAAGAATTGTCTGTTCGGTAAAAAAAGCTCATCTTGAAATAAATAATATGTCAGCACCCTAGGCTTTCTCAGAGCTGGCCATTTAGATGCAGTCACTGAAAAACATAGAAGAAAAAAAAACATTGATTGTCACTAACAGTGTTTTTATTCAATTTCACCAAATAAAAAATGTTGCTTGAGACCCTTGGGCCTGTTTGAATTGCCTCCTGCTCCAGCTCTGTCATGTCTTATAGTGAAGACACTGAGGTGCAAATTAGACACAGTTTATAAGCTGCCTTTACTCAGTTTGTCTTGGTCTCATAAACACACACACAGACCAATGCACACACAAAGGCACCAAGATGTACAAACATCACACCAAGACTATTAACATGCTACAATACAAACATTTCTCAGTACGTTTAGGCAATGAGGTTGAATGAATACGATTACTAAATCTTCTTTGAATAAGTCTAACTAATTTAAAGTTAAAGAAATATGAAATGCAACCTTGGAATCACTGGAATTAACTGTACCCTGGGCGTTTATGTAGGAGAAAAGTCCTACCAACAGTGGAAAACAGGCCAGTCATCTGCTAAAACATTAATAAGATTGTACAACAACATGAAATAATTATGTTTTTCAAAGAAAGCATTAATAATGCTTATCATCCGTTACATCAGGATGAATCACAGACTGCCACAACATTAAACTAAAGGGAGAGAGCGTTATGGACTTCAGACATTCATCATTTCTATAGGTCTTGAACAGCCTCTTTTAGGTGGCATACAGTAACACATTCTGGTGACCATATTGGAGGCCCTCATCTGTTTGGCAACAGTGGCTGTGAACAGCTGGTGAATAGACCATGTAGAAACAGGTCATTTTTATTGTTGAACAGTACACAATATTCATCTTGTATTTCCGCTTGCTAACTAATAAACAATTGTATCCGTGGTAACTTAATGCAGTGATAGCAACAGTCTTAGTGCCTAATAGTTGCTTACAAGTATTTGACAAGAAAAGCATTTGAAAACTAATTAACACCTTCAAATAACATAAGTTCTGCACATATTTTGTTGTTTTTCTTTGCCCTACAGCTAGAAGATGTGACAGCATGGTAAATTATTTGCAGGAAAGTTGCTATGGAGAATGAGTATTCATTAGAAATGGTATATTTTAGCTTTTCAACAGAGCACAATGCAATGCAGCTATAGAGATCCAGTGCCTTTTCAATAAAAGGAGAGCCTCTCAATTTTGACTGTCTGGCTCTGCCGTTGTCTCCTCCTCACTATTGCTCACTATGCATACATCAGAACGTAGCAGCTGAAAATCGAAAAGCGGCTGCTGGGCTGATATGCAACTGAAATGTTGTTTTTCCATTGGCAAGATATTGCACACTTCAGCACTGCACACACTTCTATTTGCATTGCATGCTCACAGCAAGGGGCGACCACACTTCCTCACGTAACAGTCCTGCTTGGGATGAGGGCCAAGTCATGATGGGTTTCTGCCATCAACTGAACTCTGGACGTCATGGGGAATTGATTGGCACAACATGGTGAGCTTCAACGTGTGCGGTCAAACAACTATTTATTTAGCTTTCAGTAGATCTTTTTTTTTTTTGCTTGTTTTTTAATGTGGGAGTCGCTGTTCTTTGGAGTTTTGTTTTACTCTTACATTTCCAGTTCTTACTTTCGTCTTACTTGTAGCATCTCTATTTTGTGATTTCCCCTCTTCACCTCGCTATTTGAGTTGTCATGAAGTATTCTATAAGTGTTAAGGCTTGAAAATAAAAGCCCTCCACTGGAGAACCACTGGAAAGTGTATATTGTGAAGCTGTTGCAGGAAATTTTAACGTCCAGGGTTAGAGACTGACTCCTTGTTTGTTGGAAGCATCTATATATGGAAAGAAATGAATACCAGAAACAATGCAACTACAATTACGGTGGTTACAGGAACTAGTCCAAGGACTTTTTGTAATTTGGACAAATCTAATCTCCAACAAATCACCAAAGTAAGCAGCCTGCTGCCTTTTTTTGTGGAAACTGCAGTGCTGTGTCCGCATTGTGATCACAGTTGCTCAATGCTTGACACAGTACCAGAGCCCAGTCAGATGAATATCTACCACTAGAGGATCCGCAAGATTTTTTAGAAGGGAGAGATGGTACACTAAAAAATGGGCTTCACATTCAATGTGGCCATATTTTTCCTTATTAGCTGCTTTGTTATGCAAATATAAATGGGGTCTGTGGACTGATATTGTGCCAGGCATTCTCTCTAAATACTGTGAAAAACATCTCTATTTCCATGTTGACTAACTCAGCACAGCAAGTTCTACCATGAGAAAATCTGAGGATGGAACACTGTATGATGTAATATAATTATATTTATATGCTATAATTAATATACAAGCCTTCCTTTTTGATATAAAAGCCAGGGCTGGCATAGTTACATGGAACATTGGGAATTATTATCCCCCTCTATTTATGTACCGTATGTACTGTATGTACTTCTGTATAGCACATTTAAAATTGCTTGCCCAGACAATCTGTCACGATACATATTCCTTGAGATCTTAAATGTCACATCTCAACCTACGTGTATTTAACTGTCATGATTCACAAAGGTTTTCCAACAACCACAAATCAACCACAAATGGTTAGTCTGGTCAAATTGTACAACTCACTGAGCTACCTGGATGATATAGTAGGCCTATGTACTGTAAGTATGCTGCATTTTTGACAGTGGATTCCTTCATAAAAGACGACTCACTCACCAGATCAGATCTACATGAATCACGAGGGTGTAATATTTTTCATTCAAAATGGTGATTTTCACTGAAAGGCAACAAATTGCTACTGTGTACAAGATACAAAGAACCATCTACTACGTCAGAGGGTTCTTTGTAACTTGTGAATGAACATTAGCGAATGAATTTCTGAACGAGTGGAGTAAAATAAAGGGGCATAAAAAATGCTTCTGTGATTTTTATGTTAATAAAAATGTATACATGTATGCGACCTTGCATTTATGAACTATATAATTATTCTTATCTGTTTTCTTTGAACTGAAATGTAGCAACCTGCTGGAGAGATTATGGGGAAATAAACTCATAGAACCAAAAAGATTTTTGTCAACTAATTAACACCCACATCTTGAATCTTAAATAAACCGCTTAACATCAAAGCTGCTCAATTTTACACCTTACCACACAGGAATTATCTCCTCACTGGTGTGAAATGCCATTAATACAAATGCTTTGGATACCATGAGCCGAGAGAACAAGGCTTTTGCATAAGAGTTGTCATACTGAAGTCATGTCTGTAAATGCAACTGTTTAATCTTTGGATAAGGGCAGCTAAATCATTGTTCACACGCAATTTATAGTGGAAACTCTGGGCAAATACCTCACCAGGCCTTTGCAGACCATTAGACAAGACAACTTGATTTGGTTCAGTGACTTTAATGTTAGATGAAAATGTGAAAAGAAATGTAGAAAGAATGTGTAGATGATCATAGAGAGAAATTCTCTTACAATATCTTACGGTCTGGTTTGGCTATGTTAAATGAATTTCATTGTTAGGTGCCTGGTGGGCATTAGGGATGAAATATACTTTTTTTTTGGGGGGGGGGGGCTGATTTTTTTAGGCATTGTCTAAAAGCAGCTTCACAGATAACCTCAAGGCTTACTGTTCTATAAATTAGATGGTGAATGCTGAGAGTGTAATTATTACACTAAAATTTATAGCCATCATATTAAACTCAATGTATCCTGCCAATACAATTTCAAGAAAATACTACTGAGCAAGAATCTTTATGGAGGATTAGTGATAATGCATGTTACTAAAATAGCTTTCCAGTTATATCATGTTACTAAGTACTGGACCAGTGGAAGATACAGTAAACAGTCACATCTAATGACACCTTTACTTTACTCTGAACAACAATCTAAATGGGTCTGCACTACAAATGATGACATAAGTTACCATTTTCAACATTCAAAAGGATTGATATACACTGAAATGTCCACATTAAAATAATAATAACTTAATGGAATATATTATACATATTGTAACTAATCTTCATGCCTCTGTTCCACTGATTGCTTTTCAATAATGTTTGGGACTTTTTGGGTTAAACTATCTGTAATGGATGGATGGGCTCAAAGTGCAGCATATAAAGCCTTTACGTTTTATATAGTATTTCAGAAAGCCTGCATTTACTGTACACAGCTGTACCTCAGCCTCGATTATTGAATAATCTGTTGATTATTTTAATGATACAAGTCACAAATTCCCAGACCCCAATGTGATATCTTCATGCATACAAAACCCAAATTTTTCTATGTATGTAGTTTAGAATGATAAACTGTTGAGGATTTCTGTTACAGCAGAAAGTCCTCACATTGAAGAATCAAATCAAGACCCAGAAAAATCGATTATCAAAAAAGGTTGCAGTTGCTACACTTTTGAATATTCATGAGTTTCATTTTAATGACAATCAATATAGCGTTCATGGATGGTTTTGAATTAGTTGTTTTCAGCTCCCACAACAATATCTGCTGTTTTGTAGATCATGAAAGAAATAGAAACAAAGCAAAAGCTCCACGCCTATTAGATTGCCAAAGCACTGTGTTGCTGCTTAGTCTTTGTTGCATACAACAAGTGCATCTTGGCAGAGCAATGTCAACAGCAGCCAAAACCCTCTATGTGTGTCTACACTGTTGGTTCCATTAGTCTTCCAGCTAAGCAGCCATGTAGATAAACAGGCCACTGTGAGATTAAAGTACTCTGATTGCAAGAAAAGTCAAAACCACAATAACCAGATTGCCGACACTTTTGTGAAAATAGGTCATACATGAGGTTACTTGTCAGACTGCTAAAACATGTGCTTGAAATGAATAAGGCAATTACACTGTGAAATTAAATTCATTATTATGATTTTACACACAATGGCTAATGCTGGTTGTGTTGACATTGTTCTGTTAATTTATCTAAATGCCCTATGGACTTCAGTGGCAAGCTAATCTGAAAATAATCTGATTACATACTGTATGTTTGTAATTTGTTTGCAATTAAATTTAGAAAACATTTTTCAGCCCTGCTGCCAGTACTGCATGAAGTTGCTCAAATCATTATCTTAAATCAACCAGCATAACTGTCTTGCATGTGTATAATCTTACATTTCTTTAGAGCTCTCTCTAAATGCATCCAAAATTGATCGGTCAATCAATGCTTTAGCAACTGCTTTCAATAATGTGTGTGAACGTATTTTGTTACGGTAGTGACTGATATATAAATAAATAAATAAATAAATAGGAAATAAAAACCCATCAGGGGTATTGTTTTCCGTGTCACCATTTTGTAAGGGAGAGGTCAGCAGAATCAGTTTATGTTTTTGATGATGGCATTTCATATTTGAAAAATGAGGCCTGTCACTAAATGTCATCTTACCACCTCTTTGTCATCTCATCACTCTTTTCACAACTTGTCACACTGAGGCCCAGTCTGTGACACGGGCAAACTGTTAGCTTCCTTCCAGGCAGGCTAGTGGGCTTTATTAATATTTATAGAATAACAGCTTAAGGTCAGCCCCCTTGAGAGCTATCACTCCACTTTGCTGCCTAACGCTTGCAAAATATATTGACAACTCCTTTTCAGCACTCCCCTGCCCCCTGAAAATGTCCCTATGCAGGTGTGCAGCAGGTTTCAAAAATATGCCACTTTTCTGCAGGAACAAAGAAAATAAGTTTACTCCCATTTGATTTAATAACCTGCACAACTGGGGGAGCTGAAGTCAATTTCAAAAGACTTGAAAAACAACAGAGCGGTGATTGAAAAATCTTGTTACTG
This sequence comes from Thunnus maccoyii, assembly GCF_910596095.1. Taxonomy (NCBI): domain Eukaryota; kingdom Metazoa; phylum Chordata; class Actinopteri; order Scombriformes; family Scombridae; genus Thunnus; species Thunnus maccoyii. The sequence continues at coordinate 27,125,546 of NC_056538.1, read as the reverse complement.
AATGATAAAAAATGAGGCTCATTCATGATGTCATGTTATGGATGTCACCACCATGGTGTCTGGTTGGATGAAAAAAGCAGGCCCTGTTGTCTCAGAGTACTGCCAGCCAGTTTGAGCCAGTTTTCAGTCAAACGTTTGGCCCAGGACCTCCGCAGTAAAGAACAACGCTTCTCATGTCACTCGTCTCTTGTCAATAACAAACAGTTGTGAAGCTGATGCTTGACATGAAGTGACATGCACATGGACATAATCAAAGGGGGAAAGTTTCCTTCTTTAGATGCTATCTGATTGCTTGGATTAGTGAGACACAGAATACAGGCCTCAAAATTATTTCATCACTCTTTAGCTCAAATAAACGTTTCCAGAGCCATCTTGATGAATAGAGGCAGATTATACTATTGCGTGATGCCGTGCGTACTGCAGCATGTTCACCAAGCACACTTTGGTAATCAAATAGCCTTGCTGGCTTTAAAATGATTGTTCAGTTTGGGAGATTTTACTAGTTTTCCTTCTCACTGAGCTTGTAAAGTTGTAGATGTCCTCATGTCTATGTAATTCCTCCGATGTCTAAGTTTACTAGTTTATCTATTGGTCGATACATTTAATGACACATGAAAAAAAAAAAAACATGTGCGTGATTGTCTGACTTTGGCTAAGAGGGAAAAATTGGGAATTTAGCCCCCCAAAAATGATCCCTTCAATCATAGCTAAATACATTTCCTTTGAAATAGTTCTACTAAACTTTCACTACACTTTAGTGTGCAATTTGGAAGATAAGGTACTAACAGATGCTGACAGGAAGCTTGTGCCAACTTTATTCAAAAAACAACTCTGATCTGAAAACGTTTTAATGTCTTATGAAGGGGCTTAATCAGTGAAGAGTATGATAAGCTTATAAATGTCCTGCACCTTCCCTTTAATGTACCCTAATTTGTATCCTTTAAAAATACCTCTGTCATAGCAATCACAGCTTTAACTCATACCAACAAATTAGCATGAGATCTGACAGGAATTCGCCATTGAAGTGAAAGACTGTGAAGTTAAACCTTACAAATGGTCTGTAATATTGTTAGCAGTAAAATATAAGTAGGCCTCCCAAAGTCATTCCTGAAATAAACTCCACAAGCACATTTTTCATGAAGCCTACTTTGACCTGCTGAAAGCATCGCTCTCAAAAGCAACGTAGTTTCATCTGCAATGCAACGAACCAAATATATCCACTATCATTAATGTATTATGACTGTATAAAAATTGCATGTTGTTTATCCACCTGCTGTAACCGCTGTCACAAACATTTAAATGAGTTTTAGATTAAATGGGGGCAGTTAAATTACAGCATGTTAACCAAGCGATATAAAATTAATAAACATTTCATAAGATTCTATTCTTAATGATGTGCAGTTTATCCTAAAGAAAGTCTCACATGATCTAAACAAAGCTCAAATAATCAATTAAACAATTTTATTATATAAGGGTATAAGGGAAATAGCAACAGGTCAGATTTCACTGCTGAAATATCATTGTCCAGCATTGGATAGTGGCCTGCTAACATGTATTTTACTTTTTAGAAATGCAAGCCACCAAACTCCAACCAATCTTTACTTTTTCAACTACAAACTAAAACTCCCTCAGTGTTGCAAAAAATAAAATCACATAGTCGTGTGGCCAGCTAACACAATAAACAGTAGCGCTGAATACAAAGAAATGCTGGCAGATTATTAAACCCACCAATTGCTGGATAAGCTGCCACCACTCCCCTAAAAATAGTTGTACTGTATTAGATATGTGCAGGCTTGCGTTGCCTTACATAAACTGTAAACACAGTTCTTAAAGTGCTGGAGCCTTATCATTCAAAACATTACACAGGCATATTGACTACAGCCTTACAGTATATGTTGCTTTTCCAACTCTAAATCACTAGGGTTTAATTACCTGCAAATTAACTGCCGTTTCACTATCTTGCATAAGATTATCCTGGTCATGATGAAATGCCACTAGGGAGGCTGTTCTGATGGGAGGATTCGAAGATGCAGAAAATATAAGATGCCACTTTGTTAGCATGATAGCTACAAGGAATGTGATGCCTGTCAGCTAGATCACGCTCATAATGTGACCTTCAAACACTGTAAGGACATCTTATTATTCCTGTCACTTTTTCAAGTTCAACATGAGTTGAAGTTCCATCATCAAATTAAAGGCTTTTTTTTTTTTTATCTGCTGTCTGTAGCTTCCACAGCCACAGTATATGCACAACAACATGAGTGGAGCAATTTGCTGCAGTGCATTTAATTCTAGTGGTTTAAAACACATTGACCCGACAGTTGGGCAGAGTCGGTCTGTGAACAGTAGTTGGGAGCAATTTGAAATGGTCAGCCTCAATTTCTCTCCATCAGTGGAGAGTTTTTTTAGTACGTGATGGACAATCAAACATAAAGGTTTTCAAAGCCAGTAATGCCAAATTTGCTCTATGAGAACGTATTGTTTGATTACACGTACTCGGATGTTTAACGTCTGATGTGTTTTTTAGGGTTTGGACTTCCTCTGTTCATTTCATTTGCTACCACAGGTCTCCATTTTGACATTTTGAGACCTACCTGTGTCTCACAATGTCAGACATAACACTAGAGCTCAGGTGATGATTTGATGACAAGAGAAAGAGAGAGATATAATTCCAGTCAAGAGGCACAGGACCAATCACAGCCAACTCCAATCAAAGTTAAAAAAAAAAACAGAATTAGTTTGACCCCTAATGACTCATCTTAGAATACACTTGGCATACATTAACAAAAATGCTTATTAGACCTTAATCCTGTTTTAACAGCTATCTACTTGTGCATTCCCAAGAGCAACTTTGATGGTGAAAGTTAAGATAGAAGGGAGAGAGTACTGTATATGTGCATTTGTGTGGTATGGCAACTAATTTTTGGGTGCACCCAAATTTTGTGTTGAACAACAGGAGGTAACTGATTAATATACTGACAACACTGCCACTATTGTTTGACATTCTTCAATAAGGGCAATCCAGACCTCCCATTATAAATCTGACTAGTAGGGATGTCTCGATCGAATCTTTTCAGCCCTGATCCTAATCTGTGTCCTTTAATGACGGGCATCTGCTAATAGCATAACTTAAATTATGGATATGATATGAATGAAAGTTTAACTGGGAGAATGCGACTCCTGAAATTAACGTGAAGCGATCAGCTAGAGAGAAGACGTGTCACTGAGTTGTTGGAACTACAGAAACGCTCAGTCCACTTGCGATGTGCAGTGATGTTACAGTGTGGAGTTTCTTCCCTCACAAATTACCTCTGGCTGATTTCAGTCACCGGCTGCACATAGCACACAAATCAGATAAGTTTAATTTTGGCATGTTGTTAAATTATTCCCGGATTTAACATTAATTAGCGACAGATGATATGACAAGCCACTGGAACATTTGTCAATTTAGCTGGTAAAAGCTAAAAAGCTGCTGTGTGAATGTTTTATACACTGTTCTTTGCTCACAAGAACGAGAGAGGAGAGATTTCATTAGAATTTAGCAAAGTCATGTATAATCCAACCCCAGTGTAAGAACTCAGAGTCACAAACATCGGACCATCCAAATAATTTTTCACATTTGCACACTCAAATTTTCACTCACATACGCAGTGAAACACTCACACTGTAGAGCCCAGATGTGAGGAGCAGCTGTGCAGCACTAGCAGGCTGAGGAGGAGTACAGTAAAGCAAGAATCAACATATGATCTGGTTTATTTTAGCCAGTTCCAATCCATCAAAATATGCCTTTAAACAGCCCTTATAATGATCCTTAGGATAGACTTGGACCATCCCTATATTCTAGTTTTTCAGGAAACACTCTTGGAGATGCTTGACTGGGAACTTTATCATCTGAGAATATTTGGAGATGCAAAGCAGTGTTTCCCCTAGGTTGACTGCTTTGGGGCAGTGGAGGGGGGGGGGGGGGGGGGGGCTGAGCAAAACTCGGAAGAGACTCAGCAGCCAGACATTTCTCCGTTCTCTGTTTAAGGCTGTAAATTCTGTTTTCAGACCAAATCAGGCGGTTGAGCGGAGGTATGTGGGGGGAACTGGGCGTGTTTGTGCTCTAGAACGTAACCACTGTGAAACAATCAGAAAATAACGTTTTATTGATCTGATTCACTGGCTTGCACGCTACCACCGCTCCCTCTCTTCATTCACTCTAGCTCGCTCAACCACAGCTGCTCTCTCTCTCTCTTTAAAAAAAAAAAAAAAAGAGTCGGGAAGCCGACAGCAAAGCCTAACTTTATTTTTAAGGTTATCAAACAAAGAGAAATGTCCTCCCTTTTTCCTAGTAATGTCTGTGTACTCCCTCATAGCAGGGTTTTACAGCTCTGATCAGTTTGATCTCCAGCTGTGATTGGTCACCACAGCCTTCAGCCACAGTGATGTCGGGTTGCGTTTCTGGATCAACTTTCTTGCCGCAGGCTGCTGCAGCATCAAAACCCCCGCAGCCTAAACGCACTATCCCTATTCAAATGAATAGGAGACCCCCTGATTTGGTCTGAATACGGCTTAAGAGCAGCTGAGACTGACACTAAAATGAAAATAGCTGGTCCACCTTAAAGGTCAGTCCACCTTAAGTGAGCCTGGTCAGGTTAGGCTAACCCATTGTCACTAACTTTGGAGCTAACCTCCTTCACTTTGCAGCGGTTGGGGAAACAACAGATGTTACTTTTCTTGGTCTTGAGAAGCTGCAGCATTTATTGACTGACACACTTGTAGCCTGTACTGTACATTTACTGCCAGATTGACAAATTACTGCTTTTCCTCTGGTCTGCTCGCATTCACCATCACTTTTCTGCCACTCGCTAAACACACACACATTACGCACTGCCTTATTCCTTGACAGAGCGATGCTACTCTTATAACAGTACCATTCAGGTAGATGTCCTTTGAAGAGTGAGGAGAGGGAGGATGACTGAAAACAATTCCACGGTAACTAGGATCTTATCATCATGCTCTCACTGTGCATGTGAAAATCATTAGTAGCCCGTTGATATTAATGATCGTATGAAACTTCACAACGGTGCTCATAATTATGAATGAATGAATGAATATAGGGGAAACACTGCAAAGAGAACAGTGTTTGCACTAAGTGCACCTGGTCCTGTAAAATGGCCTCATATTATATTTGGCTGTTAACAACCATGCAAGGTAACTATCTGATCTAATCAACCTCACAAAATGGCTACCCCTGCCATGACTGCTACCAAACCATGTTTAAAAGTAGAAATGAGACAGTCGAAGGCATCCACATGCTTTAACAGATGCATACCTACTCTAATGTATGAAAAAGAATCAGAAACAGCTTATAACAACGTAGACTTGGTTGCACCTCAGGACCATGTATTCCAACTAATTTGGTACTCTCTTCTTTTGGTACTTTGGCACTCTGCTAGTTACCTCGTGTTTGTCTGTGAAAACTCAAATGCAGACACATCTAACATCCACCAAGAAGGATCAAATTTAATACTATGATATGGCTTGTCCCTGTTCAAAATGCGAAAAATAATCAGGTCTTGGGTTTATCAAAGGGCTTTGGCTTACACTGCATCTGAGGTCAAATGTGACAGAACCAAAGCACAAAGTACTACAGAAGTAAATGTGCCTTATTATTTTTTGCCATTATTTTTCCACACTGTGAGCATACACAGAGGAAGTGTTAGATCATGAATCGGTGGTCTTAATGTGTCAAGAACAGAAACAGGCAATAGACCAACAAGTAGCTAATGGAGAGAGCCCCGGCTGCAGACAATAAAGACATAACATCTCTTGAACAACCTCCAATGTCTTCCCTACGCCCTTCACAAATTAAATCAAGATGAGACAAAAGAGTGGCAACCGGTGAGACATTTTACTCCACAATACACTAAATTTGCTGTTCCGTGTGATATACAGTACATAGAAGGACGGTTTGCATTATTAATGTAAAAGAGATGCAGGATTAATGCATGAAGTGGGGGTGTAGACTTCCACTATCTCACAGCTTACACTGAGGATGATGCTTCTGCCCTGTGAAATATTCTAAAGCTATTTGAAATCATGTGAGGCGGACAGCAGATTTTAAGAAAAACCTGTGGCACTGAGCAGACAACACTATATCAAAGTAGGATATGTTTGGATAATGAGTAACACACCTGCAGATTGACATTACCTTCTGCAGCAATGAGAGTCATCTTAAAAAAAATTCCTACATGCTTACTATGAAAAATCGCGCACAAAGGGGAGTCTGTTGCCGTGTGCCCAGGAGAAGAAATACTACCTCATGTCTGGGGGCTCAAATGCATAATTCCAACTCCAACCTCACTCCTCATATACTTTATTTGAGTGATTCTGACTTTCAGCACCTAACAGGTGTAAGATTCCACTTCTTTGAAAAATGGATCTGAAGTTTTAGAGGAAACAGTCAACATGGCAATGCTCCAGAATAACAGTGAGTGTGAAGACACATCTAACATATCCACCCAAAGGATATAATACTTAATGCTACAAATAAGGAGGCAGTTGTTTTAAGGTTTCAGCATACTGCAGTTGCATAGCAGTGTTACAGCATTTATATAGCAAAGTTAAGTGCTTGAGTTATGTTTATTTCCCAGCTAACAACACCAAGGTGAAACCGACTAGGGATTACACTGCATTCAAATTTGCAGGCTCTTTAGTTATTCAGAATGACCTTTGCTTTTCAAATGTTTTATTACTGCCAGACACTTTCATTACATTAAAATAGATAATAACATAATAGAAACTTTCACTTAAATAGTCAATGTGATGATGCAGTGTATTAAGGGGGAAAAAATCCGATTTGATTGGTTCCTATCAGCCTATCAGCAGCATCTATACTAAAAAGGAAAGTGGTGACTATCCATGAAGAAAAACTGCTATGCAACAATCAGTTGGTCACTTGGTAACACCACATGCCTTCTATTTCTGCACTGCCCTCAACTTATCACACAAAGTCTGTAGCTGTCCTGACAACATTTGAAAAGATGAAGGAGTCTGTGTGTGTGTGTGAGTGTGTGTGTGTGTGTGTGAGAGAGAGAGAGAGAGAGGGAGAGAGAGACAGAGAGAGGGAGGGAAAGTGAGAGAATGCAGTGCCCAGCTTTCATGTCCAATAATGTGGTATAATTGTGACAGCTACCCATTAGTTCTATGTGTGATAAATCACAAGATGACAGACTGCAGCTTCAACTAAGCATAATGCTCCAGGCTAAAAAAGAAATTAACCTCTCAAGTTAAAAAAGCAGGTATGCAAGGATTACTGACTGTACAAATTCACAGGAAAAACAGAGAGTATCATTTACAGGTAAATATCAAATACAGTTATCTTGACTTTACTAACATCAAGATCCATTTTAATTCTCTTTACATTCAAAGCAGAAAAAAGTGCTGCTTTGCTAATTATCTTTCATTTTCAATGGTCATGACATCATTTCTATTGTCATGCTTTCCACTTAGCCACACAAAAAATGGAGAACGTACTCTTCACCATCTACCGTATCCATTTCCCTCAGATGCAGCCATTTTCTCCCTAGATGACCAAACAGTTCTCACAACAATTATTACTTGAAATACACCATATCCCCTCGGAAAACTCCAGAGGGACATAGGCATTTCATTGTTTCCTCTGTCATCGTTCTGCCTCTGTACGCTGCCAACGTTAGTTCAAACACAACAATCGTTTATGGAATATAACAAGGTCCAACTGCAACTTACATGTCATCTTTCTTTCAGCAATCTGTCCTTTGGAGAATAGCTGTGTATTCAGTTCACAATGAAATAACAACAAAGGCGAAAAGACAAGCAACAGATTTTTCATTTGTGATCACAAAGGGTGGGTTGTTTCCCCTCTTATCATGCAGAGAACTAGTGCTGAGGCTGCTTCTCAGAGCTCATCAGCACGACAAAGACAACTGGGAGAATGCAGCCTTGTTCTACAAAGGTTAACCTCGGCGGGACCTAACAACTTCAGACTTCTCATTTGATTCCTCCACCAAACACTTGCCATGGAGGACAGAGGGGCCCTGGATTCCCTTGGATTTAACCTCTAATATCTGAGGTCACGCATCCCACTACGGCCGATGGTGGCAGTAACACCCCCCCCACACACACACACACATACACACACACACACACACACACACACACACACACACACACACACACACACACACACACACACACACACACGGTAGATTCTTTACTATTAATGGCTGTCTGGATGTCTGCAGCATGTCCTGGGAAAAGTTTCTCTACTAATCCAGACTGAAAATAACCCAGTATTTATTAGTTTTTATTTATAATCACTCATCAAAAAAACTCAGATCACAATGGGCAGCTGCACTTTTTTAAAGCCAAGTACTAATCTGAAGATGTGAGGATGATGCCGAGTACCGAACCAATCTTTTAACTCACTTTTAATTAATAATCCAGCCTATACCAGCAATTATCTCTACCAGCAAAATCTACCACCAGCATCACTAGACTCGAAGGTATACTTGTATGCGTGTGAGTTGGTCTTACAACTTGCCCAATCAGAGTGTAAAGCTGGTCTAAGCTGTGTGTAGGGCCCCAACAATGACTCCCAGGGGTCCCGCTCACGCTTTTACTCCTCCGGTCTCAAATGTTTGTGAACTGCAGAACATTCAAATGGAGACCTTTCTTAATCTGTGTCACTCAATTCAACTGGTTTTTGAATGTGACCCCATGTGATAATGCAGTTTTTTTTAAAGGCTTTGCCCAATAAATGTGATACAATAAAACGTTAAAATGCCAAATCGGATATTTAAAATTCAATTTGATGTGAAAATAATAACAGGACTACATAGTTAATTATGTATTTCTTTGGATAAACTATGTTTTTTAACCTGTTTTTAGCTGATTATTATTCTGTAGTAGAAACACATCAGCTATGCAAATTGTCCTAAACCTTGCTCCTTTTAAAACGACACCAGCACACATACAATCCACTGGAAACTGCTACCACACTACAATATAGAGGCTGCTATAAAGTTGAATATGCACTCACCTGCACAGTAAAAACAGGGAGGCAACAGCCCAAATCCAAACCATAACTAATCGACAGCTCCCTCTATATGCATTTAAATATAAAAACAGCGTTTATAGTCATTCTCATCTATATGGTCCGTACAGTCTTCATACAGCAGTGTGCTTAAACCTACCTTCAAATTCAGCAAGCAAGTCCTTCTACGTCTTCATCCGTTATTTATGTGCCTATGTCACATCATTTAGGACGCGTTGCAGCCATTCCTATTGCCCAGCCTGACTGGAAAGACAACTGTGGACTTTTTTTGATTCCTTACTATCAAATTCAGACAGTGCGAAGGCGGTCTATAAAACATTTAGGCTGGTAAAAACCGCGGAGCAGGTAAGCCTGCCGTGCTGCACCGTTCACGAAGCGCCGTTAATCTCTGTCCGAGGAATATAACGTGCGGGCAAATGGGCAGATTTATATAGAGACAGCATAAACAAACGGCGCAAATGCATAAAAAGACAAGAAAGACATCCTTCTGTGGTGAAACTGATCGCTGATCCCTACATTAGTTCTCCGTATGTGCCTCTCTGCTGCATGATGCTTGTGTGCAGCTGTCCGTTTTATTATTCTGCAACACTGGCAAAAAAAAAAAAAAAAATCTCACTAAAATTAACCTTACCATTCTGAAGACACATCCAATGTAGCAGGCCTGTCCCCTTGACAATTCACCAATACAGTCTGGGATGCCCCTAAAAAAGCCCTTATGTTTTCTACTTCGTCTCCTTCTTCTTCTTCTTCCCTCCGTTTCGTTTTGATAGTACCCGGAGCAGGCGAGTGTATTTCCACTGTGCACGACACGGTACGGCAAAAAAAAAAAAAAAAAAATCCTCCTCCTCCCCTCCTCCTGCTCTTCCAAGGTGCTGCTGCTGCTGCCGCTGCTGCCGCTTACAGCGCACTGTGAGAGCCACACATGGATGAGAGAGGCAGCCGTCCAACATGCACATCAACACGCACAGACCTAATTGAAATCCTTCGGGAGAAATATGTGAAATAGTCCCTGGACGCACAGTGAGGGAAAAAAGGTGACACGCCAGCCGGTATGCTGGGGAATGACAGGCTGCGTGGTCCCTCACGACTTTGGGAGCAGGGATGAGTGTGCGTCTGTGCGTGGTCGCCCCCTTCGGTACTAGGCTATAGTCCCTCCACATATCTGCCTTTCCTTTTTTCTTCTGCTTTTTTATAGGAGGCCTTTCCAACTAGGAAATATAAATACATTAATGAATTAAAATGACAAAAACATGTGACTTCATGGGGACATAATTTTGACTTACAGTAGTCAAAAGTTTGACTCATTTCAAATATGTAACCTAGTCAAAACGTTTACTTAGTAACTACTGTTATATATATACTGCTATAGTATGTCCAGTATATGCATATTATACATAAGTGCCAATATAAGAATAACTTGTGTAATCTGTTTTATGGTTTGCAACTGACTATGGAGAATTTCCTCAAATATAACAATAAACAAACAAACTTCTAACTTCAACGTACAAAGCCATAACTAAGATATAGTCAAAGTCATAATCATAAGATATAAAGTAGTTCTTTTGAATTTTTAAGATATAATTACTGAGGTTCCTAAGAGAATGTTGTTTTTTTTATTATTCTTACTTATCCCCACATTTCACTAGTTATCTGTGTATTTACCTGGCAGGGATCTGCATATGTAATGTTTGTTCATATTAGGCTTGCTCTCCTTCAATAAATAAATGTTGGGAGTAAACCTATAATCAGTTGTAATTGTTTGACTTGTTTTGAGTGAAATCGTTGTTTGTGAGTTCCTAATAAATATTTAAGAAGGAGCAGCAGAACCTGATTAATAAATGTGATGTTTAAATGATTTTCTGTTTGAACTGTGAGCAGTTCAGTCGAATAGTCTAAATGAGCATGTTTAGCATTCAGGCATTAACAGGTTGTCTTAATAGACAACTACAATGTACCAGTAGGCTTATACAACAACATATTTCAGCAGTTAACAAGTGTTTTTCTCAACCTATGCTGAAACCTCTGACACTATAGGTTAGCAAGGGAAAAAGACCATCTGTCTTGTTTCATCTGACAACACTTTTGTCTGGCCAGGTTAAACCCATTGCCATACACTTATCTCCGATTCCTAGTTTCTCCTTGTGAGTTAAAAAGACTGGTCAAGAGTTCCTGGCCCTGGAAGTGTGTTTGGTCACCCAGAGAACAAGAGAGGGGCCATGTGTGGCCTTTAATTCACTGCATTGTCTGCCAAAAGCTTATCTTGGCCAGACTGAGAGTCTTACTGCTCACGGGCTGTGAATGGATGAGTGAAAAGTTAAATATGCTTTCAAATGTAAAACTGGAGACTGGCCTGGTATTGTGGTCGAATCGTTGTGGGAATGTGAGATTTGCCATTGACCCCGGCAACAGGAGGAAAGGGGCCAGTTTCAGTTAGAAAGCTGTATTCAGGCTCATGTTTGCAGGTGGTAGGCTGCAATTCGCTGGTTATGCACCAATTTTCATGTGGCTCCTTGTGTGAAAAATAAATTGATGCAGGTTACATCTTGTAGCTTACACTGGTAGTCTTTCCTCAGCCATCAAACACAACTATAGTTTTTTTTTTTTTTTTACAGAAGAATAAAACAAAAAGCACAGAAAATATAACAAAGAATAAAGCATAAAATGACCATATGAATTCACACATCTGACAGCAACAACATCAGCAGATGTTTAGCACTAATACATTTAAGAAGTATAAAATCTAAGCAGAAGAAACTAGGAGGCACTTAGAGAGCACAAACCTCTGCCAAGACATCATTCCTGTCATTTAATTTTTAATTGATTACTTGACCATTCCCTTAGGATCTTGAATGAAACCTGTATCTCCATTGTTTTAATAAGTCAGTTGTTATGGCTCTAAAAGTATACTACACCTGTATCTCAACTTTTAGATCACACATCTTTAGATTAAAACAAATAAAATATCTACTATAGGATAGGAAATCGTGTTCTGACATAAGTTTCAAAATTCAACAAAAGAGAGGACAAGGAGATAAACATTACCAAATGTATTCATATCACAGCTGTACAGCTGTTGTACCTGTTCAGTGAAATGATATCTGTTCTCATATAATCATAATCATAGTTGTAATTAGAACATGCTGTATACATGAGTCAAGAGATTATGTGTAAAAAATGTTTAACTGTGTCACATACTGTAGATAAATATCTCCACTATATATAATTAGACTTATGTGGACTTATATCTGATCAATAACTGTTGACATAATTTTGTGATCTGTGTGAATAATAAAAAGGCCTAGCCATATAATATACTTTAGCATGCACACAGCGGTTAATCAATAGAACAAAGTCGGTTTCTGTCTGCTCGTGAATAACTTATTCAGTTGCTGTGAACTTGTGAAACGTCAGTCTGCTGCACCATGTTCTCGCAATATGCGACGAAACAATGTGTTTGCTTTTGAATCAAGGCTTAGTGCTGTGACTCAAATTATATGCCCCATAAAACTCTTAATTACAGAATGCTTGGCTATGCTTTACTCCCACTCCCTGTCTTCCTTTTCCTTTCCCCTTTCCTATTGTTTGTTAATGAACATATTTAATCATCAAAAAAACACAAGTATGGTGTATGTGGAGTTCTCCGGTCTTGATATGGGTGGCATTTTGTTGTATAGCATCTTGTCTGCCACAGCAGAGCATATTTTGGGAGACTGCTGTATAGATTTAATAATTTTGTCAGGTATCAACCTTTACTTCACTCACAGGAAGTCACAGTTCGCAAAACTTAACAGCAAAATACAAACTCTGTGCTGAAAACAGCAGCTTTGAGCCCAGCTGATATATCTTTGGGCTTTCTTGCCCCTTGAGAAGCATTTGATCATGAAGTGTGGCAGCTTACAGATATCACCTAACCTTAGATAAGCTCTCAAACCACCTTTCCCATTTTTTTGAATATTGAAACTATTTTCAAATATTTACCTCTCACAGACATTTTGAGCCACCAACATACATGACATATACAGCAGCTTCAGTTTTAACACCCTCAAAATCTCAAGCACTACATGTAAATGCGTAGACGGTACTGTTAGCAGTTACAGGAGTTATTGTTTCTTCATCTTGATGAATAAAACCCCAAATCATGTATAAATTATAGTCTCCTCTTGATTAGACAGATTGAGGGCATCCGTGTCACAAATATGATGGCTGCTTTACTGTTTGTGAGCAAGAATGCTAATAACAGTATAAGACTAGCAATTACCACAATATGCTATTACAGCTACAAACAGAATTGCAATTACATTTGTAAACGGCTCAGCAGTCATATATTACATCATTTATTTTAAACGGTGCTCACATGGACACTTAAAATGATGTGTCAGTTTGAATTCAACTGTACTTAATAATTGTGAAAAAGAAACTTCAGTAAGAGCACATATAATGATGACACACAACTACACAAAGTACACAAGTATTACATTAGAGAGGATGTTTAAAAAATGTATAAGCAGGCTGTTCTTAATTATTTTGGCTTTGAAACTGAAATCAAAGTGTTCAGTTTACAGTTTTTTTTAAGAACCCCCAGTTCCTTCAAACATAACATGTATTGCTCAAAGAAAGGACAAAATTATCAATGTGTGACTTAAATATTCAAAGGATATCGTTGGTGTTTTTTCTATATTTTTCTTATTGTCAATAAATCTCATGTGCAGAGCAAAACCATTGATGAATTGATCCAACTTACAAGTATTGTGTATGCATCCAAAGCCTGATATATCTTATTCCTCTGTGCTTTAGAGCTCCATTGTTCTCCAACACTATTAAAAACACATCAATGAGTCACACTATTGCACTTTGTGACATGTTGAGTTTGGGCATGTTAGTTTGTTTAGAAACAGCTCCGAAGACTAATAACAGATCACATTTTCGGTCTCCAGTTTGAGAGTAGTTCTGTATAAGGCAGAGGTCATTGCACATGAGCATGAACGTGGTTAGAGTAGAGCAGAGTAAACTTTATTGTCCCTGAGGGGAAATTTGTCTTGGGCACAGTGCTACGGTCCGTTGCTTCACATAAAAAAACATCACAAAAACATGAGAAGTGTTTGACATGATGCTAGACAGTTGCTTCATATAAAAATAGCTTAAAAACACGAGAGACATTTGACTATGCATGTCACATTGACAACACAATCGCTTAAATAGGCTGTTTACAGTGCTTTGCTAGCTTGTTGTGCAGTTGCCACTTAAAACCGATTAGGTTTGAAATTCATATTATTTATTGGTTCAATATCAGAACCCAATAAAAGGTTTCTAAGAACCACCATTATCTCAATTGCATTCCACTATACAAACCTGAGGCAGCGAGTATGTGATGTAGTGCACATTGTCGTACAGCAACCCCATCTCTGTAATAAGAACAACCTTATTTACTCTAAATCACCTTTCCGGCTCATTGGTCTTGATTTGGGAGCACATTTGGACCTAAAATGTTTGGTAAATTACCATCAGAGAAACTTTAAGCTGTGATGAACCACCCATTACGCCTTGGATTTATACCTAAATTGGCCACTTAAGAGCAACTTGGCCTTAGCACACTTTGTAAATTCAGACACTGCTTAGGGTTTGCATTTCATTTGGCCCTGCTGCCTCTGTGATTGCCACTCTCAGTGTTGCTGAGGAAAACAATCTTTAGAACCTTCTTCATTTTTTTATGCTCTCTCAAGATCCTCGTGTTTGACAGCGAGTGAAATACCACTTCCAATTGTTTGTTTGTTCGCTTTCAATTTTAGCAAACCGGTTTGAGGATTTCCTCATCAAATTGCCAAACCAAACCCAGCTTCCATCACAACTTTCTTGCATGGTAAACTTCCACTGCAGTTCTCATGCTTGTCAATTCTAAGCTATTCCCCTCAAACTGTAATAGGATCAAGGCTCCGAGCAGCTTCCACATGATTGATGAAAGATTAAAAGGATTGTTGAGATTGAAGGAACATTTAGCTTCCTGCTGAGGTCCTATTTCTTGTCCTTGTGCTGGCAGTGGGGCTGTCACCATGCAGATGAGAAGATCACTGCAGTGAATGACGATAATGTGAGATGGTTGTGAGAAAGTCTCGGAGACATGGCAACAGGGACAAGCAGGCAATCATTTCTAATCGTACTATTCTCTTTCCTCAGGAGCACTAGTGTCAGTAATGGTCACGGAGGTGAGAGGAAAAAAAATAAAACTTTGAAATGGAAAAGAAAAGTGTGAAGAAAGGATAAAAAAAACCTCAAGCTTTCAAATGGCTGTGAATGTGTGTGATAATGGTGCTGATTTATGCTGTTAGTGGTCATGTACTTGTTTAACCCCTCAGGGAACATCTCACAATTGCTTGACTGAAGACAAACGGCCTTACGCAGACCCAGTTATCAACTTTTTCCTCTCAAAACTGTAACAGTCAAGAACATTTCAATGTACCTGAGTGCCGTCCTTCAATACATGAAGGACATACAGTATATTCAGGTTTGCTTTATATTTGCACTTTACAAGGATCACAACTTTACAATCTTGAACAGCGGGCCTTTAAATCACAATCTTAAGACATGCTATAAGACAAAGGTTGAAGTATTTAGCTTAACAGGAATTGTTTCATGCAAAACACATATTTTCAATTATCAGTTCTGTTCTCCTGCAGGGTATTAATGTCAAGTTGAATGTGTGGAAGCCCGGTAATTACATACTGAAAGAATCAGCGATTGAATGAAACGAGGTGGTAAGTTATGTTTTTCATATAGTAGGATGTCCTCACTTGTGGCATGCAATTATGGGGCATAACATAACTTAAGCACCTTGAAGTGTCATCCAGTCATTACCCTTCGACAGATTCATTTGATCGAAGCGCTTTATTAATGCTTTTATTGACTTTATAAAGCCGTAGTATATTGCACTGTGTCATTGTGGTCACACCATGCTTTGTGTGATGGCTAACACACAGGGGTGCCTTATTCATCTGAAACAGAAACGCTGGGTGAGTTTTGCCCTTGAAATTCTGTCATCCCTTTGACCCATACCATTACTCTGTGGAGGCATATGATTAGTGGCGACCAACAGAGATAACGACTGTATGTCCATCAAAATCAAGTCGCAGCTCAGCGCCCTGACCGTGTTGTCTTAATATGAGCTGAAGTGTGGTGTCAGGGTCTAGGGTCAATTCACCGATTCAGCAGTGCATTAAGTCAGCGCCTAAGCCAGCTCACAGCTACTGACATTTATTAATATGTGGCCCTAAGCAAAAAATAGCTGTACCATCAACCATCACCAGAGACACCTTCAGAGGCAAGCTATTTGAAAAATACCCCAGCTTATGAGCTGATAGATGCAAATACCATATGTTGGATGCCATACAGATGATATGAATTACAAAGTAGGCTTAGCTTGCAATAAATTACACACACTCATACAGAGGTGGACACTCATATGTATGTCATCATAAAATGTGAGGTGAACAGCAACAATAATAACAATATTTTTTTCCTCATCCAATTTCCTTCAATTGTAGATCCTTGTTGAATCATCTGCAATTGATCGAGACAACTGAGAGAGACCATCTCCAAGCAGACTGCTGCCTCATTCAGAGGTAGAGAAAAAGCCCTTGATCAGTTCATGGTGTATGGTCTGAATATGAATGTAATCAGGATTTTTTTTTTTGGATCCCATTCTGAAGACCACTCAAAGCCATCAGCTATTATCAGCCAGTGAGCCGCGTCTGCGGTCTGACCTCATCCACTGCATGTCCCCTCACAAAATGGCTGAGTTATGACTGGCAGAGTGGGGAGTTCAGCTGCTTGCTTGTAAATGAGCGTGGTGCGTAACAGAGTCTTCATGCGTGTCACGAAGCACCCATCATTACTTTTACAGGGGTTGATTTGAGTCACAACCTAACATACCGTATGGGTTATGATGCCTCAGACCATGAACCCTGTGTGTATTATAAGAACAGATGTATTCCAAAAATACTGAAGCTGGTGTTCGATGTAAAAATAGGCTGACTTGATGACTTGATCACTACATTTTAGAAAAGTGCATGCCAGAGTAACAGCATATTAAAGCTTTTCTTTTTTCTAATAATCAGAATCTGGTTTTAGTTTTAGAATGGTTGAGATAAAACTATTATTTTTACTTTGTTGTGCCACAATGTACGCATGTCAGGATTAATTCCCTGAAGATACTTTGGCAGAAAAATCAATACTGTATGTTCGTACTATAAGTTAATATTCAGATTTTGATAAGAAAATGGTTTAATGTTTTTTTTATTGTTTTGTGAACAGGGACAATGCTGTATCAAATATAGTTTATAAGCTAATTTTGACCTGTGGTCCATGGGTGGAGGCCACTACTCAAATCAATACTCTGTATCATTTCAGTTTAAATACCATTTTGAAATACTATTTTTTCAAACAGCTTTGCCTTAAGTGAGTATTCAGTATTCATTGTAAATATGCATGACTCTATTTATAGGTGAAACACCATCTTCTATTCTTACATTTGAGTCTTTCCACATCAAAGTTACATAAACCCAGCAGCAATTATTCTACCTTGTGTGCTATCACCTAGATTATAGTCTACAGATTGCTGTTAGGTAAGATGCAGTTTTGCTTTTAATTTATACATTTTGATTGGTCACATTTAGTACTGTAGGTGGAGAAGTGTCCTTACAATACATGCTGGCAGAGCTTCATTTTGGCATCCAGAGTTGCTTAGATCTGTCTCAGTTAGTAGAGATGGGATAATTAGCTCTCATGCAATCCTCCTTGGCTGAAGCCTGTCCAGTCAGAAAAGTTCGGGTAGTTTTTGATAACGACAATTGCCAGCAATCCATTTTGAATTAAAACTGAACACCAACTTCTCAATTCAAAACTCGTGAGCAATTATTTTAACTAGGCATTTTTACTGGATGGCCAGTTTCTCACCTTAAAACAATTTCAGAAACCAATTCCTGCTGCGGGTTAAAAATACATAATATTTCAATCACAGCTGCCATGTGTTTTCCGATTTAAAAACCTGAATTACAGCCTTAAGACAGCCACATCAGTTTCAAGTCTGGTGCAGAAGACGTTTATGTTAATGTTCCGCAAAGGAGAGCACTTAATCATCTATCGGTACGTTTGAAAGTGATCCAGTCACAGTTTTTGTTTTTTTTAATGTACACCCTCTGAGGATGCCCTCAAACCAAGCAAATGTCTATTGTCCTCGTCTTACCTTAATGAGCAAGCTTTTACATACTCTGGTTAATTAATTAAGAATTAGCCCAGATTTGAACATGAATATTGATATCACTTCAACTTTAATGTGATGTCACATCCGTTTGTGTTAAATCACTGCCCTGGGTAATGCCACTGATTTGCATTAAGCAGTATGAGGTAGGGGTTTAACTAAATTTGAACATGCCCCATTGTGCTCAAAGCTAGTATGGAGTAATTAGGCTACGGTTTAGCTAAGAGACTCTTTGCTGCACTCAAGACAGAGTGCCTTGCAAGGTGTTTGACAATGGTTGTCAATGGTGTGACAATGGTGTGTGAATCTGTTTTGAATACAGTGTCAACAAGACAAAACTAAGCCTCACAAGTCTGTATGTACAATCTCTCTAAATTAAATTACCAGCCACTAGCAGATATAAATGGTTTTGAATATAATTTCTTTAGCATGATTAACAGCCCTTCTCCCTTTTTACGTCTCGCTACTTTCAAACCGTGAGGGGTCACTGCTAATTGTCATTCCTGTCAGTAATTTCTTAAATTACAGCCAAAAATACCAATTAAGGAGCTCTGTCCTCTTTGTCGATTTCTGAGCGGCTCATTATTATCTGAGCTTAATAAGGAGTTTGACATTATTAGATGATGTAAGAATCCGAAGAATTCTATTGATGTCTTTGTTTAAGATTATACAATGAAGGGGACATGCGTGAAACACTTTTCAGAGGTTTATACTACTTTGAAGGATAATCATTTAGAAGTATTCAGTACTACGGTATAGGCTTTAACGATCAGTTTAGAAGTTTTTTATAGCTTTTCAAATATTTGATTTTTGCATGTTGTGATATAGATTTTAAGGCTTTTTTCTGCCTTCCTACACTCAGAGGTCACTTTATTAGGTACACCTTTTAACTTTAACTTTTTATAGAAAAGGACAGGACTGTGTTTATTGTTCGCTACAAACACTAAACACAGTGCATCTGGTACCTGTGCATAATTGTATGTTGCAGTTGCAATGCTATTGTGATGTCCATGTCAAATAATATAAACTTAAGTTAACTTAACTAACTTGTACACCTGCTTGTTAATGCAAATATCTAATCAGCCAATCATGTGGCAGCAACTCAGTGCATATGTGCATGCAGACATGGTAAAGAGGTTCAGTTCTTAAGATCAAACATCTGAATGGGGAAGGAGTGTGATCTATGTGTGTATGTGTGTATCTAACTTCCATGTTCTGTTCCATTGGCAGGATGTTGTGTTGCTCACTTCATATGTTTAGATAAGGACAATAGTTTTATTGTTGTTTATTCAATATTTATGTTTTTTAGTTGCCTTTAATGAGCACTATTTCCCATAAGCCTTAGACATTCACGGGCTAAATGTCACGGCTTGACAGAGGTGTGTCCATGAGTGAGACGAAGAGTCACGGCTAACTCAGACATGTCTGTAATAATAGCAAGTCAGAGAAGACTGAGTGCTTTTTGGACAGTAAAGATAACAAGTAGACAGGTGAAAAATGACTTTAGAGAAGAGCATTACTGAGTTTTATTCATATGGATGAAACAAAGTTACGATGATATAAGCACCCATGAGCCATGCTTGTAGTTTTTTCATGGAGGATGTAGTTTTTTCTCTGCTCAAAAAGTAATTGTTGTTTAACTTTGTTAAAAATCACAAAAGTTTAAACTTCTGATAGCTAGTGATTTCACGGATACCTGAGTGGACAGTAGAAGTCACCTGGTCTGACCAATATCAATTTCTGGAGCGACATTCAGAATTTGGTTTATAAAACATGAATCCATGGATCCATTCCACCTTGTGTCAATTTTTCAGGCTGGTGGTGCAATGGTGTGGGGAATACTTTCTTGGCAAAGGTTAGGCCCCTTAATACAAATTGAACCTTGTTTAAATTCCACAGCCTACCTGTGTATTGTTGCTGACCATGTGCATCCCATTATGACCACAGTCGACCTATCCTCTAATGGCTACTTCCAGCAAGATAACACGCCATGTCACAAAGCACACATCATTTCAAGCTGGTTCCTCAAACACGACAATGAGTTCAGTGTACTCTAATGGCCTCCAGAGTCACCAGATCTCAATCCAATAGAGCACCTTTGGGATGTGGTGGAGAGGGTTAGGGTTTAGGTTAGGGAGATTATGGGAGATTTGCAGCATTAATGTGCAGCCAAATCTGCAGCAACTGCGTGACGCAGTCGTGTCAACAGGGACCATAATCTGTAAGACCTGTTTCATGCACTTTGTTGAATCCACCAAGAAGAATTAAGGCTCTTCTGGGGACAAATGGGGTCCTTAGAAAGGTATACCAAATAAAGTGGACACTGACTGTATGTAAAACAAAATTTTAAATTTACAATATGTCATGGGCTAAATACCCATAAATACATTGGTTAATAGAGAAGGTTGACTTTCCCTGGTGTATGTGATCAATACTATGGTCAGTATGCCCAGATATGGCAAAAAGTAGGATCTGCACACTTTCCTCTGCTCCCACAATGTTTCTTTAATTAACTGTTGCTGTGCATATGCTTGAAGAGGATCTGATTGATCGAAATGTTGCACAGCAACAGTAAATAAAAGAAACATTGTGGGATCAGAGAACAGTGTGTGGATCCTACTGTTTGCCATGGTGTCTCCTGTTCAATCTGGCACCTGTTGAGAAGTTTTTTGGATGAGCATATATGCAATGCTCAAACATTTTCATTACCAAAACACAGCATAATATTGTGTAATATAATTCAGTGGCACAGATTTCAGAGTACAATGTTCAGTCAGGCTTTAGATGTACATATACGTTTATATACCATTACATACAAATTGAGACAAAACTATTTCTATAAAAAACTGACTGGCAGCTATGTATTTAAAATATCTTTTTGAACATAACTGTGACATACTCATTGTTGGTGAGAATTTGTTGGTTCCTTCATTACATGCAGTTTGCTAAATTTGTACTAACAATATGTTGTGTTGTGATTCTGTTTTATCTTTTAAATTTGATTTCCAAAGCAAGGTGTGCTGCAAAAACAGTGTTCAATTATTATATTCTCCCAGAAAGGCCCTGGAAGGCTGTCAGAGAGGGGCGACTTTTCACTCTCCAATCAGTTTCCCTACATCAAGTTCAATCCTTGAACAACCGAAAGGTCCTTGTGTTGACAACAAGCAAGAGATTGACAGAGACTTCTATTTCCTTCCACATAGAACAGCATCTACCATCACATCACATTTGTCCCAAATTAGCACCGATGCAGAAGAGCTCTATTCTATTCAGTATTGACCAGGGAAGACTGTGTTTCCGCCCACTCGCTTATTGCCTCCAGGAAAGATCATGTGAGATGACCCGACGATGTCATGTGACCCCATCCAGGGCAGCACCTTTGAGTTTCCTCAGAAAGTGCTGTGCCTGATAAATGAGTCTGCAGTGATGAGCAGCTGATGGAGTGGCTAGCAAAGGTCATGATGCTCGGGGATGCTCCATTCTGCTCTCTCATTTCAATTTGGACCAGCACTACCTTCCTTTTGCAAATGCTTGATAACCTTGGTCGAAGGTCAGCCTGGTGGAACCAAAATTCATCATGTGGTTCAGTCTCTACTTTTTTTTTAATATCCTGGCTGAATGAAGCAAGAGTTCAAATGCAACATGTTGGTTGAAGCAACATTGGTTAAAAAAGGAGAGCATAATAGTGTGCTGTGTATCTACCAAATTAGGTTGCATGCTGCTTGCACTTAAGTGTAGGTACTGAGTAACAAGGCCCCACAGGGTGGTTAGTAGTGATGGATGCTGGAAGCAGGCAGAGCATTTGTGTATTTTTGTTTCTTCACATATATTACTTTTTTGCTTTTCATCCGTCAAGTTTTATTACCACTTCACACACAGGCATTAAGCATTCTTTAAAGTTACTTTCAATAACATAAAGCCTCTGATTTTTGAGGAGAAGGTGGCTCTACAGCACAGAAAAGCTTTTATAAAAATAGTTTTTCAATTAGATGCAGATATATTTTGTCAGCTTCATACCCTGTTTCGTAGCCACAGTCTTCCTTGTTTACACTATATTTTTCTCTCTCTCTCTGTATACAATGTTATTGAGCATGTGTATGCATGAGAGAACCATGGAGAAAGAGAAAGAAAGAAAGAGAGAGAGATGCAGGAAGGGATGGGGTGAAAAGGAGAGGACGAGTGCAATTTGTATGGCAGTGCAGACACCTTGCAGCACATATGGACACAGGGGACAATTGACCTGAACACTGTCTGCACTCACCCATACTCACAACTGAAGATGGTCTTGATAAAATGTCATCTTTCAAATGGTCTTATGGCAAGCTATGGCCCCTGTAGCGAGTTTGCTCCCCAGATTGGTTCCATAGATGGAAGAGACAGGTGTGAATACTTTGAAAATAATGCCCTTTGCCAACTCCTGCAGCTAAAATTTGCATCATAGGGAACAACTGCAAAATGTCAGTGGTCAATCAATTCAAATAATCTTAGCTGCAGAATATAAAGCACAGCATATCCATGGTGTTGATAGAAAATGTAATGAAATGACCTCTTGTCCCCAAGAAACAGAGTGAAAACTCATTTGCTTCAGTGAGTCAGTTTTAGGAAGGGGAAATGTGAGGGGCAATTCATCCATGGAAATTAAACATATCCCTGGGTTAACATATCTAAATATGCAGGGAAAATTGTTTTTTTCTTTTTCTTTCAGTATTTTCCAGCGTTGCAAGTGGCAAAACATGTAGTTAGGGGAGACTGTTCTATTTTCATTTGTTTGCATTTAAAAATAAAATCCGACTTGGGGCAGTTGAGCATTATTCAAAGGATTTACAAAAGCACCATAAGCTATACATGATAACAGTACAGAGCTGTTGAACAAAGCCATTTTACAACGGCCTATTGAATTCTGCCCACATTCAGATCCTCAGGTCATTAGGGAGCCCCGCGTGTGGCTGGCTGTGCATTCCAAAGCTAGCTGGGTACGATTGTTTGGCTCAGTTCTTTACTTCATTAATGCACATGAACTGCTCCCAGGCACCCTCGTCAATGCTAATGAGCATATTAGTTTGCTTCGAGGCCAGCCACTGTCTTTTGATCAAGTTAATATTGGTCGAAGATGCAGGGAACCTTGCTCCAAAAGGACAGAGGGGAGAGGAAGATGTTGCATCTGTGGCTTCTTTAAGTCAAAGGGTTAGGTTCGTCTACCTAACTAGACCAGGTGATTAAACATCAGGCAGTTGTGGTAGTTTTATTTGTGCTCTGATGCAAAATTTTGAGTAATTTTTCCTGCAAGTGAATTAAACCAAAAGCGTTTTTTTCTATATGCCCTTTGGTGAAAAAGAACCAATCTCCTCTCTGTTTAATGGTGCCACAGTTCATTAGCATGTGATTCTGAGCTGAGAATATGCAGTCATATCCCAATGCATGACTTCATGCATGTTGACTTATTTGTATGGTCCCCTCATATTTCTTTCTCTCTTATTAGTTTTATTGTGTATTATTACTGAAAAAGTATTGATTACAATTATGTTAAGAAGAAAATGTCCTTTCAGAGGTTGTGAAACACTCAATTCTTTACAATCAGCCTACACACTGAGTCTCAAAAGAGCAATATTGCCAGGTGGGAGAGAAAATGCACCCTGTACACTGCACAGAGTGCTGAGCCAGAAAATGGCAGATCCATCTCAGCTACTTAAAAGTGCATCTCATTAATAAAAGCGAAAATGACTGATTACTCACATTGCACTTGATTCATTTTACACCCACTCGCATTCACAGTTGCATGCACACAAGTGCACCCACACACACATACATACACACACACACCATGAGTGTGCTTATAGTGATGACCACAAAGCAAAACAGACTGTCTGCATCATACTTGGGAGTTCAGAACATACTTGGCTTGTATACTGTGGCAGTTCTCTCAGATTGTGACAATCTGTCTCCCACACAGCTTTCAAGTGAAACGGGTGAGATATAGTGTTACAATATAGTGAGAAGCTGCAAAATGATTCACTTTAATCTCCTGTACGTCTTAATTACGGTATATGTAATTGGCGCTGAGCACAGCAAATAAGTTGACAGAACAGATGTCCAGCAAATAATGTGAGGACAGTATGTACCTTAACAATCTTATGTTCATCACTTCATGTGCCAAAGCCAGTAGTGATCAAATTATGTCCAGAGAATAAAAAGTCCATAACAGAAATGGAATGGTGCAGGAGGGAGTTTGAGACAAAAGGAGCTGTGGGTGATGATAGATGAGGGTGAAAAAGAGTATGAATCTGGCCAGGATCACAGGCATCCATCCCCACCTGTCAGAGAGTGACTAATTTCCAAGTGGGAGCTGGGCAGTGGCAAGCTGAGTGCCTCGGGTCAAAGGCGTCGCTTGGGTTACAGCGAGGTCCTCCATACTGGCTGGGAGATAATGGCTGGAAGCTTACATGACACACCATGCACACTACCTTGTTACGGAGGCTATCCTAGTGAAGGAAAGCACACATCTGATCAATCACACCAGGAGTCGTCACTGCAGGTAATACAGCAGGGTCACTGTATGTGGAATATGTGGTACACTAACACTCCAAAGTGGCTGAAGTGACTTACTATCCATCTGTGAGGGAGAGCAATATACAATTGATGTTCCTGACAGAAACCTCTTGGAAGATGGAAAGTAAGGAATGTGTTCTTCATATACTGTAGAGCCTTTCATGGAGATTATTCTTCTGTCCCGCAGTCTAACTGAATTACACGGTAATGAAGTTGCTAGGTCATGCAACAAAGGTAGATTTAACTGAACTGTGTTTCCTTATGACCATTTCCTCTTCCTCTCTATTCCCTTTTGGCATGCCATAGCAGGGTTTAATAATAAAAGCAAAAACTATAATGTTACCATAAGGCTTCTCCTACTACTGCTAGTTCTGCCATTGCTAGCACTATAAGTGCTACTACTAATGCTTAAAGCACTTTATTGTTAGTTTATTAGTACTACTAACTTCCTCTACAGCACTACTGCTATTACTACTACTGCAACTATTATAGTTATATACAAATTTAGGTGTAGCCACAGTAACTGTTACAGCACAGTCATCTACTGTTCTTACTACCACTGCTACTTATACTGCAAATGCTATTACTACAGCTACTACTGCTACCACTTCTACTACTACAACTATCACTCTCACCAGTAATGCTGACTGCAGCTTTATTTTGTAGTGTTTTAAAATGTTGCATCCTCACAAGAACATGCAAAACAATTTAAAACGGAATAAACAGAAAGTATTGAACAAAATAATTCTAAACAGATTTTAAGATTTAATTTGCCTAGTGAGATCTCCTTCAGCAGGGTTCTCCGAAGCCACAGGGACCTCATCTGAAAGGCTCTGATTGCATTTTGTTTTAGTCAAGACTGTGGGCATACTAATACAAAGGCAAAATAATAGCATAATGAAGTGCTTTCGATAGTTCTACTACATTTAGTGACTCGGGCTTCTTCTGTATAACGAAACAAAAATCATTTCCAGTGCTAGCAGAATAACACAGGGTAATGATCTTTCAGTGTAGGATCCTGTGACCGCCATAGTAATAAACCTCAGCACTGGATTATAGGTTAGGTTTCTCTCTGAACTGCCCCTAAATTACTCCCCCCTCCCCTGCTATAATAAAGAAAAATAAATGTCTCCGACCTCTGCTTTAATTATGGCTGCTTGCTTGTAATGATGGTGACCTTTGAACTAAAATTTGGATTTGAGTATAAAATAAAATATAAATGTATTACAATAAATATATAAATACATGTACTGTCTTTTATGTTATTATTGTTGAATCTTCCTTTTCAGAGAGGAGATTTGTACTGTATTTTTAGCTCATGCAATGCTTATATCATTGATGTCTAAATTGATTTTACAGCTCCAGATTAGGCTGCCTGTATTAAAAACGCTGCAATATTAGTTCAGCGGAGAAAGATGAATAACAAGGGTCATGCTGTTTAGTCAGCAAACTGATTTGAGGAGAACAGTCACTGTGACATGATTGTTAATATTCAGATTTTCAAGTAAATGTGATTGTATGTGTAAGGGACACATTGCCCTGTTACCTTTTAACAAACTAATCCCAACAGACCATTTGTTGTGACCTGGCTTAAGTGGCCACAAAAAAAGAGAGACACACCAGTGTTAAGTTTTAACAAAAAATATTTTACCAAACCAAAATCAAACCAAATTGAGCCAAATTAAAGAATTAACTTAATATGTAAAGTATGGGATGTGGAAATCAGTAGAGTCAGTAGTGTGTGATGTGCACGAGTGGAAGATATGTGCGTGCAGTGTTGTGAAGGCGTTTAAGAGCAAAGTAAATAACTAAAGTAACCAAACCAAATGGGCGCCTGCGGGGAGGAGCAGGGAGAGCAGCAGCAGAGAGGCAGAGACTGAATGAGCTGCAGTAGTGGCTTAAGTAACCTAGGAACAGCGGGTCCAGGTGTTCCGGGTTACTCTAATCAGTCACCTGCAGGGCGAAGAGAGACACAGGTTAGTATCAGATCAAAACCCTAGATGACCCCTGGGGACACCACAGCTGTAATCTTGATTTTAAAGGCTTGACTCTTTTGTCAACTGTACCTCTTCTGTCTCTCCTCTAACACCTAAATCAGATTCATTTACAAGTCAAATTTTGGCTCCGTAAATAGCATTCTTAAACATTAACATAATGCATGATGTGTATCATAAATTTTCTATAGTGCATCATTTTAATACCACTGCACTGACTTTGTCATTATTTTCACGGTCGTCTGTGAATAAAGGGAGGGAGTTTTTTCTGAACCTTTAGTGGAGTTAACAAGTGAATAATTTCTCCGATGTATGTTGCAAACAAATACAAATTTAGACTGATTTTGTATTCTTGCAGGATTAGAGCTGAGTGTGGAAACCAGTTGATCAATCAGTACGCCTGTGAAACTATAATTGCACATCGCTGTTGTCAGGTGAGAACTTTTAGCTAAGAAATTCAGTCTTGTTTCTGATTTGAGGATCAGGCTTTTTGAGTTTATCTCACTGGAGATTTTGAGGGTTTTTTTGGGTTTTTTTTTTAAACTAATGCAGGAGCATATAGACTTTTCTTTATACCACCACCAGTGACCTTGGTTAAGCACTACAACAGTCCTCCTCTGACAACAGTGTATGATGGCCATGCCATCCTCTCACAAAGAGGGTCTATCCCTGTGTAGTGGAGTGATTACAGCTGTTCCCAAGGTGCC
This sequence comes from Thunnus maccoyii, assembly GCF_910596095.1. Lineage (NCBI taxonomy): Eukaryota > Metazoa > Chordata > Actinopteri > Scombriformes > Scombridae > Thunnus > Thunnus maccoyii. The sequence goes on along the minus strand of NC_056538.1, from coordinate 27,097,967 downwards.
CTTTTGTCAGCAGTATACATCGGTCTCCAGGAAATTGTTTTGAAACCTTTTCTGTTGGTTTCTGCATACAGAAATCCTGTGATGAAAGTATTACATCATTTGGAAAGAAGATCACATTTTTCTTTAAGGTGTAAATTACCTTCAAAAAATGTGCGCAAGCTGTAACCAATTAAAGTGCTGCAAAGAGTCTTCATATGATAGGAGCTTGTGCGCATTTTTAAAAGCTGATAAGTTGAATAAAGAATTGTGACTGCCACTGAATGACTGCAAAACTAAAGATATTGTATAAAAATGGAATATTACCAGACAAAGATGATATTTCTTTTTACAGTGCTTCAAAATATCTCTTCCATTGGACAGCTAATGAGAATGTAATTCTGGCAGGGCGCTGTTACTGATAACAGGTCATTGCCATAACTTAAAGAATGAAGGCGAACCACAAATTGAGGACACTAAAACTATTCAATACACAAGGACATTCACTGGAGGAGTTATTCTTTCACTTAAAAAACACCTACAGTTTATCGATACAAATACATTTTCCACCTCAAGAATAAGAAGAAGGGGGAGTAGGGAGGTGGGAAGGTCAAAGTCTCATGAGGAGGGTGGCTCTGCCTAAGAAATCGCGCCAGTTGTGAGGTTATCAAACTCACAAGGAGAGTGCAAGACTATTTTTGCCTCAGACGGAAAATACAACATCCCTTAAACCAGCTTAATAAGCCGCTTGAGTCCGAGTTGTTTCCCGAGGTTGAAAGCCAGGAGCTCGTCCTGTCAGAGGGGTTGGTCCTGCTTCTTGTCCAATGCCGGGGGAGGCCTGTGTAGTGCAGAGAGAGCAGCTGAGAAAACATTTCAGTGGAGACAGGCAGTCCCAACCTTCTCTTTCCCAACAGCTGGAATAATAAATGCTTTGATTTAAGATGGCTTAAATCTACCTCTGTGGAACACAAATAATCTCAGGCTACAGGGAAAATATCAGTGAAATAAAACCTGTGTTATGAGTTACCTTTTTACATCACACATCACGAGAGGAAGTTTTATGTAAGATATTAAAGATGTAAACATTGAAAACATAATATAATCTACATTGGAAATACTGTACATAAATATCTGATTTTGTAGTTTGGCAACATTTTTGGTGAAAAATTGTCACCGCTGTTGTCGTCTTGTCATTTTTCTGAAATTCGAGCTTTGTGGGTGGCGCTGTTTCTGTTGTCTTTTCAGCTGCAGTTGCTATAACATCTCATGCTAATTACCCTGTTCTTTTTTCATCCCTATATTTATTCAAAACAAGAAAAGCGAGCAGCTGTCGCACAGGCAAGCGCATCGCTGTGTCAGAAGGTTTTCTTACAGGGTGTATGTTGCTGTAATGTTGTGTTCCATAATTTGGGAGTTGCAAACTGAACATTTATCTGAAAATCTCCAACATTTATTCACTCTTCAGAGGACTGCTTTACTGAAACTACACTGGTTAGGGGGGATTTTACTAATGCAGAATGTATCCATGCAGTAGACAACACTACTGACAAAATCTAAAATGTCTATATTTGCAGAGACTAGACACTGAAGGTATATCACCAAATAACCCTAATAATAGTAATTAGCCTTTCTATATCATTCATTAGCTATATTCCTGTAAATGCAGTAAGCTGTTTCCAGTCAATGTCTGTCAGTGGAATATTTTTTTGCATCCACAAATTGAAAGACCACATTACCCAGCTGAAAATGGACATAGAAAGCAGACTGATGGCCCAGAGGGAGGCTGAATGGAAGACTGTCATTGGGTCCCTTGATACAGAAAATTACTCGCACATCAAGTTCATTTTTATCAAGATGTTCATAGCAGTACTACAATCCTTTTAAACTCTCCTCTGATCAGCATAGCTGACAAAATACTACAGTACGTACTTGTCTATGAAAATCACAGAATTAAGTACTCTTTTTGGTAAGTGCTTTACAGAAATGTTCAGAGTTGAAAGGCAAATTAAATATGAAAAAAAGGAGCTCTGGTTTTTAATTATATTTTTTATGCAAAATAAATCATCGGGAATGTGTTCCATGTTCTTACAGGTCAGGGCGAGTCCATGGTTTATTAAACTGACCAAACAGACATGCACAGAGCAAAGAAGGAGAAATAAATATATGAGAACAGAGCCGAAATGTAATTAAGAGACAGAAAATGGATTTTTCAACCTTTGTCTTGATGATCTACTGTTTGCTCATATTTAAGGATTTCTATTTATACAGCATGTTGAAGGGCCAGGAGTAAAGGGGACACAGATGAAAAGACTTGACTGAATGTAAAATTAGGATCATTCTGTCAAATGTGGTTATAAGACAGATGTTTCTTGAAATGCTGTGATCACATGAAAGGCTGTTCTGGATTGTGGAAGGTAAGATGAACAATGAATTAGTTTGTTAGGACACATTTGGTTGTTACTGGGCGATATCTTTTTGTCAAATCTATTCTTCTACTTGAGTAAAACTGCACTATACTGTGGTGTGTGTGCCCACCTTCCCCTCTCTGAATTATACACCATCCTCTCTGCTGTGTCTTCATTTTAACAGGACAACAGGGGGCATTTGCATATTGTTATTATGTACTTATAATTGTGTGCATCTGAGGGTCACTTTGATGTGGCATCTCTACTAGCTACCGGGTAAGATTTTCTTACACCTGCCCAATAACGGTTTAATCTTACATGAAACAAAAAAATCCATCTCAAGATTTTCTGCTTCCACTGGTTTAGGATAATAAATGTCTTTGGTTTGTTGCAGACATGTCACTGATTTTCAGAGCGCAAATACAAGAATGAAAAGGGGATGGAGAGAAACAGAGTGAGAGACAAATTCAGATTCAAAGAAAGAGCAGAAAGAGGAACTGCAGAGATATTGACAGTGTTACAGGCTTGGAAATAGATGGAGGATAAAACCTTCCAGCTTTCAGGAAAACAGAAGATGTATCTTCAATCGGGTGGTGAAATTACTTGAATAAAGGAAGACACAGGCCTTGCTCACAACTGAAGTCCCTCACCTGTGAAACTTCATCCTACTCTGATAGAGTCACTGTCATAGTGTGAGACATGAAGGTGAAAGAAAAAGCCTCATTATTATACATAACAGAAAGGCTTCAAGAACTCAGTCCTTATGCTTTGGCCAACTTTAGATAGAATACTATATCTGTATTACTGTTGCTTTCCAGTGACAGTCAACAGTAATTTATCTGTCACTTGAATGGAGATGTGTGCTTTGTGGCCTAATTATTTCAGACAGTTTTTCATGTAACCACTTACATTTAAAGCACTCTGTATGTTGAGATTTATCAGATAATTTCCAGTGGTTGCATTCATACTAAGCTCTAAGCAACTTGATAAACAAATCAATCAAATGAATGCCATATTTGCTCAATTATAATGTAGTTGAGGCTGTCCTATTTCTTAATTCACACAGCACTGCCTTAAGCCTATCTTGTTTTGCAAGAATAGTCAGGCTTATTTAGTGTCTGTGCATGTGGCAAGTCCACAGGCAGGTGATCTCAGTGTGCTTTGCCTTGTGGGCTAAATTCACTGAGTTCATATTACATTTGCAATCTTTTCTGCCACTCTCACAAGATTAATCTGCAAGTAATTGCATATTTTAAACGTATGCACACATTTCCGTCTGTTCAGACTGTCCGGCTGTCTGTCACATGGAAAGTGAGCTTCCTCCTGCCACAGCCAGTGAAAACCTGTCAAGATTTGAGCCAGGCCAACTGTGCTTTATTCTGTAAATTGATCTGGCAAATGAGCTGTCCTTGTAATGTTTGTTCGGTTTACATTAAACTTCAGGGGAGTAAAATATTTCCTGAAGAACTCTGCCATATACAGGTACTGTATATCAGGAAAATGGAAAACACTGTTCATCTACCTTAAAATCTATAATGTAACGATCTGGGTGTTTCTCTTTACACAATGTCTTGAAATACATTGGATATGTTGGAATTTATCAGATACAAACAACTGAATAATCTTGCAAAGTAACCAAACATCAATTGCAATATGATATAATAGTTTTGTGTTTAATAATTAAATCTGGCATGAAATTCCCTTTGACACACTAATAATATTACTTAATGTTAAAGGCTGCTGCTGCTGCACAAACACAATGGCATGGTTACTCTGTTGACAGCCTCAAACTAGAACCACTGCAATGAAGTGGTGCACGGCTCTCAAGAGTGTGAAAGACAGATCAGTGTAGCAGCATTAATGGGAGTCCCTCCGCCAGGGAGCCTTGCTGACCTTGGTCTTATCTCTGCGACCTCATGCATGATTGATAAATAAAAATGAAACTCAAGATGTCTTCCAAAGCCGAGGTAGCTTATCTCATTATGAGCTGGCTCTTTTGGCAAAAAATGAGACTAGGCCTGGTTGGTCTTGGTTGGCCAGGCATTTAATTTTGCAGCACATCTACTGTTTACGCACTGTCCGAAAGGGACCAGAGATACAATAAACAATGTCTCTCTGACTTCTCCACACCTCAAAGACAATTGGATTCACTGATGGGTCATAAATATTCCATCTCCACGGTAATAAAACCCATGTATTGCTAGTGGTTCTCTCTGTCTTCCATGTACAATGCAAAGTCAAAAAAAAAAAAAAACTTCATGTGGGAATTTATAAAATGCATCATCACTTTGCCTTGAGAAATGTGTTTATAGATAAGCTCATGAATTATTCAAACAGAAAATACAGTGTTTACCCCCGGTATCACAAGGCCTTCTGAAGCTACAATTTTGTATACAATGTTGTCAACATATGTGTCATAGATGTATCACCATAGAAATGTGGTTTTTGGCTGCATGTGTTCTAGTATAAGGATACTGCTCACCCAGCGCTGCAGAATTAAAAAAAACTATTGAGGACTTTAATTTAGCTGACTGGCCACTTTTTTTCTTTTTTTTTTTAAGCTTTGCATTAAAAACAGACATTGCTGCAAATTCTATTGCAGTCATTAAATGTGGCCACAACATGTAAGATTATAATAGCCGTGTAACATTATTCTTTCTTTCATAACAGGGAATATTGTTTTGAACTGTTAATCAATAATCCTCCCGGCCAATGAGACTGTCTGGAAATGTTTATTCATAGATTCTCATATTCCCTTCAAAGCCAACTCGGATTGCTGATAACTTTGAGATGAATTACTCTGCAGCAGTGTATGTGGCTATTAGTTGTCCATTCATATGACCTACCAGAGGGTTTTACCGAGCAGGGTGTAACATAAAACCAGAAGAATAGTTTTCATGTCTCTGCCTATGGTCTGCCTGTGAGTGATGATTACCCATGTAATTACTTCCATGAACATATCCACTAACAGAAAACCATGTGTGGTATATTATTTCACAATACACTAAGGTAAACTTTTTGGTATGACTATAGCAAATCTGTTGAAAATAACTGAAATGATTTTGTTAGTTGTTGGTTGTTGCTGCTGTTGGTACTGTGTTATTGGCACCTTCGAGCAGATGTACTATGACATTAGATGAGTCAGACTGTGATGTTTTGCTTCAATGACTAAATAAAAAAGATCGTTTCCCTCTTGGTGAGTTCACACAAGGCAAGAAGTAAGAAAATAGAAGTAGAAATAAACACAAAATGTGTTTTGCAAGGATCAGGGGAGAAATATTTCTTAATTCTTCAAATGTGTTTAACTGCAGACAAATCGATCGTGCTTGACTTAAGTTACAGGAAGTAGAGTCTGCCACAAGAAACATACTTTATTTCACAAGTTTACAGGTCAGCAAAACTCCTGTGTGATCACAGCCTATAATGTAATGTGTAAGATTTTGGAGTCTTTTGTTATCCAAACACAAATCCAGATGAAAAAGGGGAATAAATTTGATCTGTATCAGAGCCTTACTGTGTCCAGCTAACTGCAAGTTTTTTTCTCCACCGCAGGACCAGAGGCAAACACAGCATTTAGGTAGGTGTGTTCTATCTTGCTCACTATATTTACACACACGGCCACTTTTAATTTAATTTCCTCCTTCAAGGATATGCCGCACTGGGTTGTTTTTTATCATTGTTGCGTTCGGTTTGTCATTATGATTCGATCTGATACATATGGTTGTAAACCATTCTATTCTATTGTTTGTTTGTTGTTTTTTTATTTTGCTTGTCTCCTTCTGAGCCCCTTATCTCACCTGCACAAATTAACAATGTGTGCCTTCATCCTGTGATTTTATTTATTATGATCTTTTATTATTTTCCTTAAAAATACACTAACTAATCTATTGTTAAGCTACATATACAGTAGGGAGATGATGAAACTTGCTACAGATATCCATGCTATTTGCTGCTTCATTTTGATGATACATAACACATTCATAACACTGTCGCTTATCAATTCAGCTTAGCATTAAACAGTACACCTGACATTCTTACTGACTAATACTGCTGAATTCTTGCATTATCTTGGCTTGAAACCTGCAGGTTCTGCTCAGGAATGTTAAGTGTCAGAGCCTGCCTCTCTTCTTTTCTCCTCTATCTGAGTCAAACCAAATACTTAAACCAGGGGCAGAAACATAGACCCAGACATGAATAAAGTAATGTCTGATCATCTGTAATCATACCCGGCTGTTCAGTTTATTCTTCGACAGATCATTTTTTGATAAATTGTGTCAATAATTACTCATAGTCAATAATATAACTTATTGTGAAAAGAGACAAAAATGAACCAGAGTTTGTATATTACACAAAACAATGAATAAACAAATAATTCAGTTATGAGTAAGAGCAGCTATTGAAGGTGTTTAGCAGTCTATAAAGGTGATATAGTATATGCAAAAGAGTAAAAAGTTAAATCAGATACTCTGAGGTTTTAGGGATATTTTAAGATTAGATTAAGATTTCAACCATCAGTCACCATATTGTAAAAGCTGCTGGCTGTATAAGTCTGCTTGGCAAGGTGTTACGTCTAAACGTTTGGAAGTGATGAAGAATTATATCTAAGAAGCTCTTTGCAATCTGTTACAGGGAAAATAACAGGGAGATCTGAGGTCTTCTCTTTTTTTTCTCACTCTTCTTGTTGCGTCTCCTTCCCCAACAGCTGTTAGGATTGAGCAGAAAATGGTTTAGCAGCCCTGGCGTGTAGATATGATTGATGACAAGGAAGATCCCCCCCTATAGTTGTGGCTATGACCTTGTTGGTGCTAATGTTACATGTAGGCTTATCCTGCCCTGTTACAGATAAAGAGGCCAAACTCATCAACGTATCCTCCCCATCAGTCAGCCTTTTCCACCAGAACGTCAGCGACAAAGTATCCAGCAAGTTGAAGGACATTCATGGCTCCAACAACAGAAAAAGGAAGTGTGTCCAAAAATATATGATCCCAAAGGTGTCAAAATGAACAGCGGCTTGATTTAGAATATCCACAAGCGCAATATCTCACTCATGTGCAGGCATACTGTACACGTAGGTGTGAATTCAGTGCACTATATTGAGTGTCACTAATACTGTTTTAGTCATGTTTGCAATAATGGAATAATGATTTCGCAATTGGACAATCTAGTGGCTTTATTCACTTCATAATACAAAAGTTCCCTGAAACGGTCACTGAACTGTTAAATTGGACTTATATTTATTCATGAGCTGCCAGCTGAAAAGGTTATCCATGCAGGTACCAGGGGAATTTAGCCATGTGACCCTGACACAAAAATAATTTTTTGATATCCTGTAATGTCATCAGAGGAATAACTTCAGTTATGTGCACTATGATGGTGACTGTCATATATTTTCAAGTGTTCTTCATGGCAAAAATGATAAAAAAGGTGTACAACTTTTTTTAAAATTTCTGAATCCAGTATGGAACACTGAAACACAAGCAGTGATCCCAGTTCCCAGTTAATAAATATTTCATGAGATGAAATACTAACTTATGATATCATTCTTCTTGCTGATCCAGTATAGTGGACCTCCCGGAATATGTTACATTTATAGTGTGCAGGCCCTACAAAGCTGTTTTGAACAAGAATTATGTTTATTGTTGCATAGAATTTAGCCAAAATCTTTCAATAATTTACATAAAATTTAGCACTTTCACATAGACTTTGACATAGCATTCTGTAATATCTAAAATATTATTGTTGAAGTATGAAAATTCTCAACAGGCTTGTCACATGAAAAAATGTGACTGAGTAAATCCTGCTAATAAAACTGAAACAAGGCCGTGGTGTCAGGTCAGACTCATACTGAAGTTTTATTGAAACAGTTAAAGTGCATGAATGTGTCTCATTGGCATTTGTGCAGAAACAACTCACAGCTGAACCTCTCATATAAAAACACATGAGCCTGGCAGGATATATGCTAGAGAGAGAGGTACATTCATATCATGCTACAGTTATAGATTCAACATTCAATCACCAAGTGCATTCGTGCGACATGACATACACCATGATTGCAACTATAGACGAGATGTAGTGACTGTCCAGTGGTGCGCTGGATCAGCGTATCATGAGGTAATTATACAGAATAGAAAGTGACGCATGAAATAAATTATGAGCATTGTAGAGCATGGACATAATTCTTGGGGCTTAAAAGGGGCATAGTGTGGGAAGCCTGCAAGTCCCACGGGGTTGCAGATAATGTGAACAGTGGCAGATTGTGCACGTAAGACTTCGTTAATAATACCCGAGTGGATTTTATGCTCTGAGACAGAAATTATACTAACCACCGAACATTTAATACTTCCTTTAATTCTGGAGCATGTATTAGAAATGACACAATAAAGATGACCGCCTACTGTAAGAAATATTTAAACTATTGCACATCTGAAAAGAATAAAACTTAAGGGAATGCGTATAAGAACGTCCTTACAATCGTTTGCAATTTAAATTAAACATCAAAAGGAAGAATATTTTTTGCATTCGTACAGGAATCAACTTGATTTAAGAAGAGACAGGACTCAATAAATATGGTTTTTCAAGGAAATCATTTAAACCAAAGCAGGCATTGGAATTTGCACTAAAACCATTTTATCTTTTATATTTACAGATAATAGTTGTAGCTTAGACATACTTGACAACATTTTGTCAAAAGACAGCTTACATTATCCAACCCTCATTTCTGTCACCCAGAGTGAGTCATATTTTTTTCACACCACAACAACTGCCAACAAAAATTTAAAACATTTCTGATAATAATCAGAATTTCCCAGACAAGGTCAGGAGTGCAGGACGGTGTTTAAAAAGGAGAACAGCAGCCCTCTTACAGTAAGGGGCAACGAGGCTCCATAATGACCCCCGCCAACATGCCAATCCTGAAAACTTGTTTGTGATGGCCACATTGGCTGCCCCATCATCTAGTAAGTGCCTGGCCTCAAAAGTGTGTTGGATTGTCCATTTACCAGTCAGCCAAAGCTGTACAGATTCTGCTGCTGTTTATCAAATGTCAAATCCACCAACAGTGCTACCCCTTTATTAGAAGCCTTGCTGTTTTTGAATTAGATGCATTTTTTAAAAGTCTAATATGGATAGGTAAAAAAATCAAATCAGGACAAAAAAACTACAGGCAACTTGTGTTTGAGCTGAAAAGGAAATTTGCTATCATTGTCAAAAATTGAATTTCTGTCACAACCCGAGACGATACACTGTATTTGATGTGCATGCAGCTTGGTTGAGTCGGCAGTAGCATTGTGGACAATAGAAAAGAATGGAAAAAAAAAACTGAAATGCATTCCAATATCAGCAAAATAGTTAAAGGAAATGCGTCTTTTGTCACTGTTACTTTTCAACATCACCGCCATTGAACATTTGTATTGGGTATAGCCTGGAAAAGCTATGAACTGTCTTCCAAACAAAATAAGATAAAGAGCAATTCAGAACCGGTCAATGGTATACAGCCAAATTTTCACCCCACTGTTCAGAGCTGCTATTTATCTGGCTACAGTGGATTCAACAAATTCCCACACATTTTTTGTGAGATGTGAACAAAGTCAAAAATGCATTGCAATATATCAGTCTTCTACACCATCAATGTCATTTTTAGATGCTTTGAGCATCACAAAGAAACTCCATTCACCTTTGTTGTATTTGCAGGGCAGCAAAAGTATTGGTTGGGGATATGCTGAAACTGTCAGCCTGTCCTCAAAAGAAAAACAACAGTATATGTTGAAAATTCAGCCAGCAGAAACGACTTATAGTTAAGTTTGAGTGACAGATGCCATCTAGCAATTATGAAATTGTAGAAATTATGAAAAACTGTAACTACGATTGTCTTGGTGTTTACTGTTGCCATGACAAGAAAGATCGCCTAACCTTAAGTAGTAACTTCAACCCACACCACAAAGTTGAAGTCATCATTTTAAGTCAAACCATGATCTTTCCTGAACCCTAACCAAGTAGTTTTTGTGCCTAAACCTAACCAGACCTTAACCACATCATTATTTTTTAACAGTGATTTGTAACGGTTTTGGAAAGCGCCGATAGAGGTGATACATTAGAAAATGCTCCTAAGGGTCGTTCTGGAGTGCATGGTACAATCGACCTATGTGGTCGTTTAATTGGGATGTGTTCAAACTTTTAGAAAAACTACATTTTTCATTTTTTTTTCACAATTTCAGTAAACTGATTACAATCTTAAAACTCTAAACCACCTGTTTGCTTGCTGCCTCGACCTGCAGTTCATATCAACTGCATCTCTCCATGCAGTAATCTGTACTCACTCAATGTGCCAAAGGCTCTCCTTAAGACTCCCATTTCTCTTATGACATTTCAATTTTCCCTATCTATCAACACTAAGAGGCAGTGCTCATCTTTCAGTTTACACTAAAAACATTTGTCAAGTCTACATCTATCTCACAGCTAGACCTCTTCTAGTACATAACACATACTGCACGTGATCCTGCAGCCCTTCACTGTTTTGCAAATGTTCCTGAACTCATATACTTTTAATCAAAAGAATTTAATTTTGTTGGAAATTATATATTTGTAACTGTTGCATTTTGATACAATTTAATAACCTACCTTTTTTTTTTTTTAAAGTAATTAAAGTAAAAACATGCATGTATTTATTTTTTACTAATTGCTGTGACATGTTTTACTTGCTGGGAAACTTTGTGTTACTATTTACCATGATATCATTGTCCTTTGCACTTACGTGTTGCTGTGAAGCGAGTCAAATGTTTTAACGTCCTCTAATTGCAATTTTGTCATATGGTGTTCTTACACCCGTGTGTGCACTTTGTTACTTGCGCGCCAGTCTTCAGGGGACCCTGTCATGTCTATGCATACACTAATTAGAGTATATGATGCAGTGCTTTCATGAGCAGCAATATGTACTGTATGGATGCAGTAAATTACTGTGATTTTATGTGCAGACACTTGCTACTGCAACACATTTCTAGTCAAAGGCAACAACACTCCCTTTTCAGTTTACTTTTTCTGGCCATTTGGAGACAGCGAAAACAAGCTGTGAACATAACTCTGACATATTATCAGGTTTTTGGCAAGCTTGTTTATTAATACATGCAGTAGATACTGAGCAACATTAGTGTTTATTTGTAGCAGTGTGTCTGACCATTCGGTTAAGTAAGTTCAATATTCACTCTCTTTTAGCTCTGTTTTTGGTCTCTACCAACTCCTGGGGGAAATATCTGACTAGTTGACAATGTTCACCTGCTAGTCACTAAATTTTACTGTCAGCTATTTGGTGTTGGGCAGGTAGTGTCTTCAGTGAAAACAGCTGTCAGCCAGTGAGAATTAACCAAAATACTAATGTTGCAGATAGAAAGCCAAAACAATGAGCTGAAAGAAGCTTTACAGTAAGTTCCATAGAAATTATGGAAACAGTAGTTTCAGCATGATCGAGTGATATGTGGATTTGTCATTATGAGCGATGCCTCTCACATTACGCATTGTTATCATAAAAACACTGACTATAGCCATTTCAAACCAAAGGAAATCCACAGTGCACTGACTTTGCACTCTGGATTGACCAAATTTGGAACTGTGTGAGGAGGAAATAAGCTATTTATCTTGGCAATTTTTCAGGCTTGCATAAATAAGTTACTTGATTATTACTACCCCTTAGAGGTTAACTGCAATTAGCTTTTAATTTTAATCGGAAAGACTCATTAGCAAAAATTAGGTCTCTTTTACTTTGTACGCCCACCATCCACCAGGACCACCTCTCTACAGTGTCTGTGTAGTACAAGAATATAAGACTTGACACGTGAAATTTAACAACCTCAAACTCTGTTGCTGTCTGCAGCCTAGAAAACCGAGCTGTGTAGTTGTTTATGTGTTGCAGTGGAATGGTGCAACTGGCCCAATGCAATTTGCAGAGGCAATATGAAACACTCTGGAGTGACTGGATGGCTGATGTGACGGCCTTATTTTTCTTCTCATTTGTCCAGCCACTTTCAGTTGAGGCTTGCCATGTATTTCAGTGGTAAATGTAAGCACCAATAGGAATCTGGATTTTCTTGATTTAAGGTGAGTTCTATACAGTATAAATACTGTACTGTAATCTACCAAAAGTCACCTCAATTGTGACATGATAATAACAGTTATAATAAAACTGCTACAGGTGAATGACAGTGTTTTGCAGTCTTCTTTTCCCACTCAAAGCTCTGAATTAGGTGCATCAGGTTCAATTAAATGTGCTAATAAGTGTCTATCTAGTTCTATCTATTTCAGAAAAGGCCAATTTGTCAATTTGCTACTGTGGACTCAACAAAACATGAGTGTCAATTATCAAGCCACTGTGGGAGGATCTCACCTCACTGTCAAGACCAAAGTGAGATTTTCATGTTGGACATTAAGAGTTTATGTATTTAGTATTTGAACTAGTCTACAAAAAAGTATTTTTGGCACAATAAACTGTCTAGCTCCTCTCAGCAAATAGATGCAAATATTTTCTCATAACATTTACCCTCACACCAGATAGAGGAATTCAACATACTCATAGGCATTGTCAACAGCATGTCAGCAAAGCAGGGAGAGATTTCTATGCTCACGTCAGATCAGAGAACATACCAGTTTTAAAGGGCATTTTTGAATGCATGTGTCTTACAGCTGAAGCATGCAATTTGCATTTGGATTTTGTGATAAAGAGGCTATTTCCCTGTGCAGTCTTCAACTAGAATTGTATGTATTTCTTATTTGTAAGTATGAGAATCTCTACTTTTAAGCTAAAGCAACAGAAGGAAAAAATAAAAAAGACAAAGCAATGCAATGTAATCTTCCAATGCATTCACATTGCAAGCATCTAGAGTAATCTGAAGTCACCTGCAGTTCATATATGTCCTATAGCAATGAAAAACCAGTGGGACTTTGACAATTTGGTCAACAAGGTTTTTGGCCAAGATAAGTTGGCCACATGGCTTTTTCACAGGAAAAGCAGAACATTTTCCTGTCAAAGCAAATCAACTTTCTGCAGTTTCTTGCTTCCCTATGGTTATAATTTTGTTTCAAGGCAAATAGTCCTCATAGGCAGGTACAAAATAGAGGACAAGTGGATGACTATTCAAAGATCCAAAGTTCTTTAGAATAGAGCAATATATGTATATATGCACAAACATTGTAATTTACAATTTAGGCAGTTACAGTCACAGTTGAAAGGAGAACAAGACAAATTGGACCATTGTGCTTTGTCTGCAATGTCCGTAAACTAGACCATAGTTTAATCCTTTCTGGCATGGTAGCTATACATGTAAATGTGAGAGGTTGAAAACAAAGTCCTGACCGGCCAAAATGACTGAAACCTGTCAGCTCTGCTCTTGAGTTAATTTCACTTTGAGATACATCACTGACAGAAACGCCTTATATCCTCCTCATAACACCAAACCAAAAGTGCCAAACTCTTGAAATGTACAGTCACATTACATGCTTCTTTCCGCTGCAGTGGTTTAGTTTTCCACCTCTTTCACACTACAACAATTTTTCACTGCTTTTGTTTGCTGGATATATGAAATAAATCACAGTATGTCAGCATTTCTAATAGACGCCCTGTTAGAGCTGTTATTCTGTGTGAAACTGCATGCAGTTCTGAGTGACAGTGTGGCACGGTTGTATTTATGAGCAAGCGTGTGTGTCTTTGTGTCAGCGTTTATGTGAGTGAACATGTACTCTAGTTGGGGTGCAGACTGCTTGACTTTAAATCTAGTACCCAGTGACCGGATGACAGTCAGGCTATGACATGATTTAGGTGTTGTTGTGTGATTCACTGTAATAACTTTCTTTCTCATGCGACTGGATTGTAATCACAACCAGGTTTGAATAACATCAATGTCAGCTGGAAATTCCACAAATGCTGATGTGACAGAATGAAATCAAAGGACCTGTACTGTATCAATACTGACTAATTATATTGACAGACACAATAGCAAATGATGCATGAAGCTGAAGCTGTAAATAGATTTTTGGCATTAATTTCAGTGTTTTGCTCTGCAAATGCATTTCACAGAATAGATTAAGGGATAATGGATTCATTCTACAAGGTGTCAACATAATATCAGGTCAGTCAGTACTCTTGATAGCATGGAACATGCAAAGGTAGCTACAAGCATGCTAAACATTTGCACAAAAACATCTAAAGACATGTTTACAGAAGCATTTATGTGCAAGTATCTAATTAACAGTAGTAATAAGAAACAAATGGTACTATTTACAAATGCATGTAAAATAGTGTTACTGGGACCATATGACTTGTAGTTAGAGGGAAAGTTCCCAGGCCCAAGCTGGGATTTCCAATGGTGTCATCACTTGAACTTCTTTGACTCCTCCAGATCCACAGAGGATATTATGCAATTTTTTTCACAGACTAAACAGTAGTCTTGATGATTAGTAAATTTATCTTGATAAAATCAGGGGAGTACCCTTTAAATGGTTTTACAGACAAGTTGCTTCATTGGAATATCATTTACAAATAATGCTCTTAAATTAATGCAAACAGAATGCTAGTGATCAAAACTTTTATTCAAGAGGTTCTGATCTACTGCTGTGTCTGCAGGACACCGTCTTTGTGAATGTGGGTGGACGTCAGTGTTTCTGGAATTGGCATCGTTATTATGAAGGTCCTTGTCTCCCTCCTGTGGGTATTATATTCTATATGCATAGCAATGGAATGAGGCATCAAGGTTTTCTAAAGAGTCCAGTGGGGAAACAATAATATTCATATACAGAAAACTCACCATTGGTTCCCTTTCACTTGTGATTCTCATCGTTACTGTTTATTGATTTCAGAGATATGTATCTAATTGTGCTGGTTAAAGACAACTGCTCAATTACATCATTAAAGGAACACTTCAACATTTTGGGAGATTTATTTGTTTTACACAAGTCCAGGACATGTTCAGCCAACTTAGCACAAAGTCTTGGAGCAAGCAAAACAGTTAGCTTTTATTAAATGTAAGAAATATGATTTCCAGAAGTTGGAAAGCAAATGGCTGCACTAACCATTTCCTACATGCTTCCAGTCCTTGAGCTAAGCTGGGCTCAACATGTCCTGTACCTACAGTACCAGTCAAAAGTTTAAACACACTTTTCCATTCACTTGAATAAGCAAGTGTGTCCAAACCTTTGACTGGTACTGTATATCTAACTCTTGGTAAGACAATAATCATGCACATTTACCGAGTGTTGGAGTGTTCTTTTAACAACGCTGTTCAATCTCTAAAGGTAAAGGCCGTCTAATGGTGTGTCATAGTTACAAGGTTTAAGTGGAACATCTGTGATGGCAGAAGACGGCTGTATGGCTGTGGAAGATGCAAAACAGTCAGCAGCATCAGTGTGAGGCAGCTCAGGGCTGTATGCTTAAATTAAATGAGCTACCTTGTTTGAAGTGCTGTATATGAGTGGTGCTGATAGCCTGGTGATACAGTATAGAACTTACTTTATGCCCTCTGTGTCCTGCATGCACTGATACAATGCTTTGTTCTTGTTTAAATGGTGCTAATGTTGCGAAATGTAAATTACAACAGTATGACCCTGCCTGTGCCTCTGCCTCATCACTTCAGCAAGCAAAGATCAGCAGCAAGGATCAGTAATGTGTAGTCAGTTAGTCATATCTAGTATGGCTCAGTTCTAAAATGGGACAGTTTTAATGTTCACCTACAGAGCACAGATGACTGCTTATACACAGAGTGATCCATTACATCTTCTGTTCAAGGTTATTTTCAGTACACTTGGCTTCAGTGTTCTGATATCTATCCGCATGGCCTATAATGGATGCCATTTGATGTTTTGCATTGCATTATCCTCATCTAGTTTAAACATAAGGCTTTAGCTTCCAAGGTTCTCGTCTGACAACTGCTGATTTCCATTTGTTGTCAGAGCTCAAGTAGTTTCGGGAGATCTGTGACCTCTTAAACTGTCACTCTAACAAGTGTTGCTAATTAAGTTATGGATATCTGCCAGGGCTGTTTCTTTCTGGGAAGTATTGGGTTCTTTTAAGTTGAAATGGATATTTGACCTAACAAGTCAAATGGAAACATATTAACTATTTATAATGTAACAGAGGTTAAAAAAACAGTTTTTGAATGCCATATGTTATTTTATTAAAGTTGTAGCCCATGTTTTGATTTGACAGGCATATACTAACATCTGCATGGCCATTTACATACAAAATGCTTTTGACCTCTCTTGGCATAAGTTAGAATATTGATCTTCTCCTCTTGATGACAACCAAGAGTCAGCTGTAATTGATCCAAATCAATTAGAGCGCCAAGTTTCCTGATAGCCATCGGGAAACTTCACAGTGTGAAAGCCAATAGTATCTGAGAATGCACTAATTTACTTCTGTGCACACAGACACAACTCTTAGCTGATGCCAAAGCACTTGAATAGATAAATTATCTATAAAGAGGGCTCAGGTCTGAGCACACAGGATGATATTATAGTTGCACATTATTTGATGCACCAAATTTGATATTTCCCTGGAACATAATGGAAGGAGATCAGAGATTACAGCACATGTATCTCACCATCACAACATTGCTGTATTATATTCTTTTTTCGTTTAATTTTAAATGAAATGTTTCATGTTTCAAGTAGAAAATTGGCTCACTACCACCCCCAACATTATCTGGCATGTAAATACACAGCTATCTACACACAGTATGCCTGGACCAACTGGTCTAACAATAGAAGAACAGAAGAGGAGAAACAAAAGGAGGAACCAAAGAGAAAAATAATTGGACATTGCCTGGTTTAAAGTTGCCCTCTATAAAGACACAGCTAACAGCAAACATTGTTCTGATCTGAGCGATTGTACATAACATGAATAGCTGTCTGTCTCCTGAAATGAAAAGCAATCTTTCTGCTGATACTCAAAAGTGCAACAAACAACATATCCAGTGTACTTCTGTCCACAGCACTGGAAGCTATCACATTCAATCACAGATTATTTCAGTAAATTACATCTGTCAATTCCTGACTTTGTGTATGTCCTTTATAGATAATGTATTTTGGGCGAATTTTGAGTGTTTGATTTGCTCTACAATACTACAGAAATTTCCCAATAGAGGCCACTATGTTTTCCATCAAGTCATCCTTTCTTATTAGTATCTAATTTAATTTGCTGGTCTCTTTAGATGCTTAGATGTGCAGTAATGCACCCTGTAGGCTACAACAGTATGAAAACAAATAGCATTTTCTAATTTCTAAAAGCTCAAAACCAAACCTAATGATTCACTGCCAGAACAGACGCACTGTGTTCATCATTGCCAAAAACAGAAACTGTTTTTGATACCCTGTTTCATCCTTCCCATATGTTAATAAGGTCTGTTTCTCGCAAACATTTTCACACTACTGTCATTGCTCTTAGTGTTCATATTACTGTGGGTTCACAAGCGATTGCCTTACATCTTCCCATGTTAGACATGAGATTAGCTACTATTTTGCTCAATAAAACATTTAACGAGGAAAAAGTCTCTCCCGTCCTGGTAGTATCAGTTGAGAACAACTACAGTATGCACCACACAAGCACAGATCATTACAATGCAACAGAATCATCGGAGACAGAGGCAGACCACTACAGGCTGTCCATTATCATTGTTTTTGGCTGGTTTCACACGTCTTCAGGCAAAAAATATGTTCACAGGGTCAATCACCTGCCACCTACTCAGTCTGAGTAATTGGAAATGACAACTGTTACATATTGAATTTCCAGCAGATAGGAAATTTGGTTAGTGGTTCTGTGCTTCAGTAAATACTTATTGCATCAGCAGGGTCCTTCGCGCTTTACATAAGCAGCTGCTCAAACGACCTCAAGATACTGTTGCAATGAATTTACATTACATGCTGCGTCTACCAGTGGCCAATGAAAAACCTCAGAGGACATGTGGCACGTGACACGTGGCAAGAAGTGGCTGTCAAGATGCATTCTTTCAAAAATACTGTACCTACGAACCAAACACATGCAGTATACAGTATGTGAAAAACTGCATACACTGTTAAATAAAGTTTTACTGTCTCTGACACGGATTGCTTCATGTCAAAGCACTAAAGAGACCAAACAGAAGGAACAAAATGTCTTAGATGGTGAAAAATGGTCTTGTATAGTAGGATTACAGTCAACTTTTAAACTAGGTATATGAAGAAGTGTTCTACTGTTGCTCATCATTGTAATAAACCCTAAAAAACTCCATCATGCAAACCTGTATTTAAATGATTTCATAAATGAAGAAAGAAGAAATAATGTCATGCAAAATTATAGAGCAGTTTGCCTAACATAAAAAAAACGACTTTGAGTGAGTAATTCAACACAGCATTTACAATAGGTAAGCTTTGGTACACACTCATGCAGCTTTTACAATAATGAAAGCTAATCACAAAGATTGTGTGTGCCCTTCACTCTGCTCCTGTCAAATAACATTAACAGCCCCACCCAAACTGAACAACAGTACTACTTGTTTCAATTAGTGCTGCAGTGCCATTAACACAAGTAATGAGAAGCACTCTCTTCAATTGTGGTCCATATATGAAAACATGACTTTATTAATAAGAGAATGAAATTGAATTTATTCGTCGAGTTATCTCTGTGGGAATTGATACATTAATAAAAAGCACTGGGACAGACAAGATGTTCACACTCATTGTTCACAGAAATGATGAAGCCCAAAACTATTTTCATTACATATGCATTTTTAATTCTCAAATGCGTGTGAGAGATTTGCTTAGAAGCTCCTGCCAGCAGAAGTGGGTGTGTTTGGGATGGTTAAGCATGCATGGATTAAACCGTGTCAATCATTTGATGCACTTAAAGTAAACAAGCTGAGACACAATAATAACACCAGTATTGTATAGGCTATCTTTATGCTGCAGGTTATTTTATACAATAGTGGTGAAAATTAAGAAAACTGCCTGTAAAGTGACTGCTGTTGCACTAATATATGAAACAGACGTTTAAATGCTGCAACATACGAGGGATTCAAAATTACAGAACTGAATGTATCATAAGATGTGATATTATTTTTATACTATTTTTATACTTCTGCACTGGACTGCAGTATATGTCAATAATCTGTCAGCAGTGTGAAGAGGAGGACATCATTTCACTGCTCCCTAACGTATAGTTAAGTCCAGTCATGTAATATCATTTGCCGTGACAGTAAGTTAAAAAAAAAGGAACATCCCTATCGTTGTGGCACAAACTGCAAATGTACCATGCAACCTCAAAGTCTTCCATGTGAATTCAGCCAAGGACTTTTAGTACATCCTCTGCTCTCTCCACACATTTCCTATTTTTGTCCTGTTTTGACATCTATCCAATAAAGCAAAGAATATCTTCACAGAAAGATTATGTTACCTTCATTTCTAAGGATAAGAGGAGTCATAAGAGATTGTAGAATCCTGTTGATAGGGATACTCATCACCAAACAGATACCCACAGATACAACCCTGAATATGCTTTTAGTCAGGGCCCTTGAATAAATAAAATATAGTGAATTTTCTGAAATGAATTCATCAGTTAGTATTTCTACTACAATTATGAAAATGCAAGGCCAAGTGGGGACTTTCTGAAATGAAAGAATGATTATTGTCACCAGTGGTGAGAAGAACTGAACCTAAAGTGTATACTTGTATATTCCTCTATTACTATTGTAGGAAATCTGTATTCAGTCTAGATTAACCAGCAGTCATTTCATAAAGGTGCGACGGTGCTGCCTGTTTCAACTTTCCCTTCGCTTACTATGCCCGATGAAAACAAAAATGAATTTTATGATAATATAAGGAGCTTCATGGAATTATGAAGAAAGGTAGAGTAACTACTCTGGGGATTACAAAAACAATTTAGAACAAGAGATGTAAAGTTATATAACCCCTTGGCATTTCAGTTTTGTATATGAAGAAAGCACTAAGAGGATTGGGATTTGAAGCTACTCATGTATGATTTGTAAGCAATATCAGATGATCCATGAGGTATTGTCAAAAATGAATTTGTAAAGCATCACTGCCTCAAAACAGTTATCTATGAGGAAAAGCAAAGTAAGTAGAAAATGTATCAGCTTTTAGACCGGAATCAGGCTGTTAAATACAGATGGAGAGATGTAATATAGTTATTCAAGGATTCATATCTTATGTAATCTTTGTATCAGGACAAGATTAAAACAAACATCAGTATATAAACCGGGCCTGATGGTGGACAAGGTCACAGCAACCTTTCCAGCTCTATCCATGCATATCAAGTTTTTTAAATCCAAAGGTGCAGGACTGAGTTGAAAATTGGTGTGAAATTTAAACCAGCTGTATCAAGGGCCAAGCTCCCCTGGTAAAATTCACTGTATTGTACTAAGAGGACATGATACAAGGTGTGTGATGCCAATTTGTTACTTTAAAACGCTACTGCTGATTTCAAATTTTACAACATAACAAATAGCAAAAAGGATTTATCAAGTAAACTTTTGTTTTTCCAACCCATCATCCGCAGTTTTGCTACTTTCGCTCAACTTACGGTGGGGAACCAGTTTTGGAACAACAGTGTCCATGAACACCACACCCACACTCCAAAATGTATGCAGGTTTATTGTTGTTTCACTGGTATTTAGACATTCTGTCTCTGCTGTGTTTCATAACTCCTCGTCTGCTTCATTGTCAAAGTTATAAGACTTCTAGCAAGCTTGCAATAGACTGTAGAAACTAATTTGTCATCCTCAAATACTGAGGATGAGACGCCCCCCCCCCCCTGCAGCCAAATCAAATGTACACACATACCTTTCTATTGTCTTACTTTGAACACTTTGATGAAAAACGCCTTGCATATTGTGGCTCTTTCTATAGCGTTTCAGTATTTATACCAGAGAACACTTGGCCTGCGGCAAATATTTTGTGAGATGTACACAAAACTGCAAATGCAAATGTTTTTGGCCATGCTTTTGCATTCAAACAAGCATTGCTGGTCAAACATAAATGAAAAGTAAACAACTAATTTATGCAAATTTTCATGTTGTTAGCAGTCTAATGAATTTTAATGCGGGTTATCAATTCTAGAGCAAGCAATTCACGGGAAAATAAGAGGCTTTGGCTTAGTAAGCAGCTGTCTGCTGTGGATTCTGTCAGTCAGAGCATTGGTAACCTTTTTAAATCAATTTTTGTCCAAGGAAACACAACCAAGACTATCCCCTGTCTTTCTTTCAAACTGTCTAGTTGATTTTGTGCATTATGCATGTGAATTTGATGATTGCACACATTAAAGAATTATGTGTGCAATCATCCGTCCGTCAAGGTGAGAATATATATTAATATACGTAAAGATAATAATGATAGTTTATAGATATAAACTGATAATTGGCAAGGGAACATATGATGAAAGGTGATTTAATACTCTGATTTAAGGGGCATAATGACAAGAAAAACAAGCATTAAATGCAAGAGCCGCCTTCTTTATATTTTAGCTCAGATGTTTCCGTAGATAAAGAACCCTATCCTTTTGTAGAAAGGACTCCCTGAAGCGTGTAAACAAGCAAACAATAAGTGATTTTCCAAACAGAAAGTACTGATTACGTTAATTAACTACATGTTTTCATCTGCTCATAAAGGCCACAAGGGAAGTCAAAGTCTTTGTTGTTTACCCAGTAAAGACCAAAAGCATGTAGGAAAATGTGTGTTATGGCGCTATGGTGCAGTGGTCCAGAATATTTAATGTAAATAAAGCTGCCAACCACTTAATCCCAAAGGAAAATGAAAAGTGACTTAACTGCTATGGGCGAAGGAAAATGGGTCCTCAAGTTGTGACTATGCATGATAATCCACTGCGGATGAGGAAATGTATTACTGGCCTGGGGATAGCCTCTATTATTTATGTGGATTAATTATCAGGTTTATAATGAAAACAATCACTAAATGTTATTGTGATAAATTGGAAAATCACTTATCTAAATCTTCGTCTCAGTAGTTTAGTAGTTTATTTTACAAATACTAATTTATCAGAGTGTGAGTGAATTTCGTGAATGTGCACGAAGAGGCTCTGTAGACAATGTTTCACACCAGTGCTGCTGAGCACACATGTAGACGTTATGTAAGGGAATAGTCACAGGACACACAAAAAAATACCTTTTATAGCTCAAAATCTTATTAAAATGGCATTTGAGGTAAAGGAATTTTGTGCATTTGCTATTAGTCTCATATTCTAGGTGACCTCTAGCTTTTAATCTGACCACTCTTCCAAATGAAAGGCTAAAGGGATATGACAGCTAAGGACAAAAAGCTCAAAAATTGTGAGGCGTAAATTAATTAAGACAGAAAGACTCCTTTAGTGAAAGAACATCTTCAATATATTTCAAGCTACAGTGGTAACTATTTTTCTCTATGATCTAACAAGCTCAGCAGGTAGCTTATGTTAACTATATTTTAATTATTTCATCAGGTTCAGTCCTAAATTATTTCCCTGACAACAGTTGGCATGACCATACATGTGGTGCACTGATTGGTTTGACTATTTAGCATAATGCAAGGCAGCAACACCCTTGGGTGAAATCATTTCTAACAAGAGTGTGACCAGACGCATCTCATGCTGTGATCTAATGGCTGAGCTACTACACCAATGAGTCACATGTTCAATCTGAGATTTATCCTTCTCTTTTTTGTTGGAGGTTACCACTGAAGCACAGCTTGAAAAAAAAAAAGTGTGTGTGATGTGACTGAGAAACAAATGCTTCTCTTCCTTTCCTGATATTGCTCAGTGTAACTATCTAGTCTCTGGGATAAATCTACTCTGGGATAAATCTATAACTCTACTTTTTACGCTGTAAAAAATAAGGCCAAAGCAACTGATATAATATTAATCATGATGAGTAGCTTTACTGTTCTTGGTAAAAAGCAAACAGAAAGAATAGATGGAAAGTCCTACTAGCTTTGTTCTTCCAACTAAAAATCTGCATTTACCCTCTCAATTCTTTCTACTCCTAAAATTATTTAATAAAGAATAATGTTTCGCTGATATTAGAGATTAAAAACATAATACATGGCATGAACCAAGTGCAAGAGCTGCTCAAGTGTCACTGGTTAGATATGCTGGATCTATAAATGTCAAATAAGAGATGAGAATCAGAGGTGCACTGCTGCTGCTAACTAACATGTTGCTGAGCATAAAACAGTTTCTTATGCTGAATGCATATTACTTATACCATTCAGATGAATAATATGCATTACTCATGACCTCATCTTGACAGCTTAGGGTGGACAAAGATTTCTTCTTATATTTACTACGTGTGACTATGCAAATGGTTGCATTTGTCCTTCTCTAAAAGTGCAGTTTTGGCTTATGCTGTCCTTTCCTTTCTCAGAGGAGATGACCTTTTGGTGTATGTAAAGCCATTCATCTGTAGCACACCGCCGAGAGCCGAATGATAATGCATTGATGTCGCCAAGCAGAACCTTTTATAATAAAGTTGAACCACAGTGCAGTGATGATTCAACTTGTATGTAGATATGCTACTACTAACTACAATGTTCCCAAATTATGCAGAACTACTAAGTCGGCTAAATAGGATGTAATTGCCTGTCATAGCTGCACAAAGAAAAAAAAAATCAAATAATTTTCTTTATTTGGAATAGATTTAACAGACACACCTGGGTCATGCCGTGGTGCGCTGAATCCTTTGATACAATGTTGTTGTTCACACAAAGTCAAGTCCTCTGTGTCTCATGGAAACTGTTCTTAATAAGGACACAGAAGGTGCCATTATTGCTCAATCTGATGGATGAGCTGTTGGCTGGAATGTGAAACTGCCCTGGCCTCCGCTTTGGTTCAAGAAAGTGCTATTTCTCGAGGGGCGACATGTTGTGATTGAAGTATTTACGACAAGACAGAAATGTGATGGCACAGAGAATGTGGGTGACAGTGACGCATGACTGAACAGATTACTGTGTACAGACTGTAGAGCGGCCCTTTGAATTGTGATGCCTCACTTTATTGTGCAGAGGTTAAAAGGCTCACCTCTCAGGGAGCTGCATTACTCTACCCCCTGCTCCTTTTGATATAGCGGTCCACAGAACAAAGACCATGTCAGCAAAGCCAGAAGAACCCCAACAGACAGTTTGGTAAAACTAAAAATGTACTGTGACAGGACTCTGGCCAAGACTGATAGAAAGACAGTTTCGCTAACATCTAGATGCCTTCCAGCGCGTGATAAAAATATGCCTGCCTCAAAGCATTCATTATTTTGCACAGCCACCAAAAGTCTGTTCATTTAATATAGCCAGTGGAGAGAAGTGCTCTCCCCTGTATAAAAACCTGTTTTAAAAGCAGGAGCTACTGCTTAATGTAGTACTGCGCTTTTAGCAAATGCAGATGACTACTTGAATAAGTGCAGTTTCTCCAACTCTATGGTTAATATTAATCATGATGAGTAGCTTTACTGTTCTTGGTAAAAGCAAACAGAAAGAATAGATGGAAAGTCCTACTAGCATAGTTCCTCTAACTAGAAATCTGCATATACCCTCTTAATTCTTTGTGCTCTTAAAATTATTTAATAAAGAATAATTTTTCACTGATATTAGAGTTTAAAATCATAATACATGGCATGAACCAAGCGCAAGAACTGCTCAAGTGTCACTGGTTAGATATCATGGCTCTATAAATGTCAATATGCCTAAAGAGATAGGAGAATCAGAGGTGCACTGCAGCTGCTAATTTACATGTGGCGCCTTTACTGAGCATGAAATAGTTTCTTATGCTGGATTGTTTCATACATATAGTCACATAGTCAAGACAGACAGATTGATGTTTGTATGAAATCAGCTTTTTAAAAAAAAAACATTTTAAAGTGTTTAGAAGGAGACATAGGAGCAGCTTAGACTTGCCATCCTATATCTGCACATATTGCTGCAGCCTCTTTGATGTTCATCCTTTTGATTTACGTATGCTTTAGTTTTTGCAGAAGGAACTACTTTTTTTTTAAGCAGGAAAGTCCCGTGTTTGTTTATTTTTAAGCTAAACCTGTTAAGAATCTGAAGAGAATCAAGCACAGCCGATTCTCATTAGCAGACACACAGTAACAATAAGAGATGAGACTAAATACTATCTGGTGTTACAGTAAAACTATAGTTTTATCATTACAATGGCACTATTATTTAAACAAAGGAGAGGTTCATGCTGACTGTTTGGCTTTCCTGTCTTTTGTTGGCATGACAAATGGAACCACGCATTTCCATTTCAACATCTTAATGTCTCATCTATCCATGGGACCCCTATCTCTTTGCTTCATCTCATGTGTCATAAAGATGTGAACTATAAAATATACTGTCTTTGAAAGAGTGCAATCCTCTCTTGAAGAATACAAGTGCACGTCTTGTGGATTTTACACAGCTGCAGACACATGTCTGTCTGTTCCATTTCAAGGGAAGCTGATACAGAATGATGTACATATCAGTGTCAGGATATAAATCCTGCTGTCAGTCTCAGCTGTTGCTATCAGTTTATGTCCTGTGAAAATGAAATGGTTACCTGAGCAGATCATCACTACTTGCACTGATTGTACACACTTTTACACAGCTGTGGAGCCATCTTTTTTCCTTACTGCAGGGCACATTTTAAATACACTGATAGTAATAAAAAGCAGGCTGACGGAGTCGCAAGTATTTTCTGTATTCACCAAGGCCACACAGATTCTTGACTTTATAGTGTTTACTTGCTGAGCAGCATAACCCTTTTACTTACATCTGATGCTTGCTGTTTCGATAGCCATGCTTGCTATAATCATATTTTTTGCAGATATTTAAGTCTACTTTGTAAAGCAAAATCAATTATTGGGTTTAAGTCAGACTCAGCAGGATACTGAATTATTAGACTCTGTGGTAACTGATTTATCAAATGGACAACCGTGTTTTGCTGACCTGTTTTCCTTTGCTATTCCTCTATAGAAATAATTCCATGTTCAGATACTGTTACACTGTTAAATAGCATCAAGCTGTGATGTTCAGTGCATTTCAGGAGTTGTTTTGTGATGAATTGCTGTAATTTCCTTTTTTCTTGGTATACCCGCTTTTCCTCAACTGGTCAAAATATTATTCTATCTTACAGATGTTAAAAACTGGCTCTCTTTCTTCAGTTAAACTCAAGTAAATCAGAGGCCATTATCATATGTCCAGATCCCTCCAGTAAGCACTTCTCCTCTCACTTAAGTTCTCTATACCTGAGTGTTAGCTTTGATAACAAACTTAACTTTGACCAACAGGTGAGGTCAGTCAAATATCTCGAAAATTAGATCTTTTTTATCCACTAAGAATCTGGAAACTGTCATTTATTCTTTCATTACATCCCACTTATACTACAGTAACTCGCTGTACTCGCTGTCTCCCTCAATACAACCTCTCCAAACTTCAACTAGTTTAAAATGCTGCAGCAAGACTACTCACAAAATCCAATAGAAGAGTCCACATAACACCTATGTTAGCATCTCTGTCTGTACGTTTTTGAATTGATTTTAAAATTTTAATGATTACTTTTAAAGCGTGTTTGTGGTTGGCCCCTGATTATATCACTGACTTACCAACCCCTTACGGGCCTGAATGCAGCCTGAGATCCTCCAGCAGAGGTCTGTTAGTAATTCCTAGGTCAAGGCTAAAAACCAGAGGAGACCGAGCCTTTGGAGTCAGAACCCCATGACTCTGGACCAACCTGCTGGTCAGGCAAGCAAGCTGTTTTTTCTTTTAAATCCCTCTTAAAAACACATTTTTTTCTGAACTGCTTTCTCTTGAATTGGTTATTGTTCTTTTTTTACTTGACTTGTTTTTACAGTCTTTTAGTAATTCATACCTCACTTGTCAATATTAACTGTAACAATTCTACTTTTATTTATTATTCATCTGGTCATTTCTCTTGTTTTTATGTCTTTGTAAAGCAGTTTATAACTTGCTTTTGAAAAGTGCTATATAAAAAAAGTTATTATTATTGACAACCTCCTGTGAACTTGTTGCTTTCAGCCGTGGGTGTTACGTGTGGGTGGGGAGAGTGATATTGATACCGACAGCGACAGTGATAGTGAGAGCAAGAGATCAAATTCTTCTAGCGGAGAAATAGTAAGAGTCATATCCCTTATTCAAACTATGTCACATCTTATGTCTGTATTTCATTATAGTTTGTTGAAGTTACTCTCAACAGAGAAGTTGTTATCTCTGCCTCCTCTGCCGTGGATTTCTTTCATGTATGATAGCAGAACATCAGCGCAGAATAGTGACAATAGAGAGAAATCCTTGAGATTTGATTTAACTTAACCCGACATACTGTCTATCATTGTTGTATTTCATAATTTTATACATTTTCAAACTGTATTGTAACCTTAGTGGAAATACCTCAATGCAATTTCACATAGTTTATCTTTGGTCAATTATTCATGGGGCTAATCCAATAAAAAAATGTTATTTTAACTTCTGACCTTTAACTTTACATATGTAAATTAGTGTAATTTCCATTATGTGCTGTGAGGTACCATTATAACTTGTAAAAAGAGTGAAGTACCTTGGTCACCCTGCTACTAAATGAGAAATAATAAACTTTCATTGATCAACATGTTTTCATGGAAGTGATGTTATAGCAGCCCACATACTGTGCTTGTGCTTCTTACTGTTGGTTTTATCACATCGGGTGAGGAAACTAAAAGATAACGCAATCTGTCATGTTACCTTGTGATTTGTCACCATTCTCTTTTATACCCTCATTTCTCACATTGTGACAAGCTGACAATGATATTTTTGGCCCCCAGACATATCTCCAGGTAATTGGTTCCTCACCTCTCACCTAATAGGAGGTGTGAGCTGTTCTTCCACCACATGCTCACAAGTTTAAGGTGAGCTGCTGTACATCTGGAGCACCTAATGTCCTCAGATTTAAAGCAGGGGGTCCAGCTGTCAACAAGGCAACAATGTAAGATACCTAGTGATAGCCAGTACTGGGATCGAAATTTGTTTCATTATGAAATGAAACACTTTGTGGTCTTGTCCTGTGTGTATGTGTTCAATACCAATACTAATACTGATATTGATATTTATACTAATATTCATAGATAAATACCCCTGGAAAATATAATCAAAATCTGTAATTTGCCTCTCTATGAAATAATATAATCAGGGTCATAATTTCAACAAATCAATCAATAACAATAACAAAAAATAAGTGTACTGATTTATTTTTAATTGAAAATACAGACCTTTTAGCCATTTATATTTTACAAATGTTCAAACTGCAGTTTTCACTTTTAATTCAATTGTAAGTGCAGCCTTATCTGTAGCAATAGCTGGGATTGGTTTTGACTCAGGCGGCTGAAATTCAACATATGTTTTGCTTTCCTTTTTCATTAGATTGCTTTCTTGCAAGAGCAGAGACAGGCAGTGAGACAGGGGAAATGCATTACCGCTGCAAGATGAGTCTTCGAAATGTATCCAGTGAGGGTTTTCTGGGAAGGATACCTAGTCACGTTTCCTCTGCAAAAAATGTGTTTTGAAAATTCAGGGAAGGCACCAGGATCTGAGTAGACCTTTGGCGGATGGGTGTGAATAGGTGTTCTACTCTTATTCGGACTCTTCAGCGATGTAGTGATTGAATAATGCATTAGCTCTCAACAGGATGATGTGATAGAAACCACAGTCTGCCAAAGTCATGTCTGGTAGGTTATACCAGCGGGATTCAGCCTTGATGAATGTCACTAGTTGCAAATAAATGACGCCTGCATTATTGTTATGTCCCCTTATATATATATAGGGAGGTGAGGATTGGGATTATTGCATTTTGCACAGTTTTTGTTCATCTTTTTTCTTCTTCAAATTTGGGAAAAAATGTCCAATTTATTTAGTAAATGATAAGTGGTACTTTTGCATGTTTGCAACAAGTACATCAATTTTTCAATTATGAATTATTTTAAAAATTATATCCAGAAATACAGTACTTAATGTAGCCACTAAGACTGACAACTCAAAGGATTAATTAAATATAGTTAAATTTCCAAAGAAACAAATTAACTCAATATTTTTTCTAAATGTTTTTATCTTTATTTCAGCCTTATCAGCCTTGCTTTACCTTACTTGACGTGTATTTAACACTGATGAACAGAGGAAGAGTGTGCAATTTGATTGTGCAGAATGTAGTGAAGTGGCTGTGAATGCCCTTACCATGCACTGCACTCCAAGTTTGCTTTAGAGAAATACTGCAGAAACGACAGCAATCTGCATCTTATTCCCCCTCTCTAATCCCCACACACTGTTGTCTTGTAATGACATCCACTGACCCACTTAGGCCTATTCTCCTTCCCTCACACTGACATTTACATAGATTCTATACCCACCGCATTGCATATATTTTCCCTTTTGTGCATACACACTTTCTATACATACTGCACACAGCACACACAGACAGTATTTCAGCTTGTTTGATCGGATTACTCGAGGTATGTGTGCTTTATTTACTTGTATAAAATGCAACAACCATGATGCCAATTTGGCTTTTTGCTGGTTAACACAGAGGTTCCACTGATTTTCTGAGTTTTATCTTTGACCCTGATTTTCCCCATAAAAGTATTTTTTAAGTTAGAATGTGATCTAAAATATAATTTTTCATCTATTTATGACAACATGTATATTTGTCTTAATTTTTTGAAGCTGCTTACACAACATTAAAACCTCAAATGCATTACATAGCCCCAAAAAACAAATGTGGGATTGCAAATAGGAAACTGTGGATCCTGTAGATTTAATTTATTTGTATTTCTTTTAACTGTGTTATTGAGTCCACATGTTCCACATTTTCAATACAATAACCACAGACAGAGAAGTCAGTAATAGTACAGTAGATAAATATTTGCTAGAGGTGTGCTCGACACAGACACCGTTGCCAGCAAAACGATTATACTATCAGTAAATTCAGGAATTTTAACTAGCTGTTGTCCAGCTGTGATAACAAATAGAGGAAAAAAAAAACCTCTAGCTGAAGGCATTTTGTCTTCCCTTGCATCCTGCCAGTTTTGTTCCACTGCCCATTTGTCAACAGTGATGTCCAATCGCTCAGTGCCAGGCGGGCAAATCAGCACCTTGTCACTTTCGAAATGACAATTTGAGTCTCAGTCAAGTCTTCAACCAGTTTGTGCCTTACAGCCACTCACTACCTCGAAACAAGCGCTAAAAATAAAGCCAGCCAATCTGAAAGCGCAGACCTGCATGCAATCTACAAAACTGACAATATTAGAACTCTAAGGTGACTTTGAGATTGAGGACGTGCTTTTCATTTATCAGAAGCAGTAATGCAAAGTTAAATCAGAAGACCTCAGTGGAAGCTTTTTGGAGAGCGTGACAAAATGTCAGTTTCATCTCATAGCAAGGATCTATCATGATCAGCTATATAATGTGAGCAATCTAAGACAAATATGGAGCCCCAGTAGTGTCAATGCACAAATTGAAGGCATTAACTGTTTTACATGATGACTGTGGCAATTAAAGGTAAAGCCATCCTATGATTACTGTCATCCCAAAAAGGTAATTTGTCACTTTTAGTTTTCCATGCCTTGTGATTGTTATCATGACTTGTAAATATTCCACATACTGATGTATGAACATTCAGTAAAGTCAGAATTAATAAACAGTTGCATAGAGAGGAGGATAGATTCAAACATAGATGCTAAAGTCTGTTATCTCCAAGACAGACAGCATGTGCAATTGCCTAGTGGCACAGTTTTTGATCGTCTGACAGCCAACTCATTAAAAAGCATCTGGATGTACTGTGTGTTGCAAAGAAGCATTTCAACACTTCTTTTGTATCAAATAGGGGTTAATAATGAGCTGTTGCAAAAATAACTACAATCCTGTACCACCATTTGAGATCACTTTTATTCTCTATCAATAGTGAATAACAAAAAGATAATCTATCTGATCGCAGGTTTTTTCCTTTCATTGCCTCAGTCTGAAATTCAGATCTATAGCTTTATCCCCACACCACAGCGTACTTTGCTTAATATCTCTGAAGCCGCCAGTGTCCGTGTTGCACACACTGATACAGTGAAAATACAGTGGGTGTCAATTTTACCACCTACGGCCCTGCACTTGCTTTCATGAGTGGTCTCATTTTGTGTTAACAGTACACACTTTAGCACCTACTCCACATCAGGATTGACTCTCTCTTGACCATTTTACATTGTTTCACATTTTCTCCTTTTAACTGAAAGTTAGAAATATGTTATCACAGACCACAGCTGCCTATAAATCAATTCTAAAGGCTAGAAATATCAATGACAGGACTTTAAATACAGTGAAACACAACAGCTTCATATTATAGTAATTTAGTTATGAGAATATCCTCTTTCATTATCAATAAGGTGTATTAGATGTCAATCAAGCCTGTACTTACTATACATTTTTATTTTTATTAGGTTATTTATGGAAACAAATGACCTTTATTACTTTCATGTGTTGAAAAATGGCAGCCAGTTGACCGGAACCACTTGGCTGCCAAGTGGTTCTGGTCTTAAAAAATATATCAGCTCAATTTAACCATATGGGGAAAATTTTTTGGAGGTGGTCACGACAGGCATGAGTAAATTAAAAATATGGTTTGACACAAACAAATTATCACTAAATTTGAACAAAACTAAACTTATACTGTTTGGAAATCGTAAAATAGACACACAAGTTCAAGTAATGTTAATATAGTAAGAGTATATGAAAATACATTTCTGGCTGTGATATTGAACCACAAAATCTGCTGGAAACCTCATATAAGATATGTGCGAGCAAACTTGGCAAGGAGCATTGCAGTTCTGGGAAAAGCAAGGCACATTCTGGATCATAAAGCATTGTACACTGTGTGTTGTTCACTTGTATTACCGTATCTGAATTACTTTGTGGAGGGATGGGGCAGCACGTACAAAAGCACCTAACAATCATTAAGCATAGTACAAAAAAAAGAACCATAACGATAGTAAACAATGTGGGATATTGTGACAAGCTGTTTTTAAAGTCACATGCTTTGAAGTTCATGGAGTCGGTGGAATTTCAGACTGCACAAACAATGTACAAAGCAAGAAATAATTTACTTCCTGGCAACATACAAAAAATGTTCTTAGATAGAGAGAGGAGTTATAACTCAAGAGGAAAATTTAATTTGAAACAACGTTGTGTTCGCATCAATCTTAAAAGTATGTGTATTTCAATTTGTGGGGTGACTTTGAGGAATGGTCTGGACGAAGAAATGAAACAGAGTAAAAATATCCCACAGTTTAAAAAGATGTACAATAAAACAATTTTTTGCGAGGTACAGAAATGAGGATATAACGCTCACTAATAGTGATGTTGTTATTATTGGCTTTCTTCTTTTCTATTTTTCGCATTCTTGATTTGGTAGTGTTTGATTATGTATGAAGAGGATGAAAATAGAGGTTTATTTGTGTATGATGGACACAGGGGCGGATAGTTGGACTGATGTGAAACTTTAAGTTGATTGATTAGTGAATAGGGGTAGAACTAGACGAGCATGTTGCTTTGTCCTACTCCTTTTTGGACATGACATGTTTATTTATGTTGATTATTGAGAGTATCTTGTATATCTTGAATCTCTTGAATATGTTCATTGTTATTTTTATTGGTTATTTTTGTTTTATTTCTACTTAGGGTTAGGGTTAGGGTTAGGGTCAGGGTTATAGGGTTAGGGTTAGGGTTAGGGCCAGGGTTAGGGTTAGGGTTAGGGTTAGGGTTAGGGTTAGAGCCAGGGTTAGGGTTAGGGTTAGGGTTAGGGTTAGGGCCAGGGTTAGGGTTAGGGTTAGGGTCAGGGTTATAGGGTTAGGGTCAGGGTTAGGGCCAGGGTTATAGGGTTAGGGTCAGGGTTATAGGGTTAGGGTTAGGGTTAGGGTTAGGGTCAGGGTTATAGGGTTAGGGTTAGGGTTAGGATTAGGGTTAGGGTTAGGGTTAGGGTTAACCCTAGTTTATTCAATTTCAATTTTATCTTTAACCTATATCTCAAAAACAAATTATGTTCCACAATAATTGTGTAATATTATTGACAAAAAATATATCATTGTATTGTGACAGAAGTGACATGGAAGTTAGTGCTTGTATTTAGAGATCATGCAAATCACTGTGAGCAAGATCAGAAATGTGTCTCAGATCTTGTCGTTCAAGTGATAGGGTGATAAGCAATTAACTTTACACTGTAAATATGTATGTGAGCAGTCAAATAAAGTCTGGAAACCCCATTTAGCTAAGCACTCAGTGGAGATGGTTGCTCCAGTCACAACATAAGGACTGAAGGCTGTCTTCGGGGTAAAGGTAAGCTTCGAATATTTCACCTGAAATTAGATTTATGTAAATGAAAGATGGTTGCCAAACACTCTGCCGGGCTGTTTATTCATCAAGTGAAATGGCTGAAAATGAATGATGACATGTGCTCTGGCAGTCAATGTGGACCCTCAAAGAGACCAGATGATTGATATGCTCAATCCCACTTTATTTGATTAACTTCTGTTCCTAGTTTATTGAGAGACATATGGGATCTCCCCAAATTTACAAAAAGGAAAAGAAAACATTTGATTAATTCTGTGGTGTATTGAAATGACCACCGACATCTCATAAAGTTGTATAATCCATTGTTTGACATCAATTTGATAGGTAAGACCTTTCCAGAGCATCCAAATCTGACTAGCAGACAAGGTAGTCAAGATTTCTCCACTTCATCAGCCTGTCAAACTGGTGTTTGATAGATTTCTTTTCCTATTATGTGGCACAGTAATGGAATTACAAATGCAGAAAAATGTGTGTGCTTTTGTTAGACCATGTCAGTCTTTTATCATTGTTAATCCTTGATATAATCTAATTCAATCATTGTAATTTATTTATATTTCTTATTGCTAAATTATAAAGTCGCTGTATAACACACATAATTTTCCACCAGCCCCACTTTGCATCTCAACAGGGTAATAACTGACAAGTTCACATTATTTATATCATATGTGTTCAACACAAAGACTCCAAATAAGGTAATTATATAGTAAGGAAAACGTGATCTGTGTGTGGAATTTTAGGAACCTAAATAAATTACTGGAAATTTTTGATCCTGTGGAGGAAGTGTGATGTTTATATAGCACAGGGAAAAGTAAAGGTGCTGGCTTCTATTACACCAAAAATTACCAAAGGTCAGTAATCCTCTCTCTAATATCATATGATATTCTTTGAGTCATCACCTGGATCTCTTTTTAATATAGTTACATTTTAAATATAGTTAAGCAAAACTAATAAATTGAATTGACAGAAAATATTTTAATCTCATTACCAAAACTGAAGCGAGGAGTGCATGCAGATTGACAGTTGTGAATAGGCTCCAATAAAGTGCAAATATATCTATTAAATCCCACCTAAGACAGTTTTAGAGTCCGAGAAATATAATAATGGCATTTAACAGACTCAACACACTCTTAAGTACATGGCCAGAGGAGTCTCCAGTACTTACTTGTGGTAATATAGGTTGATCATACTGTAATCAAATTCCTTTGCAAGAACTCTTGGTCAAATGGTGACATATCACAACAAGTACGGTCATGTGAATTATTAGTTACATAAAAAATTTTGTGACATAATATGTAACAATGTAAAGCTTATCACAGCTGTAAATATTTCACTGACTAGTTCCACAAGTATGTCCTGGATGCCTGCTGAATCTATGACTTAAATAAAAGAGTCATATTCAGAGTGAAAAATCTCTCAAGTCTTCATAATATTTCAACAAGTCTTTTTTTTAATTATTCCTTAACAGCCTGACTCACATGGCTTTTTCAGCTTCAAACTGTCTGAAACCCTCACAAGTCTCTAATACTTTGACCGTAACCTGGAAAACAGGTTATAGTTAAAGAATAAACCCGTTCAGAACCAAGTTATGTTCCAAACACTAACAAAAATATTGTAATGGTGGATTTCTACTCTGAATGCACTCATAAATCATTAGCAATCAAAAAAATTGACTAAAACACTTGATTATGTGTAATTTTTTCCATCCATTCCAATGAACAGAGAATCTGAATGAAAGAAACCACAATACAAAGTCTTAAGAGACCTTTTTTCAATAAAAAACATGAGAAAATGTATTTTTCATGAATTGTTAACTCATATCCATGAATACAGTGATGCTTTAAAACACACTGCATATATATTTTGTATTATTTTAACAAACATTCAGATCCTCTGACCATTTCAATGGATGGATTTTTTGAAAAAGTAAAATCTATAAATCTTTAATATGATATTGTGACATGTATAACTAATATCAAAATTTCATGTTTACTTTAAACACAGTTTAAACACAAATTATGTACTTGTGCCTTACACTTCGTCCTTGCCTCACTGTCGGCCATGCTTACTGAAAATGGGGGTGTGGCTTTACTGTCGCCCCTTTAGATGATGTAGAACACTGTGATTGGCTTATAGACCAGATCTTCTGTCTGTTGTTGTCAGCTGCCATTTCAGTGCAAGTCATCGTGACCCTTCGCCACCCCATTTACCTCCACTTCATCACGTCAGTGCCAGGTCCAAGATCACCAGATGCCTGGTCTTCTTCTCATCATCCAGATCTCAATATTCCCTTATTCATCACCACCAGCGTCTAGACTCCATCGGGTGATATACTATTCTACTCTCGCCTTCACTTCCCCCTTATAAATATGATGACATCAGGATGGGGTCTAATCGACAAAGACTTTTTACATTTTCACCTCATTATGCATGTTCAATAAAATTATCGTCACTTAAAAAATTTAAGTCTCTCCTGGTAGAAATAATTTTAACCTGGATTATTAGATCACTGTTGTATAAAGGGGTGGGTATCAAGTACATGTACCTCCTTATACAGGAGATCATACTGGCCATTTAGATTAAGAAATACAAATACAAGGAAATGTTTTTTTTTTATTTGTGGAAGAACCAACATAATGTGTGAGTTTATACTTTAGTTAATCTTTAAAAACATAAAATATCAAGTTTACCACCTTTGACCACCTCTGACAAGCTGTCAGCTATAACAAGAGCACTGTAATCAGTTTTTTTCAGGTGTTCTGTTGCTTAAGAAGCTTTCAAGAAATACCCATAAGAAATACAGACTAAACAGCCACAGGCAGACATTTGCATATTTGTAGAGTTGAAAGCGTTTAGACAATATAAACAACATGAAGTCTGGCTGAGAGGGTTCAGCTCTCTGGCACTTGGAGGCAATTCAGTTCACTGATGTGTTTTTAATAGTATTTCAGGAATAGGCTATTAAGGCTACAATCTCCACTCTCATTGCCATGCACTTTATGCTGTTTTCTACATGACATTAACTTGCATTTGATTAACTAGGCTGTATGGACTGATAGAAACATGGGAGCTCTATTTGCATTACATAATAAGTTATTATCCATTTCTATTCCCACATTCAACAAGTGATGAACACAAATTCAATGAAATAAAAGGTATCAAGGGTAAACCAAAATTTGAAAATGAATACCTTTTGCCAAAAGAGTTCTGCCCTTTCACACCAAATTATTAGATCTTCTACCATAAGATGGTACCTAGGGGTCAGTGTCTTAATCATCACAGAGAACATTCTTCCAAAGTAACCTTGATGTTTACTCTGCTTTGCCCCAGCAAACGTGATTCAGAGAATGATTCATAGATCCTTTGTGGCATGGATAAAGTCTCCAGACTAGAACTTTCTGGCCCTAATGAGGCCAGCCTCGCAGCGTATGAGTATGAGCGTCCTTGATCTCCGAACACATCACACTTCTGTGTGATCGTGCACATCAGAGTGGTAGAGAGATACTCTAAAAGGAGTCAAAACACTGGAGCCAAGTTGCTTGCTTGATATGCTTGTTATGGTTGGGGTGAAGAGGTAATCCTTATCACCCAGACTGGTGACTCAGTCTTTTCATTGCATAATTCATATATAATCCAGTAATGTCATTACATCAGCATTTTATTTACAATTATTGTTTTGTTTCTAATCTGAAAAATCAGTGTTACCGTGATTGTATGTAATGGTTAGGTAAAATATGACAATTAATGCTTGACTTAGTGACAAACTGATGGGGATAACAAGATGATTTTTCTTCTGTCAGTGGCTTATGGTATGTCATTATACAATTACTGTACATTTATTCAACACCAGGTGTTCTGGATTTTTTTTTCAGCCAGGAACTCAAATGAGAATAGCATTTCTGTCCCTTGGATCCAGGCTCATTAAAACATCACTTTGATAATTGGAGAGCCACCAGACAGGCCCACAGCTTTAGTGAAGGCCTGTGCAGCCTGCCATGTGTAGGCTGTTCACCTCAATAAATAGCTTGTTGAAGTGCCCTATATTCATTTGAAATTCAGCAATAATTCCCATCTCTACAGTATAGTGATGCAGCCTAACGCCCCCAGAAGGACACTAAGTACTTACCTATGAAGGCTCCAAAAACCCATTTCAGATAAATCTGTTATTGTGCAAATCAGACTCTAAAGTGATGGTCCTCATATAATGGAGATTACTGTCTTAATACATACAAGCATCCACAAGTTTCTTATTGCTAGGTTTTATAAAATAAAATGGAAACATGTGGGTCTTAATATATGATTATATTAACATACTTTATGTGGAAGTAATATCAATTCCGATGAGAGAAGAGATTAATGGTTATTATTATGTTTCTTGATAGCTTTTTTCTTTTCATAAAATAATTGGTACATGCAACAAATGGAATCTCAATCTCAAAAAAGGATCAAATGGACAATCAACACATGCTGCATACTATAATAAAGGCATGCTTATAACTATGTTTAACTTGCACAGATGGAACGACAGGGCAGAAAATAGGCTTGTCAAGGTGAATGACACTTCATATTTCTATGTATAATTCACAGCAAACAAGCACCTGTAGCTTTTCATGAAATGAAGACAGAGTGTGAAGGCCCTCTGAAATTTACATTTTTTTTCCCCAAACTGGCTAAACATATCACAAAGAGAAGATCCAAGTGTGTGGCTAATAATTACATTAAAACCTCATACATTATTTTGCTACATGATAGTGCGACAAAATGAGATGCATTTAGTCTCACACACTGTGAACAGATAAACGAGCAGGGCGTCCTATTTGTTTTATAGCATTTCAATATTGGTTGTTTAACTGCTAATCTGGCACCACAGCTTTTTCAGCAAATGCACAGATTTGGAGTGACACCACAATCTGTGCTCCATGACTGACACATCAGTGTACTGTCAGTCAGCCTGTCAGCAGTGCAACAGTGCCATCTATGGTGGTATAGCAAATGAGCCTGGTCATCCATGACATAGAGATGACTGGATTGGACCACACTCAGTCCCCTAATCATGCCAATGAAGAATGGTTTGTCCATATTAGCAAAATGAGTGTTTCTATGCCTGACAAAACCTAATGACATAGAGAGGTGTATGTAATGTGCTGGAACCTCATTATGTCTTGGCAACACATCTTAATAATCTCTGGACATTGCCCCTCTCTTTGCAAAATGGACGTTCACCCTCACCACCCTTTATAAAAGGCAGCTATTAACCCCCAGATTATGTTGGCCATGAGCTCTTTTTATGCCTGGACATAGTATAGGAAGTGTGAAATGCTGTGAGGAGATTGGAAGCCGCCACAAGCAGTAATGGAGCATACAATTTTGCAATTTGCATGCTGTGATAGGTACAGAGACAAGACCATCATTGTCATTCACTTATTTTCAAGGTCATGTAGTGCTTCCTGAAATCTGTGTTGGTGAACTTTAGAATAATCAAGCTTGAGCAGGGTAAGAAATTGCTTTTACACCCTTGCACACAATAGCTAGTCAAACTATGTTCCCATTGGGGGAGGGTATTTTTAATTAAAACAAAGTTACACAGTTATGTAATTAAAGTCAGAATAATAATACATTCTTTAATTATGATGTTAAGTAAGGTCTCAGTGATTAGATGCCCAAATATGGGTGAGATTAACATGATGTGACATAGAAAAAAACAAGCATTGGAGGTGCTGCAACTCTATCAAGAAATATTTTTTTCTTGGGGGTTTATAGGCTTACAAGGATTTGAGGGGATATTACTCGTTCAATTTTAGAAGAGTGTGAAATCCCTCTTCATGTAAATGAAACAATCAATATCAAATTAATAAACCTTTTAAAATGCATATTTCTTAATGATTTCCTGAAATTCAGAAGAAAGAACGGAATTTAAAATCCATATAAAACGCATTGTATAAAGCTCCTCCTCACACCTCAAATCCCAGTTTTGAAATCCAATTTGAGGTTTTAATCAGAAATTGCTATGCCTCCATAACCTAGTAATCATCAGTGAAGAACAAAAAGCAATTATCAGTCATTCATACACGCTGCCTTTTTAAAAATCATTCGACATTGATTACATAAGAAAAATGGAAAATGCTTAGTTGATTCAACATCATTCATTATCACATTCATGGAAATACAAATACCAACAGGTCTTGCATGCCATTAAATGAATAAGCAGGAGAGAAGAGCAGGATTCATATGCCACTTGTCAATGCTCATTTACCTTGCTGGCCCCACATGCACACTCAATTTATGATGGCAATGAAACCAAAAAATAATTGCAGTATTGTGCTTATAATGGAATTTCAGGGCCGGTGGGGGCAGAGTGTTGCCTTCATCATGACAGCATGAAACAAATCCTTGACCAAAGAATGGGTTTGCTTTAATACAGTCCCATTATATACTGAAATCCAACCCAGATATCGCTTCCAGTGGGGGAAAGAAGCCTATTAGGCTGCAGCAGATGTATTTCAGCAGCTTGGAAACTCCACCAAAGACATCTTTATAAGCATACATTTTTGCAGTGCATGCTTTCTACCAAATGACCTTCCGTTCACACTGAGTCCATACTGAGCAGCAGCTTTTACAATCATATTCATGAGGCCTGCTTTATGGGACTCATAAGGCCACCTTCATGCAGGAGCATAATATGTTTGTGTGAGGGGTATAAAGCACATGATGTGCAATAAAATGTGTCCTTTAATGAACTTTATAGGACAATTGAAGCGTCCACGTTGCCGTCCGATCTAAGAATGGGGCACATAAAAAATGGCTAATGGTAACTTCCTGTACGACTACTGTTAAGGAAAGTAAAAATTGTTGAAGCTTTTGAATTCTTCCACAGGTTTTCAGTCAAGGCTTTTACAAAACTGAGAAAATAAAATGTCTAATAATTCTGTGTTGATGAATACGACTGGCCTCAAAAAAAAAAAAAAAAAAAATTGCAGATGCTTCATTTTGAATTCCATTTTTGTCTTAAGTTTGATCAGAAGTTATCTTATCAAATCAAACCCACTGAAATCTGTTGCATGCCGTGAATCCGGCCGGTATATGATGGATGATAGCAGTGAGGGAGCTGAGAGGACTGCTGGACAGGGCAGACCCTTACACCTGAGCAGCCAGGGATGGCTTGGCCACATGGTGTTCGCATCATTACACAGCCTCAGCCTAGACCTCTGGTGCCGCCCTGATTGATGGGCTCCACCAGGCCAAATGGCCCAATGGAGGCGTTCCATCCAGACTATAGCCCAGCCCATCCATCTTGAGCCCCTAGTAGAGAGTCACATTACTGTACGTCTCATCTGGGGCTGTGCTGCTCAGCCTTAATCCCACTCCCTGATTAAATGGGCTGCTGGGTGTGTCGAGGATTCAATATTGTATGCTAAATTGCCGGTGACAAACCAGGAAGTGCGAATGAATGCAACATAAAATGAATAAGCACAAAATGTCACTTTGTTGTGATCATCGCCTGCAACATGCAATTCATTATATTAGAGAAGATGAGGTCTATATGTTTATTACTTCTCAAATAGTTAGTGGTTACAGTATTAAGCATAAACTGTATAAAATTTACTTTGCTACTAGATAACATAATCCTGATCAAAATTGTGTTGAAGCAGCGGATATTATATTAGTTCCAAATAAAGTTAGATGCTGTATTAATTTAAATAATAACATTTCTATATTGGTTTAATGCATAGCAAAGTTTGGTTGTTCTCTACGGCTGTTTTTACCAAAATAAAAGATGAACATTTGAGTCCTATTTATCTATCTAATTTCCCACTAAAAGTCATTCCCTCAATTTACTGTAAATGACAGATTCAAAAATTCTTACAGTGCTTTTAGTATCCACAGTAGTGCATGCATCAACATGCAGCCTGTGAGATCATTTTCAGAACATGACAATTACTGACATACCATTTTTCCATCCACAGGGAATGAATGGCTATAATAAATGAATGCCTTCCCGCCTGCCCCTTTGGATGCTCTGCCCCTGCAGCCAGATGCAGCAACCAGATGCACACAGCTTGTCTGCTACCTTGCCGCTTCAATAACTCTCATTACGGTAATTGTTGCTTAATGTTTTCATAATCTGCTGCTTACAGGAAACTGTTTTCCTTTCCCTAATACCATAGCTGCCTCCCCGCGGTCCTATCCTCAATGCTATTTTTTAAAATTCTTTA
The DNA here is from genome assembly GCF_910596095.1 of Thunnus maccoyii. NCBI lineage: Eukaryota > Metazoa > Chordata > Actinopteri > Scombriformes > Scombridae > Thunnus > Thunnus maccoyii. The sequence continues at coordinate 27,056,026 of NC_056538.1, read as the reverse complement.
ATTCTTTTTTTTTTTTTTTTTTTTCATGACAATAATGAATCGGGAAGTGTCCCAGCTGGCTGCTTTCCCTGAGTGAAGGAAGTCTCAGGCAGAAGTGCTGCTGGTTTGAATGAGCGACAGAGCCATCAGAGAAAGGCCAATGGATTCCACTCTTCTGATTTAATGAGTCACTCACATGCCATGTTGGCACCAGCTCCCAGCATCTGGCGCTTCGGTGGCCGTGCACATTCACAGAGTTTACTTACATTTCACCTCTGCCGTTACTCAGAGTGAGTGATTGCTTACTTAGCCCTGCTCTACAGGAATTTCCATTCTAAACACACAAACACACACATACACACACACACTGAAGTTTCTGGATGGAGTCAATATCAACAGATAAAGATATAGGGCCAAAAGTATTTTATTTTCATGTGAAGATTTGTGCTCACCCTGGAGAATTAATTAGTAGGCAATTACTGCTAAAACCTCTTTGCAGGGTACTAGCAATTACGCACTTATTGACTTCATAATCTGTGATTCTGAACACAAACTTTTGACATTCTGTAAAGTACATTGAAGCTAGAGTGGCAGATGCTTTGCTTTTACTAAGTAACACTTGTGCAGGCTGTTGTGTAGCACTTTGGGACAATGCCATCATAATTTGATACTATAGGATTAACCTATATTTAAAAGTTTTAGACAGGCACCTAATTTGTATGGCGATCATCCAGAAACCGAATCCACCTTTATTTTTTGGATGGTTGTAGAGGATGGATAGCACAAATTTGCTTGTTTACTGTTGTTTAATTGTAATGAGATCATTTATTAAAATAGACATGATTTAATGAAAAAAAATATAGTGTCCTCAATCTCCCTGTCAAAGGTATTTACATTTTATCTTCTTGTTAAAATGTGTTCAGAGCTCTGTTATGCAATGTCATTTGTAGTTTTAAAGGGACAAGTAGAAAACAAATTCGGGATAAATGAATATTGATGAGGGTGGGCATGTGTGGTAACACTTAGAAATTTCCCCTTCATTTAAGGTCCGTGCCAGTTTTACTTTTCTAATCATTGTATTTTTGCATCAACCAAAATATTTTCCGTGCTCAGAAATGAGGATGATATTTGAAATGTGTGATAGTGTTTCCGAGGGACCCTTGGGTTTGCCATCAGCAATAATGATGACTGACCAATCCATCTGTGGATCATGTATTTCTCTCTAATTATCTCACATGTGCATTGTGCCTGCCCGTGACATTTAGCAAGGGCTTTTTCAGTAAGTCAAAGGGTGGGCTGAGATGCCATTAGGTGATAAGGTTCATTTATTGTGGGGCTCTCATCAGCACATTTTCCTGCCTTAAGGCATTAAATACAATCCACACTGATTAGCATCAGCCCCATATCAGGAGAAACATAATAGCCCCACTCTGAAGGTGAACCTTTTGAGGGCACAATCTTTACTCAACGCAGACAATTGCCACAGGTTTTTGCTGTTAGAGGGTTATCGCTGCAGCTTTGTGTCCTGAGTGTTGCTCACACAGGGGGAATGGAGTTGTTTTGTATTCACATAATGTCAATGTGGAATTCTGTAATTAAATCACTAAGTAACAGCATGTCCTTCATACTTATAGTTTGTACCTTGATGTAATGTTGCTGTCAAGGTTTATTAATTGATATAAAGACAAATTAGAATTGAGCCAAAGTGTTTCACCAGACTCCATAATTGAAATGACCCAGTCCTCTGTTTGCCCTTGGGAATGATTGCTTAAAAAAATAGCAGTACGTTTTTTTTTTTTTCCACTGACAGGATCCGCACCCTATTCAAGAATGACAATATAGAGAATATAACGATTCAATATGCCTTCTCTCCCACTATTCTTAGCTGGCTTACTATCAGATCTGATCCATTACAGGCTGCAGTGACACAATCTAATAATGAAGTTGATTATGTAAGAGAAACCACCTCCAGCGGTTGTTAGTGGATGTAATGGTTAGGACAGCTAATTAGTTGGGTTGGTTGTCTTTGATTTATATAGTCTTTCCTATCATTCTTTAATCAGCTGAAAGCAATGACCCGTGCGCAGACAAAACCCATTTAATTACAAAGCCTGTGATCGTGACAGTAATGCCAAGCTCTGAGAGGGGTGTTTAAAAATCACATAAGACTGTCACATTTTCTGCAGTGATAATTCAAATAATTGAGTTGTAATTAGACAGATCACAATGTTTAGGGAGTATCAAGAAAACATGCAAGTGAGTCATTTACTTAGAGCAGGAGATATAAGCCCAAGACTAAGCAGGTCCTCTGGTGTCTGCTCCGGATGTATGTGTGTTTACTACAGCAAGATACTAATAAACACAAACTAAATGTGATCGTAGATTATCCAATTTTCCTTGAATCAGTGGATCTGTAGTAGATATATTTGAAAATAAAATTTATAATAACTTGTCAGATTAAATGTTCCTCAACCTAATAGGCAGCCACATTTAAACACAAGTATGTCCATGTGGTATTTTCTAATGTTACAGATCTGAGATCATTATGCCTCTACAAACACAAAGACTGACTGCGTCTAAAGAAGAGCAGCCAAGGAGAAGTCAGGAGGGACATCAGTTCAATCAGTGGTGAGGGAGTAGAAAAGAGACGGAACATGAAACTGAAGATATTTACTGAGAAAATCAATAAGCAAAAGAACTGCAATGAACAGGTTATGACAGATGGACACACGCACACGCACACACTCTCACCCAGACTGCGCAAACATCGTGCCGACTGTGTTGTTGAGCCAAGTTGTGTTTGCTGTTGTCCTTTTGGAAATGCACAGGCAAATGTATACAATATGCTGAATTAAATGCAAGTTTT